>NC_049230.1:56572662-56892940 GCF_011100685.1 Canis lupus familiaris
CTTACCACTTGGCCTTCTCCCAGCTCAGGTTCTCGCCTTCAGAACTCAGCTCAGCACTGCGTTGAAAGTCTCTCGTGATCCGACCAGGTCAGCTGCCTGATGCTTGCTTCCATTATTACTAATTCTGTGTGGCACTCACCCCAGTGCTAAACACATCATTCATTGTATAATAATTTTAAGGCAGCTTCATTGAGATATAATTTGTATATTTGTAACATTCACCCCTTTCTGGTGTACAGATCTATGAGTTTGCAGAAACATACAGTTGTGGTACCAGCACCTCAATCAGGATATAGAATATTTCTATACCCCAGAAAGTTCTCTCATGACCCCCAGGGTGAACCCACACACACACACCCAAGTTCCTAGAACCACCGTTCAGATTTCTATAACAACAGTTTTGCATTTCACAAAATGCCATATAAATGAAATCTATAGTATGCAGCCTTTTAAGTCTGGCTTCTTTCATTTAGTCATTGTATTATAATTTGGTGTATGTAAAGCTCTATACAGTGAGGGACCAGGTCTAACTTAGTAGCTACCACATCACCAAAACCTACCATGGGGCTTCTCAACGTTTTTTTCCTTCCATTATTGCTCCTCTAAGGAGAAAATTTTAATTTAATTTAAATTCTCGAGACGCCTGGGTGGCTCAGCGGTTGAGGTTCTGCCTTTGGCCCAGGGCGTGATCCCGAGTCCCAGGGTTGAGTCCCACATTGGGCTCCCTGTATGGAGCCTGCTTCTTCCTCTGCCTGTGTCTCTGCCTTTCTCTTTCTGTCTTTCATAAATAAATAAAATCTTTTTAAAAAAAAAAAGAAGAAAAATAATTTAAATTCTCCCTGATGAGAGAAATTAAATAGTAAGGCATAAGAAATTGTTGACTAGGCTTGAGCTTTGGAGGACCACAAAACATTGTAATAACTAAATATTTTTCACCCTCCAAGATTGAATTTTCACCCCTGGGAGATAATACTACCCCCACTGAGCATGCATGGCCTAACACATAGTAGGTGCTCAACAAATGTCTGTGAATGAACGAGAGAACACTTGCAAGCATTGTCACGTGGGGTTGCTTCCCAGTAGAACCAGCTCACCTCACTGGAAGATTCCGCTGGTTTCAAGCATAGATAGGAGGGACTGTCCACCCACATGTGGAAACACCCCCTTCTCCTCTTGAAAACCCCACTAGTAACTGCAAAGTGCCATGTTAATGGCTTCAGAAGCAAGGCCAATATCCATGTTCTCAGGACATAATCGGATTTGTGTTTTTGAAAGTCCATTCTAGCTCCATCATGAGGGAGAGATTAGAGGACGCAAGATGGAAGTGGGGAGAGCAGATAAGAGGCTCTTAGGGCAATAAGTGACAGTGGTTTGAACTCAGCTAGTGGCAGTGGGATACAGACAAATGAATGTTCTGGAGAATCAACAAAAGCTGGTGATGAGTTAGTTATAGAAAGGGGGAAAAAGAGTGGACATCCATATTTCTAGCTAACACATGCAGGAAAATCGTGGTGCCATCCACTGAGTTCAGACACCTGGCTGCAGAGAGTGAAGATGGCATGAAATTTAGTTAGGGACTCTTGCGGTCAAAGTGGGTTTGGGCTATTCAAGTGCAACATCTAGTTGGCTATTGGATATACAGAGGAGAAGTTCAAGAAAGCTATTTGGGTGAAAAGTAAAGATTTGGGAATGATCAATGTAGATAGTGACCCAGGCCGTGCAGAGCGTGTGGCATGAGATGAGAAGACAGTGCAGCGCAGGGCAGACACCGGGAGAACAGCAACCCTGAAGGGTACCCCATCTGGAGAGAGGAACAATAGTGCAATTAAACATCACCCTAGTGTTAACATTTAGGTTGTATCTAGTTTTTCATCATGGTTGTCGGTTGTTTTGGTTTTTCACTGGTATAAACAATAGTGTCTTGAATGTCTTTATACAGAAAGCTTTTTCTGTGTATAGGACTATTTTCTCAGGACAGATTCTTAGAATAAGGTTAACTAGCTTACAAGGTAAGAACACTTGTGACTCTTGATGTATTCGCCACACTGCCTTGCAAAAGGTAATCAATATGCCCTCTTTCTTGTCACTAAAGTATGAGAGCATGCTGTCATCAACATGGGAAGTCTTCAGTTGTGTTCTTTGAATCTGGGCTAGTTTGTTAGGAAAGGAAGGAAGGAAGGAAGGAAAGAAGGAAGGAAGGAAGGAAAGAAGGAAGGAAGGAAGGAAGGAAGGAAGGAAGGAAGGAAGGAAGGAAGGAAGGGAGGAAGGAAGGGATGAAGGGAGGGAGAGAGGGAGGCAAGAAGAAAGTGGGTTGAATCCACAGGATTTGGTGACCAGGGGGCCATGAAGAGTGGCAGGCAGGAAGAAGCCAAGGGTGAGTCTTAGGTTTTCCACTTGGGTGGATACTGGGAAGGACAATTAGGAAGAGAAACTGGTTTGACATAAAGGTAATGATTCAGTTTTGGCTTCTTTGACTTTGAGGCACATGTGATGTCAGAGCGTCAATCCTGTTTACGGAACCGAAGCTCAGAAGAGAGGCAGGTTCCAGAAGGGAAGGGCGGCCGTACATTGCAGTACAGAGGGCCCCTTTCAGGGAATCCAGGGCCCTGCTTTCCATTCTCTGGGTTCTGATTTCAGCTGCAGCTGCGGTGGACAGTTCCATACAAGCTCAGCCTCCCCTGGAGCTGAGAATCCCACTTCTAGTGCATTCCACATGTCTTTCCCTCCTCCACTGCCATGGCTCTCAGGCTGCACTCAAGTGCCACCTGGAAATGCAGGGAATGACTGCACCTGAGGACATCCTCCCCCCTAGTGGAGGCAGGGCCCTCCCCCACCCCCTGGGAGGCATTCTGCACACTTCACAGGGGCCCTGGAGGAGTCAACCCCTGTTATAGACAGGTGCAAGCTCAGTAATGTATCCTTACATTGCCACTCCCCTACTCTTCCTGCTCCCCACTCCTGATTCCTGGGATCACACCCCAAACAAACTACATACACCCTGGGCCTTGTCTCAGACTTTGCTTTGGAGGCTGCAGGAGCCCCTGGCCTCCACTCCCCTTCCATACCTGTAAGGCAGATGTGGTCACTGGGCTGGGTGGCTGTATCTTCCTCTGGCGAGGCCAGCTATTTTGGAAGAAGGCAAACAGCTAGAAAGCCTGTTTGTGAGGGGACCTTGTCAGGATCCATTTGCCTCTTGATATAATTAAGAGTGACAGGTTCCTGCCTCTACAATTGTACCATATTGGACTTTTCTCTCTCTCTCTCTCTTAAACTCTGTTGGTATTTGCCAAATTTTCTATCAGTATTTTAATTAGTTTATTTATAGTATTTAAACTAACTTTGTAAGGCAAGTCTCCCTCCCCATCATAGCCTTTTACTTCCCAAATTTTTTGAAAATTCTGTGCAATTATTCTATCAGATGAACTGCAGAACCAATTTCTTAAGATAAAAATGTGCTGTGGAGATTTTATTGAAATCACATCAAATTTATAGATTACTTGAAGGAAGATTGACAATTTTACAATACAGTCCAAGACCCGGATCCATCTCTCCATCGATTCAAGATTGTTTTTTTAATGTCCTTCATCCAACTTCAGCATATATCTTTGCACATATTTTGCTAAGTATATTCCTTTTTTTCCCTGGTGCTTTCTGACTTGTTATTGCTGGTGTAGGGGATAGACATTGATCCTGGTATATTTATCACCTGCTCTTATCCTCTGTATTCAATGCTTTAATTAGTTCCTGTGGTTTTCCAGCTTATTCTGTTGCCTTCTCAGGGTGGACAAACACATCATCTACAAATATATTTTTTCCTCTCTCTTGCCAAGATATATACCCCTCCTTTCTCTTTGTTATCTTGTTCTCTTGGCTGGAACTTTCAGAATGAAAACAAGTATCAGATGTGACAACAGGCATCCTTGAAATGTTGCTACCTCCAGTAGGAAGACTCAAATGTGATGCTTCCAAAACTGGTCTGCAAGATGCTGATAGTTTTATTGAGAAAGGAAGTGTTTGGGGGCCCAAATAACTTTAGAATATTCTGAGTTAAACATAGGCAAATTTATTTCTTTAATTTTGCAATGATCAGAAAATTTGATGTTAACATGTCTTGTGGATGTCCAAGACTAAAATATCTTGCATTAATTTGACCATTGAACCTTTTTAAAAAAGATTTACTTATTTATTTATTCATGATAGACAGAGAGAGGCAGAGACACAGGCAGAGGGAGAAGCAGGCTCCATGCCGGGAGCCCAACGCGGGACTCGATCCCGGGACTCCAGGATTGCGCCCTGGGCCAAAGGCAGGCGCTAAAGCGCTGAGCCACCCAGGGATCCCCTGGAACAGTGTTCTAACAGGGTAGTGTTGGAATAGCTGATCTAAGATTTCACCAATAAGTACGTTTGCTGTGGCGTCTGGGAAATGAATTTTGAGGGGAGTGAACAAATCGTCTTTTGTCATGTAAGGCAATTTTCTTCAATTTCTGATTTACTCCGAGTTTTCTTTAAAAATAGAAGGGGGGTACCTGGGTAGCTCAGTTTAGCATCTGCCTTCTGTTCATGATCCCAGGGTCCTAGGATGGAGCCCTGTGTCAGGCTCCCTGCTCAGCAGGGAGTCTGCTTTTCCCTCTCCCGCTCTGCCTGCTTATGCACTCTCTCTCTGTCAAATAAATAAAATATTTTTTAAAAATAGAAGGGGGAAAAAAAGAAAAAATATAGAAGGGAAAGTCGAATTTGATCAAGTGATTTTTAGGTATCTATGAAGATGGTCACATAATTTCCTGTTTTGAAATTTGTATAGTGGGGGGTGCGTGGGTGGCTCAGCAGTTGAGCATCTGCCTTCAGCTCAGGGTATGATCCGGGAATCCCAGAATCGAGTCCTGCATCGGGCTCCCTGCATGGAGCCTGCTTCTCCCTCTGCCTGTGTCTCTGCCCCTCTCTCTCTGTGTCTCTCGTGAATAAATAAATAAAATCTTTAAAATAAATAAATTTGTATAGTGGAAGTTCACCACAATGCATTAAGTGTTGGTCAAGATACCCAGCGGGGTAACTAACAGCAGGATCATATGAGGATGGAATGAACAGGATGAAATGGAGCAGCCAGCAGGCTGGGGGGCTCCCAGGGTCTGGCTGTAGCATACCATATGTCCCTGCTCTTGCTGTCCTTTGCTGCCTTCTGGTAGCTGTTCCCTGCTGTGACTTAAATATCCATGAGGATGATTCTGAGTTCTTTGGCCGGCTAAGACTTCTGGGTTAAGAGCAACAATTCTAAGAATCCCCTGGTTATTTGATACTAATTTTGTAAAGCCAGTTTAGGGAAGCTGGGCTGGAAGAAGACTGGGAACACAGGGATGTTCCCTCTACCTCCCTGCTCCTTGTGATTCCTGACCTGTCCACCTTCTTTACTGTTCCTCCCACTCAGAAATTAGGACATTTAGTTGACCGCTGGTTGAGAAGTTGGTCTGAGAGGAGAGCTAAAGCCAATTGCCAACTGCATCATCAATGGGTTTTTAAATTATTATTTTAGAAGATTTATTTATTTATTTATTTATTTATTTATTTATTTATTTATGAATGAGAGAGAGTGAGAGAGAGCATGAGCAGGGGGAGAGGCAGAGGGACAAGCAGACTTCCCACTGAGCAAGGACCCTGACTTAGGGTTCAATCCCAGGATCCTGAGAATTATTTTTTAAATTAATACTAGTGTTTAGCCATTGTTGAGTGCTTATTATGTACCAAACACTTGGCTAAGGTTGTCAAATGAATTATGTTAATGTAATCCTCCCGTCCCTCTGAACAAGATAGTATTATTTCTATTTTACAAACTAGCAAACAACCACAGAAAGGTTACATCACTTATCTGAGTTACCCAGCCACTTCCTGGTAGGTGGTGAAGCCAGAGCCAGAACCTGACAGTTTGCCTCCAAAACACACACGCTTGAATTAAACTAAGCTTGCTTTCCAAAAATAAACCTAGTAATGATGGGTTACCTTTTTTACTTGATTCCCTTTGCTAATATATTATTTAGAATTCTTGCATCTAGGTAATCTCTCCCTTTTTGTGCTTTAATTGCTTTTGGTATCAGGTTTATACAAGATTCATAAGCTGAACTGGAAATTTTCCATATTTTTAGTGCATTTCAATGCTTTGGAAGTTTTGGAAAGAATTTAGGCAGTTGCCATTCTTAAAATGTTTGCTAATTCCTCTGTGAAACCATGTGGTCCTAGAGCCTTTGACAATTGTCTTAAACTTATTTGCTACAGGGATCCCTGGGTGGCGCAGCGGTTTGGCGCCTGCCTTTGGCCCAGGGCGCGATCCTGGAGACCCAGGATCGAATCCCACATCAGGCTCCCGGTGCATGGAGCCTGCTTCTCCCTCTGCCTGTGTCTCTGCCTCTCTCTCTCTCTCTCTGTGACTATCATAAATAAATAAAAATTAAAAAAAAAAAAAAAAAACTTATTTGCTACATTACTAGTCTCTGATTTTTCCCTACTGAGTTAATTTGTCATTTTTATTTTCCTGAAATAATTTACATTTACCTAGAAAAGTTCAGATTTATTAGCATAAAGTGATACATAGTGTTTTTTTTTTAATTTTTTATTTGTTTATGATAGTCACAGAGAGAGAGAGAGAGAGGCAGAGACATAGGCAGAGGGAGAAGCAGGCTCCATGCACCGGGAGCCTGACGTGGGATTCGATCCCGGGTCTCCAGGATCGCGCCCTGGGCCAAAGGCAGGCACTAAACCACTGCGCCACCCAGGGATCCCAATACATAGTGTTAAACAAAATTTAAAAATTTTCTCTGTAGTTCTCTTTTAAAATCCCATTTTAATCATGATGCATTTTATTTCTTTTATTTTCTTCATCAGACTTGCCAGAAATTTATTAGTATTAGCAGCAGTAGAGAAATATAATAGCAAACATTTATATAGTGTTTATTGTATGCTGAGCACTATTTCAAGCTATATTGTTTCACGTAATCTTCATAACATCCTTATGTTAGGGATTATTATTATCTCATTTTACAGACGAAGAAACTGAACCACAAAACTAGTAAATGACTTGCCTAAGGACACACAACTAACACATGGTGGAGCTGGGATTTAAATTAGGCAGCTGCTGATTTTATATTTACAAATTCTTTCCTTCCATTTTATTTTGTTTGTCTTCTTCAAATTCTCTGAGTTAAATGGTGGTTCATTTATTTGTAATCTTTCTTGTTTGTTAAAAAAAAAAGCATTTAAGGTCATTAAATGAGTATAGCTTTGGCAATAACCCATAGGCTCTGATGTTATGGATCTTTTCAAAGAACTGGCCTTTGATTTCATTAATTATTATTTTTCTGTTATCAATTTCATTGATTTATGCTCTTTATTATTTCTTTTCTTCTGCTTGCTTTGTGCTTAATTTGATCCTTTTCTAATTTCTCAAGATGGAAGCTTATATGCCTCATTTGACATGTTTCTCTCTTTCTTTTTTCCTAATATAAGCAATGTGATACTATGAACTTCCCTCTTTAATGTTTTAGCTGAATCTTACACATTTTTTAATTTTTTTATTTATTTTTTATTTTTATTTTTATTTTTTTACATTTTTTTATTGTGGCAAAAAGCACACAACATGAGACCTACCCTATTAATTTTTAAGTGTACAGTACAGTATTGGTAACTATATGCATGTTGTCATACAGCAGATTTCTAGAACTTTTTTGTGCTTCATAACTGAGACTCTAAACCCATTTCCCCAACTCATTTCCTGTCCCCCATTAGCCCTTGACAGTCCTCATTCTCCAACAAAGTTTTATATATTGTATTTTCATTTTCATTAAGTTCAATATATTTTATTTATTTTTTAAAAGATTTTTATTTATTCATTCATGAGACACACACACACACAGAGGCAGAGACACAGGCAGAGGGAGAAGCAGACTCCGTGCAGGGAGGGAGCCTGACATGGGACTTGATCCCGGGTCTCCAGGATCACACCCCCCGCTGCAGGCTGCGCTAAACCACTGCGCCACTGGGGCTGCCCAAGTTCAATATATTTTATAAAATTTCCTGAGACTTCGTCTTTGAGCTACAGGTTATTTAGAAGTGTGTTATTTAATTTCAATGTATTGGGGGATTTTAAAGGATATTTGTCTTTCATTGATTTTTAGTTTAATTATATTATGGTTAGAGAACATTTTATGATCCTTGATTCCAAAAAATTATTAAAGTTTATTTTATGACCCAAGATAGGTTTATCTTGGTGAATGTTCCATGTGTACTTGAAACAATGTATATTCTGCTCTTTTTTTCATGAAGTGTTCTATAAATGTCAGTTAGGCTACACTGATTGATAGTGATATTCAGATCTTTTATTATCCTTGCTAATTTTTTTCCCTTGCTAATTTTTGTTTAATTTTTTTGTTTGCTAATAGAGGAGTGTTTAACTCACCAATTATAATAGTGGATTTCTGTGTTTCTCATTTTAGTTCTATTAGCTTTTGCATTATGCATTTTGAAACTTTGTTACTATATGCATACACATTTAGGATTTTTATATCCTCCTGGTGAATTAGCCATTTATTATGATATAATAGCCCTCTTAATCTAACCAAGCGATAATATTCCTTATTCTGAAGTCTACTTTGTCTGCTATTAATATACTTACCCCAACCGTCTTTTTTATTTTATTTTTATTTATTTATGATAGTCACAGAGAGAGAGATAGAGGCAGAGACATAGGCAGAGGGAAAAGCAGGCTCCATGCACCGGGAGCCCAATGTGGGATTCGATCCCGGGTGTCCAGGATCCCGCCCTGGGCCAAAGGCAGGCGCCAAACCGCTGCGCCACCCAGGGATCCCCCCCAACCGTCTTTTGTGAGAGAGAGAGAACACGAGCGAGGGTAAGGATAGGGCAGAAAGAGAGGGAAATAGAATTTTAAGCAGGCCCCATGCTTAGGGTAGAACCAGATGTGAGGCTTGATCTCACAGTTCTGAGATCATGACCTGAGTTGAACCATCCAGGTGCCCCACTCCAGCTGTCTTTTGATCAATGTTTACGTGGTATAAGTTTTTCTATCCTCTTATGTTTAACTTGTATGTATGTAATTAAAGTGGGTGTCTTATAGACAGCATGTAGCTGTGCTTTGCATGTGTGTATTCAATCCAATTGGACAATGTTGTGTCTCAATCAGTGCATTTAGACTAGTCTTCTGGCTGCTAACATGGAGTTTTTCTTAGGGTTTCAGCCACCTGTGCTGTTGCATAGCTCTATATGACCTGGGCACCCTCAGAGCAATGCAGGCAGATTGAGAGAAGAGCATAAGGCTGTTACTCCCTAGACTCCTTAAGTGATAAGGGTCCCTTTTCTTGGATCATCTGGCAAGAAAGATGGGTTTTCTCTTGGGGTTTTAGGTGTCTCTTGCCACTACGTCTGCCACCAAAGGGGAATTTTGCAACTGGTTCACCTTTGGGAAAGATCAAGAGAGAGAAAAGAGAAAAAGAGACTCCACACTCTGACTCACAGAGGCCTCTTTTAACAATTCTCTGTCTAGGAAAAATGGGTTTTTCTTGGAGGTTTTGCTGCTTGCCTCTGCTGCACTGTTCTGTGTTGGAGCCACCCTAGGGTGAAAGGTGAATGAGAAAAGAAGGACAAAATTTATCCATGAAAATTTATCCATGAGAGTCATCTTTCAAGTTTTAGGCCTCCTTGCCAATTTAAGTGTCCTCAGGCAATTGCCTTTTGTCTTTTGTCCAGAACTTTCCCTTGTAATGAGACAGAAAGATTAGCCAAAATGGCTCACTTTATCTTGGCCAGCACCAGAAGCAGCCAAGTGTAGATTTTGCAAATTGAGTTGGTTTTTTCCCCCTATCTGTTGGGTGAAAAAAAAAAAAAATCTTGTTGAATTGATTTCAAGTTCTGAGTTGGCTAGGGAGGTGTGAGCATCTTTTTATATATTTTGGGTCATTTATACATACTTATTTGTAAACTGTTTTTTCCTATCCTTTGCCCGTTTTTCTGTTTGGTCATTTGTCTTTTTATTATTGATTTGTAGAAATTGTAGTTTCTACTGTTTGGAATTTATTGAGGTTTACTTTGAGACACATTACTTAATCAATTTGCTTTTATGTCCTGTGAGCATTTGGGGAAAAAGGTATTCCTTGTTCCAGTTCCATCTAGATATATTAAAACCGTCTTGTTAATTTTGTTATTTAGTGAGTCAATATGATTTTTTTTTAAGATTCATTTATTTATTCATGAGAGACGCACAGACACACAGAGGCAGAGACATAGGCAGAGGGAGAAGCAGGCTCCCCACAGGGAACCCAATGCAGGACTGGATCCTGGATCCCAGGATCACGCCTTGAGCCGAAGACAGACGCTCAACCGCTGAGCCACCCAAACGTCCCCAGTATAATTTTTAAAATATTTGATCTGTTAAGTTCTGAGACAGATGTTTTAAAATCTCCTACTCTGGTCGTGATTTTTAAAAAGTCTCTTCATATTACAGTTTTTGTTTTATATATTATTTTCAGCATCTTTGTCCATATGTCTGATTCGGATTAATGATTAATCAATTACTCAGTGATTGAGAGCAAGAACTATGGTGTTAGGTTGTCTGCATTCAAATTTTGGTTCTCACAATGAGGTACCACCTCACACCAGTGAGAATGGTGAAAATTAACAAGACAGGAAACAACAAATGTTGGAGAGGATGTGAAGAAATGGGAACCCTCTTGCACTGTTCTCCATAAACAATGACCTTCCACCCACCTGGAGATAGGGTCTATTTCCCCTCTCAATGAATCAGCCTTGTATCTGGCCTTGACCAATAGAAAGCAGAGGAAATGACATTTGTCAGTTCCAGATTTAGCATTTAAGAGGCCAGGTAAATTCCACTTGTGTTTGGGGCAGCTAGCCGCCATACTTTAAGGATCAGTCTCTAAATTTTTTTTTTTAAGATTTCATTTATTTATTTGAGAGAGAGTAAGCAAGAGGGAGAGGGAGTAAGAGAGAGAGAGAAGCAGACTCCTCACTGAGCAGGGAGCTTGACACTGACACCAGGGTTCAATCCCAGGACCCTGGGATCATGACCTGAGCTGAAGGCAAACACTGAACTGACTGAGCCAAATTTTTTTTAAGATTTTATTTTTAAGTAATCTCTACACCCAATGTGTAGGTCATTGTTTATGGAGAAGGAAAGAATTTATGGTGGCTATCTTTGGCTATCTCTTTGGAAGCTGTTTAGTTAAATTGTGCTTTATCAGAAGGATACATTGAAAGTTAAATAATTTTTAAAAATATTTTCTTTATTTATTCATGAGAGACACAGCAAGAGAGGCAGAGAAACAGCAGAGGGAGAAGAAGGCTCCCTGCAGGGAGCCCAATGTGATACAGGTCTGAAATTTTCTTTTTCCTTCTCATATGACTATTCTGCTGGTTATGGCACTCTGGCATCACTGGTTCTTTCTCCTCAGACTCTCAAATCTTTTCTACCTAACACTCAGTGTCGTAAATGAGATGGCCATTGACAAGTTGTTATACTTTCTCTTGTCAGTAACTTGTTTTCTCCTTCTGGAAGTTTTTAACTATTTTCCCTGTAGCTCTAGGTTTCGTGTTGTTAGTTGTTAGTCCAACAGCCAGGTTACAGGATGTTGAAATGGAAGTTTTGGCCACTCCCTAAGCGATGGACATCAGGTAGTCAGGTATGGATGGGAATTAGGAGACCAGCTTCCCTGTGGGACACTCAGGGAGTCTCTGTGGCAAGGAACTGGTCAGCCTAGGAAGAGAGGCTTCATTAGAACCATCTGGAAAGCTTAATATGTACTCCCTGAAGCAAAGGCCCACGGCAGACTTGTATCTGAAGCCCACCTGAGAAGTGTTAAGAGCTAAGGTGGGCTGAGGGTCTGCTGGTACCAAGGGAGAGGTGTCTGTGTGAGTGGTTTTCACTCTCTGGCTGGTCATGGCTAAGGATACATAGATGCTTCTCATGAACCAGATATAGAGTTGTCCTCACCCTTACCAACAGGGCTGCATGGGGCGGGGGGCTGGATGCACATCTGACAGTCGAGCAAAGCTGACAGCATTGCCAGTTTCTCAGAGCTGAGGAAGGGGTAAGATAGCAGCCTGAGTAGAAGAGCATTTGCCTGAGCCAAGAGAGCTCAGGGGAACAATCCTATGATTAAAGATCTTTGAAGAACCCGTGTAAAGACCCAAGAAAGAAAGTCAGCTTGAACTCCTGCCAGGCCTAGAGAGCATGATGGCAGCTCTTGAGTCCTGCTGACAGACAGCTTCCCTGCTCCCCTTACTTGTCTTTCCTGACCTCCACCCCTGGGCCAAGAGGAGCCAAATGTCAGACTAACGAGGATGGAAGAGAGGGGGAAATGGAGAACGCATGGGTCGGGCATTCATCTGTGCCAAGGCATCTCCATCCTTGTGGATAGAGGGAAGACATGGCTTATACACTCATTCAGTATTCAAGGAGAGATTCTGGCGATGTCTGGCGAGAAACTTCTCGTTTCTCTGGGTACATCTAGTCTTAATGTTACCCACCATTTCCAGATCTCCTTCTGCTCTCCACCGCCACCAAAACCTCCATAGGTTTTAGTGAAATTCTAAGTATTACAGCCTGGTGTTAGCCTTGCTTTGGGAGAATTTGGGGCATGTCAAAATTTGGGGCAACGTAATGAGGGGAGAGAGCCACAGTATCCTAGAGAAGAGGTGACAGGCGGCCGGGGATGACTGGCAGAAACCCCTGAAGCCATAGGTCAGTTTATGAGGAGATGGATCTACAGAGCCCATAAGCATCCCTCCAAATTCCTACTCTTCTGGAGCCAGGGAAATCAGCGAGTCATTTCGTGAGGAGGGGGCAGGATGCGGGCTTGCACGGCTGAGCTTTGGATGCTACAAGGAAGAATGGCTCTGGAAGCTAGAGAATTTGAGGGAAGGTGATTTCATATGAAAATTAGAAGGCAGGGTTATCCCTGGGTGGCTCAGTGGTTTAGCGCCTGCCTTTGGCCCAGGGCATGATCCTGGGGTCCCCGGATGGAGTCCCACGTCGGGCTCCCTGCATGGAGCCTGCTTCTCCCTCTGCCTGTGTCTCTGCCTCTCTCTCTCTCTCTCTCTCTCTCTCTTTCTCTGTCTGTCTCTCATGAATAAATAAATAAAATCTTAAAAAAAAAGAAAGTTAAAAGGCCTAATTCCACTACTAGGCATGTATCCAAAAGAAATGAAAAAATGTGTCCACATAAAAACTGGTAGGAGTGCTCATAGCAGTATGATTCATAATATCCAAAAGGTGGATACAGCCCAATGGATACATGAAATATTACTCAACAATAAAAAGCAGTGAAGCCTGGTACATGCTACAACATGGAGGAACCCTGAAAACGTGGGGATGAAAGAAGCAAGTCACAAAGACCGCGTGTTATGATTCCATTCATATGAAATGTCAGTGATAGGCAAGTCAGTAGAGACCCAAAGATCAGTAGCTGGTAGTTGGGGGAAAATGGGGACTGGCAGTCAATGGGTATGGAATTTCTTTGGGAATGATGAAAATGTCCTAAAATTAGATACTGCTAATGGTGGTACAACTCCGTGGCTTTTAAAAACCACTGAACTGGGGTGCCTGGGTGGCTCTGTTGGTTGAACGTCTGCTTTGGGCTCAGGTCATGATCCCAGGGTCCTGGGATCCAGCCCTGAGCCGGGCTCCCTGCTCAGTGGGGAGTCAGCTTCCCCCTCTCCCCCTGCACCTCCTCCCTCCTCGTGCTCTCTCTCTGTGTGTGTCAAATAAAATCTTAAAAAAAAAATTAAAAAACCAAAACCACTTGTATCGTATGCTAAATGGATGAATTTCAGGGTATATAAAGTAGATCTCAATAAAGCTATAAAAATTTACATATGGTGAATTGCAGAAATAAACAAATAAATAAAACCCCCAAACGCAAGAAAGTGTAGGACTAACTAAGGAGTGGGAGAGATACCAGGTAGCTTTAGGACGTGGTGGGTGTGAAGAATGGGCAGGACATCTGAGGTGGCATCGCCCTGCTTTCTGACGGCAGAGTTAGAGGCACGCCCTTCCAGACATCGCGGTGGGTCTTTGCCTGCCTATCGAGGAATATGGCAGATGGCTCTGGGAGAGTCCCTGAGAAGGCCCTGGGGGCAGGTGCTCCAGCAGATTTCCTTTGCTCTGGGGATTCCTCCTTACCACAAGAGGGAGGTTCTTGAACTTGGCACTTTATATATTTATTTTTTCAAATAAAGTTTTTTTTTTTTTTTTAATTCATAGAGACAGAGAGAGAGGGAGAGAGAGGCAGAGGGAGAAGCAGGCATCATACAGAGAGCCCGACGTGGGACTCCATCCCGGGCCTCCAGGATCACGCCCCAGGCTCCAGGCGGCGCTAAACCGCTGGGCCACCGGGGTCGCCCCGAAATTCGCACTTTAAAAATTAAAGAATGAACTGTAGAGAACAGCAAAAGCCCCACTGAGACATCCCCATTTTGCAGCGTCTGCAGAGCCCACAACAATCCCCTTTTCTGAGTCCTTCTGGCCCTCTACTTAACAGAGGAGCCCCCCCCCCCCACCTGAAGCCAGGCTTGCTCACAGACCCCCTGGCCACAGCTACCTGGCCCGGGACATGAAGAGGGTGGAGACGCACTAGGTTGCAAGACCAGATGGACCTGGGGAAGTCTCATTGCTGCAGCCTGAGGACCTTTCTCTCCAAGCCCTGCTCAGTCAGCACGGGCATGGGTAGATGTTGCTTGGAAGGCGCAACCCTGCCCCTTGAACCTCAGCTGCCTGACATGGTGTCTTTCCTCTTTTAGGTCAGGCAAAATGACAGTAACCTCCAAAAGGTAGAACACAAGTATGGGAATCACGAGGAACTGAAAAATTCTCATTATCAATGTTAGAGACACTTCTTTTTTTATGATAGTCACAGAGAGAGAGAGAGAGAGAGGCAGAGACACAGGCAGAGGGAGAAGCAGGCTCCATGCACCGGGAGCCCGACGTGGGATTCGATCCCGGGTCTCCAGGATCGCGCCCTGGGCCAAAGGCAGGCGCCAAACCACTGCACCACCCAGGGATCCCTAGACACTTCTGTTACAGCCTAAAAATAGTGCAACAGGGAGGTTGGTGGTCATTCTAATCCAGTTTGTCTGTTTGGAAGATGTTTGAAGCATTTCTTTTTCAGATTTTATTTTTAAGTCATCTCTACACCCAATGTGGGGCTTAAATGTATGACCCCGAGATCAAGAGTCACGAGCTCTACCGACTGAGCCAGCCAGATGCCCCAATGTTTGAAGCACTTAAAAGAAGATGAAGTATTAAGAAGGGTGTGATTTTTATCTAGACGTCTAAGAAGATTTGAGAAAATTTATAAACCCATTGACGTGCTCTCCATCATAGTGATTATGGAGAGGGCGGATCCACTGCAGGATACTCAAGCCAGGAGTAGCACCCCACCCCGAGGTGGCAAATCAGTGAGGGGTTGCCAGTTGACCACCAGCCGCTGAGTATTTGGGTGATGGGCACTGGCCTGCCTGGACATTGTGAAAAATGGTGATCAGCGATGTGAACCTTTAAAGCTGGTGGCGGTCGCAGCTCAGCCCAGGTGAGGCTGGTTTCCCAGAAAATGCAGAATGTGAAGTTCCAAGGACCAGTGGCCACCATCAATTTGGACTAAAACCTAGGCTTCACCAGCTGGTCTGGAAGCAATACTAACCTGTGCTGAGATCCAGAGAGGCCATTCTTACCAATAGTAGAATCAACAAATGTGTTTGCCAGCCTTTTTCTAGCATAGGCACTATTGGTGTCATTAATTCATGAATTTTCTAGTATTATCCCTTGCCCAAAGGAAACTTCTATACTTCTTATTTAAAGATTTTATTTGGGAAGCCTGGGTGGCTCAGCGATTGAGCATCTGCCTTTAGCTCAGGGTGAGATCCTAGGATCAGGGATCAAGTCCTGCATTGGGTTCCTTGTGGGAGCCTGCTTCTCCCTCTGCCTTTCTCTCTCTCACTCTCTCTCTCTCTCTGAGTCTCTCATGATTAAATAAATAAAATACTTCTTTTATTTATTATTTATTCATAAAATACTTATTTTATTTATTTATTTGAGAGAGAGAGAGAGCAAGGAGGGGGAGGAGCAGAGGGAGAGAGATAAGCAGACTCCATACAGAGCATGGAGCCTGACTCGAGGCTCGATCTTAGGACTCTGAGATCATGACCTGAACTGAAACCAAGAGTCAGGTGCTCACCTGACTGAGCCACCCAGGCACTCTTATACTTTTTAAATACTGTATAAATTTGTTCTGTGGGGTGAGGGTCTGAGTTCTTTAAGCTGGAAACTTATTTCTTTCTGAAATTAATATTTCCATGCAATTACCATAAGCCAATACTGCAAAAAAGGATAGTCATTAGTAAAAAAAAAAAAAAAAAAGTATATAATTAATGAATATATAGAGTAAACTAATATAATCAATGTTTAAGAGAATTTGATTACAAGGTTTTTTTGTTTTTGTTTTATTTTTTTAAAGATTTTTATTTATTTATTTATTCATGATAGACTTGCATATCAGAGAGAGAGAGAGGCAGAGACACAGGCAGAGGGAGAAGCAAGCTCCACGCAGGGAGCCCCACGCGGAACTCGATCCCGGGTCTCCAGGATCACACCCTGCTGAGCCACCAGGGCTGCCCTGATTCCAAGTTTTGATTGAATAGTTGTGTAAGGATGTCCAAATGTTTGTGGAACTTTTGGTTACGAGATTTACAAGCTTAATGCATTGATCACTAAATGTATAAAGAGCAAAAGGGCATTTATGGGCTTTTTACTCTATGCCAGCCACTGTTCTAAGCATCATAAACGTATGGATTCATTTATGCCTCACAAAAAAATGCATGAGGTAGGAGCTAATATTATCCGCATATGATGGATGATAAAACTGAGGAACATAGAGGTTGAGAAATTCAGTGAAGGACCTGTGGCTATGCAAGCAGCAGAAGCAGGTACAAACCAGAAAGTTGGGTTCTGATTAAGCCTGATGCTCAGCCTTGAAGCTCTGGAGACTGCCAGATAGTAGAGATGCTACAATATCATCAACTCCCTCTTTTCTTAAACTGGGTGGAAGTGGCTTCTCTTATTTACAAAGGAGTCTTAACTGAGACCATTGAAGTGGGTAACTTGTATGAGGCTTTACCAAACAGCAACCCTCAGAACATTCCCATCTTGTGCCCCTTCAAGAGAGGTTGGTGCTGGCTTCCAGCCTGGGTACCTACCTAGAAGTCAGGGAGAATGTCCAAAACTTCATAAGCAGTAGGGAGGAGCGTGGAGCAGAAGCACGCGAGGCCAGGACGCTGCAGTGGTGGCTCAATCCTTGCTGGCTGCATCCTTTGAGCTTCTGTGTCCTGGAGCCACCCCCACCCGCATCCCGTTTGGCTTTTCTGTAGTTCTCTGCCTTTATTGGCTCTTCTGCATTTTTTTCAGAAACCTAGTTCCTGATATGCAAGTTTCTATGACCAAAATGTGACACCTGCTACTTGGTAGTGTTACTCCTCTCTCTTTTCTCATTAAAATTAATTTCAGTTACAGAGGAAATACATGCTTGGTACAACAAAATCAAATAATAACAGAAAGGTAAAAAATAAAAAGCCCCCAATGTTGTTCCAAGACAACCACTCTCAGTGGCTTAGTGCATCCTTCAAAAATCTTGTCTACACATACAACACTCACTTGTCTTCCAAAACTGAGATCACACTAATTTTTTAGTTGTACGAATTCTTTATTAACTTAGTAATATATTGAGGGCATTTTCCCAAATGTGTGTTCACCTCTTCCTCACTGTTTTAAAGGCTGCATAGTATTCCATCTGTGTTTAAAACAGTGAAGTCCAGGGGATCCTGGGTGGCTCGATTGGTTAAGCATCTGCCTTCGGCTTGGGTCATGATCCCAGGATCCTAGGATCGAACCCTGCATTGGACTCCCTGCTCGATGGGGAGTCTGCTTCTCCCTCCCCCTGCTCTTGTGCTCCTTCTCACTCTCGCGCTCTCTCACTCCCTCCCTCTCAAATAAATAAATAAAATCTTAAAAAAATAAAACAGTGCCATCCAATAGAAAGTAATGTAAGCCACATATATAATTTTAAATATTTTGTTTATTTAATATTTACTTATTTGAGAGGGAGAGAGAGAAGACAGAGAGAAAGAGAGCAAGCACCAGTGAAGGGAGAGGCAGAGGGAGAGAATTTCAGGCATACTCTGTGCTGATAGTGGAGCCCCACTCAGGGCACGGAGCCCATCCTAAGGCTCGATCTCACAACCCTGAGATCATAACCTGAGCTAAAACCAAGAGTCAGATGCTTAACTGACTGAGCCACCCAAGTGCCCCTTAAATTTTCCAGTAGCCACATTGAAATAAAGGAAATGGAATAAATGGGATTAATTTTGATAATGTATTTTATTTAACCAAGCGGGCCCAAAATATTATCATTTCAACATGTAAACAATATATCACCATTGAGATTTTTTTGCATTATTTAAAAATATTCTTTGAAATCCAGCATGTATTTTACGCTAACAGCACATGTGAACTAGTTACATTTCAAGAGCTGAGTAGCCACACGTGACCAGGGGCTATCGTACTGGATGGCACAGACTTCAACAGTAATTTATTTGACTGTGTGTCTGCTGATGGAGATAGAGATTGCTCCCAATGTCTGCTATTATAAGCAATGCTACAATGAACATTCTTATGCTTATTACGTTACCCATGCATGTGATTATTTCTGTGGGATAGATTTATAGAAGTGAGGTTTCTAGGTCAGAGAGTTTATGCATTTTATAGCATAATAGATATAGCTAAATTACTCCCTAATAAGGCTAAACCAATTTATACTTTCACCAACAGTACATAAGAACGATCATTTTCCCACACTCCTGCTGAATTGGATGGCATTCCTTTAAAATTTTTTTTCATTTCTCTCTGCCATTTTGCATCTATATGCTGGCACACTGCTTTGTATCATGAAGGGGAGACTCACTTCAAAGCTATATTTTTTCTATTGGCTACCACCATCAGCTAGATAGAGGATGTGTTTGGTTATGCAGGTAAAAGAGAACCCAGTGAACATGAGCTCAAATGAATCATTTTTTCTCATGGAAAAAGAAGTCTAGAACAAGGTGGCTGCTTGTGGTGGTTGACCCCATGATCACTGAAACCTTTGAAGTTCTGTCTTTCTAAATTAATATTTTTAGCTGGTAGGCTTTACTTTCCTCATGGTTGTCATCTTATGGTCACAAAATGGCTGCCATCACTCCAGACAGAATGTCTGTGTCCCAGGAAGGAAGGAGGGAGAGGTGGATGGCACTAGCTACTTCTTACTCGGACACACTTTGTAGGATTCCAGACCTTCAAGAAGCTATGAGATAACAAATGTTCTTATTTCAGGCCTCTAAGTTTTGGGGTTATTTGTTATAGAGCAACAGATAACTGATAAGAGTGCTGTTGGAAGACCATCTCTTTGGGAGCAACCAATTCCCATCTCTGTATCATTTTCTTGCTCTTTAAAAACTCACCCCTTCTCACTCAGCTGTAGGGCAAGGGCAGCTTGGTTGACAAGGAAAGGTAATTTCCAGGCATTCAGAGAGCAGAGAAGCCCTGGGCAAACCTTTCCCATGCTTTCACACTTTCTGATGAGTTTCTTGGGACTTCATCTCAGAGGAGAGGCCAGGGATGGAGATACCGTCATTGCCACATGGACTTGGGTTTCTGTAAGAACACTCCTGGCTTCTCTCTGCACCCCTCACTGATTCTGCCCCAAGGGAGGTGAGACTGGATTGGTGCATTTGGGGACCGGAACTGAGCATGCCTCACCCAGCCTCTTCTGGGCTTTCTCGATTCCGCAGGCCTGCCTGCAGGGAGAGTGCTGGGGGTGGTGTAGGTTCCCAGAAGGCTTTGCCCTGGGGGACAGTCCAGAAATGGAAAGGGCAATTCAGATCAGAAGGACCATATGAGAAAGCCCAATGGGTGGCTCATCTCAGCCATGCCCTCCAATCAGATCTGATGAGTGATTAGGCTGGTTTGATATCACTATGTCTTATCTCTCCCTGGCTCCAAGCCCAGAGGGAAAGAGGGGTTCTATTTGTTGTCTCCATCCCTAATATCTATCTATCTATCTATCTATCTATCTATCTATCTATCTATCTCCAAAACAATTGCACTTTTTATGAAGATACAAGACAAATTTTATACAAGAGAAGGATTAAGAGAAGGTCATTGTGGGTAGTGGTGTGAGGCAGGTTGAAACAGAGGTTGGAGGATGTCTTGGTTATACCCATGTACCTGATATTGGGGGTGACTGGGTGTGTCTACATCCATCTGTCCCTCTTATGCATAAGGACAGTGAATCCTGGGTGCCCCCTTCCAGCTCTTGCTTCCCATCTCT
This sequence comes from Canis lupus familiaris, assembly GCF_011100685.1. Taxonomy (NCBI): domain Eukaryota; kingdom Metazoa; phylum Chordata; class Mammalia; order Carnivora; family Canidae; genus Canis; species Canis lupus. The sequence continues at coordinate 56,593,089 of NC_049230.1, forward strand.
GAGTAGGTCTCTCATGGGTCTGGGAAGGTTTTGACCCCACCTCCCTTCCCTGCAGAGGGCAAGGACCCCAGAGGTCCTGACCCCACAGGGAGGGTCTTACTCCTCCAAAGCACCTGCTGGCCAGAGCCCCACTTGGGACGCTGCTCCTGGAGGGTGTGGAGCAGGTCCGTTCTCCACCCCCCCGCCCCCCAAGCTGCACTGGCCCCTGCTGCTTCCCGGCATCCCCGATCTCTGTTCAATGCGTGATTTTTTACGATCGATCTTATATCCGGCACAATCAGATTTATGGCTCCTGCATCTTATGAAATTACACAGATGTTGCTGCTCTGCTTCTCTCCAGGACAGTAAAAGGCAATAACATTCTTGCAGATTTCGACAGCAGGCAATTCAATAAAGGGCCATGTATATTTTATAAGTACAATAAAGACAAGGCTCTCTGCCCGCACTGCGGCCCGCAAGGACCCAGCACTGCACCGGGCGGCCGCCCATACCCCCCTTCCTGTCTGTTTGTCGATCAGGTCTCTCCCACTGCCACACGGGGGACCAGGGAGATTTATCCCCTTTCTGATCCATTATTTAAGTTTGGCTCCAGGGACCCTGCAATGGGGGCTGTTTAAAATTTAAAGGTGTTTATGGAACTTAATACTTTCCTCCTCCTGATTTGCACTATAAAATTTTATCTATATTTTTGTTGCCCCATAAAACGTTTCTATCTTATCGGGATGGCTTGTCCTTTTACGGGCAAAACCATAAATACCTGATGAGGTGAGGGTTGGTAGAAGGTCTCACAGAGGAGTCCTAGGGGGAGACAGGAGAAAAGAACCTTCTCTTGGTCTGCCACAGACACCCTGGGTGGCCCGAAGCCTGGCTGGGTGGTGGGGGTGGGGCACCACACCTCACTGAGGCTGTTTCTTCATCTGTACAGTAAGTAGGGAGAACCATAACATCCACTGGATAGGGCTGTTGTGAGGATCCAGGGACACGTGACACCAGGAGTGTTTGCTTGGTGCCGGCCACAGCATGTGCCAAGGCCCAGAGGTGGGAACAGTGGAGGGAAGGGGCTTCCTCTCCAGGGCAGCATTGCAAGGTGCCAGGCCAAGCTGGGAGTGCGTGCCTATACCCGCTCAGCATTCAATCACCTCTCTGTGTTTTGGGGTCCTCATGCCATGGAGATCTTGAGGTTCATATTTTAGAGCAGTGTTGTGTGGATTAATAACTTCATGCCTGCAAAATGCCCAGCTCTCTACCCTGCACATAGTAACTGGACAAATGTCAGGTGTGGCTCTTGTTATTGTTATGGGCAGGGCAGGGACTGGGGCAAGCAAGGTGAGGTGCCCAGGGAGCAAAATGCAAGGAGGGCTCCCTTTCCGAGGGGTGCAGGTGCAGGATTGGTGCCTGAGAGCGAGGCCTCTTTACATTTTGTGCCCTGTGTGTCTCCAGCCCTGGTCCTGCTACCAGGGTCTCTTTTCGTGTTGGCAGGTATGCAGAAGTGGTTGAACAAAAGCAGTCCCCAGGATGCAGGCAGCAGGAGCAGCATTCACCATTGGTGGAAGCAATGCCTTTTAGAGATCTAGGCGTTGCTGGAATAAGATTAGATGAATTTTGGCGTTCCCATGGCTAAGCTGGGCTGGAGCTTTCGGCTGCTGCTCACCAATGCCTGCTCTGTGCCAGGTACTTGCCGGGCAAGTCCAACCTAGACTCTACTTTCACGGAGCGCCCAGTCTAGTTGTGCCTGTGTTCACAGGCAGGCATGTGGGGGCCGGGGGCTGTGGCGGACACAGAACAGAGGAAGGGCTTCTATTGGCGAGGATATAAGATGAGTCCAGAGAGGCTTCTTGAGGGCGGTAGTGGGGGCGGGGGCGGGGTGTGTCCTGAGTTGGATCAAGACAGGTGAAGAGGAGTTTGCCAGAGTGGGAAGGGCATTCCTCCCAGAGAGGCAGCATGAACCAAGGCACGGAGTGTGAAATGCATGATTCACAGGTACCAAGAATGGAGGTCAGTGTCTGGGTGAGGAACCTTGTTCCTTGAAGCTTCTGGTGGTCAAGGTAGAAATGCAGGTCCTCAGAAAACTGGTGTGTTGGTGAGTGCCTCCCAGGGCCTGGGGACCTGGTGGAAGGAATGTCCGTTGAGGTGGGGCCAATCTCAGCCCAGAGCCCGCAGCCCAGAGGTGTGAGGCTGGGAGCCCCAGACACTGCTGCAGGCTGACCTCAACCCTTGGCTAGACCCCCGCCAGCCTGACTGGAATGGCTTCAGGGCTAGTGTAGTGGTTCTCCAACTTGGCTTCTTATCCAAGGCCTTTACCTGGTCCTGCTGGGCCCCAAGAGGTGGAGTCAGGGAAGCAGGATTGGGCAGAGGTGAAGCTCAACTGCCATGTGGTTACAGCAGAGACTTCAGCTGATCTCAGCAGGAGCTCTGAACTGGGATGGCCCTTCAGAGTCACACTAGGCTGAGACAAGGAAGCCAAGCCTTGAATCTCTGCACCAAGTAGTCACTGGATGTGGTCCATCCTGAGGGAAGGAAGAAGGTCCCATCAGCCAAGGGTGATTCCTGGGCACGATTTTCACTGTGAGCAGTGTCAGCAGGCAACACTCCTGGAAGCTGAGATAGTGAATGCCCTGGTCCCAAGGGGATCTTGGCAGCTCCCCATAGCGTCAGGGGAAATGGCTGGGTGCCCATCCCAGTGAAAATAGACCTGCCACTTCATATTCATTAAGATGTCTACTACCAATAAAACCAGAAAAATAGCATGTATTGCTGAGGATGTGGAGAAATTGGGGTAAAATACACATCACATAAGCTTTATCATCTTAATTGTAAGGCATACCAGGGACTTGGAGTACATTCACTGTACAAAAAGGTTGTAGTTGGTAGTAATATAAAATGGTGCAGCTGTTATGGGAAACAGACTGGTGGTTCCTCAAAGAATTAAAATAGACTTACCATATGATCTAGCAATTCCACTTCTAGGTATATACACAAATGAATCGAAAGCAGGAACTCCAAAGATATTTGTACAGTCATGTTCATAGCGCCATTAGTCACAGTAGCCAGAGGGTGGAAGCAACCCGAGTGTCCACTGATGGATGAGTGAATAAACAATATGGGATACATATATTTAACAGGACATCATTCAACCTTAAAAAGCAAAGAAATGACAACACGGATGAACCTTGAGGACATGATGTTAGGTGAAATAGGCCCATTACAAAAGGACAAATAGAGTATGATTCTGCTTATGTGAGGTCCCTAGAATCATCAAGTTCATAGAAAGTAGGATGCTGACGGCCAGGGGCTGGGGGTGAATGGGGAGTTAGTGTTTAATTGGGACAGAGTTTCAGTTTTGCCAGATGAAAGCATTCTGCAGATGGTTGGTGGTGAGAGCTGCACAACAGTGTGAATGTGATTAATGCCACTAAACTATACACTTAAAAGTAGTTAAGATGGTACATTTTAGGGGCACCTGGGTAGCTCAGTTGGTTAAGCATCTGCCTTCAGCTCAGGTCATGATCTCAAGGTCCTGGGATTGAGCCCCACATTGGCTCCCTGCCCAGCAGGGAGTCTGCTTCTTCCTCTCCCTCGCCCCCTCCTCCCACTTGTGCGCGCGCTCTCCCTCTCTCAAATAAGTATATCTTTACAAAAAAAAACGATGATAAATTTTATTGTATTTTATCACAATTTAGAATTAATTAAATTTTAAAAATCCAGAACTAGAGGTTACAGGACAAGGAGTGTCCTGGCACTTCTTCTGGACAATCCCCCTTCTCTAGCACAGTCTCTGTGAGAGCAGCTTTTTTCTGCAAGGTACTCAGAGATGCCAATAGGTGGGTGCTGTGTCACTTGGGTCCTCAGGGAGGTGGAAACTGTGAGGGTTAGGAATGCAAATGGTCCTTTGAGGAGTGAGCAAGGGAGAAAGGAGAAGAAAATAGATGTGTGGGGGTGGGGTGGTGAGAGGGGGTGACGGGTTGGACACAGATGGTGGTTTAGGCCCCATACAGGCTGTGCTGATCCAGCCCAAAGCTCTAGGACAAAGGCTGTTAGTTGGAGGAGTCTTGTCTTGGATCCTTCTACCACAACCCTGTGAGACACAGTCATTGGTTGGTACCACCCCAAGAAAAACATGACCTTGGCTCAAAAGTTGAGAAGAGGGCAGCCCTGGTGGCTCAGCGGTTTAGTGCTGCCTTCGGCCCGAGGTGTGAATCTGGAGACCCAGATGAGTCCCACATCGGGCTACTTGCATGGAGCCTTCTCCCTCTGCCTGTGTCTCTGCCTCTCTCTCTCTCTGTGTCTGTCATGAATAAACAAAATCTTAAAAAAAAAAAAAAGTTGAGAAGACCTGAAAAAATTAACAGCTGGAGGCTAACAGCGAATTCCCTCCCTGCAGTGGGGCAGCAAGTTCTTTCCTTGAAGGGAGTTCTAATCCAGGATGTCTCCCAGTCCCCACAGCTGTCTGCCCACACTCAACTGGTGAGTCTTCTCCTAGGACTTAGGATCTTGGGTGTAGAACTGAGTCTGTCTCTGGACAGCCAGAGCTGTGACATGGCCAACTCTGGAGCCCTTGGTGGCTGTGTTCTGTCACGTGGACATTTGGGCTGAGGGACGGGGAGGCAGGTTTGTGGGGGGAGAGGAGGGTGAAGCAGGGGCACAGAGAGAAGAAATGATGAGATTGAGAGAGAAGCGCACAACACTCATTTCCTGGTGCCAGTTGTTAAGGCTTACCTGCCCCCTGCCCTTCCCAGCCTGGCAGTTCACCGTGTTCTTCTCCAAGAGTCTGCCAATAAATCCCCTCCCTTTTATTTAAACTAGTCATTGAAAAAAATCACTATAACCCCAGACTCTTAACCAATAAGGGGAGGATCTTCTGGGGCGGGAGGAAATGGAAGCAGCACAAGAGAGACAAGAGGCTCGGCAGGAGGAGAATATGGAAGAGCTGTGGCTGAGGGCTGCCCTGCTCCCCTTGGGCATCTCTTGGGATTCATCATGACCTTTCCCAGGCTGTGGATGATCCTTCTTGGATTCTAGGTTCTGACAATGAAGATGCAGATGGAACCGTACCAGAGACTTTCGAGGGCTTCCCCACTTGAACCTTTAGGGTCACATTTTTGCTGCATGCTCATTTACCAGTGGACCAGGAGATCTGTTTCTCTGGTAGAGACTAATTGAGCACTGAAACACATCACCTTTCACCAACCCCTGGGGATGGTAGTAAAGGGGTTATAAAATAAATTAATTGAAAAATAAGTATACTTCAAAGCAGGGAAGAGAATGTTCTGAGTCATGGAACCCGAGTACTGTCATTCTACTGGAGTCCACTGGTCATAGCAAGTCACAAGGATAGCCCAAGACCAGGAGTCATAAGGATGGGGAATTAGGCTCCACCTCTTGATGGAAGGAGCCGCAAAGTCACTTGCAAAAGATTTCTGCCACCCTATTGTTTTCCCCCATTTACCATGCCATGGTAGATTGTAAAAATGGTAGATTGCTCAAATTCTTCGCCTCCCTATTCTTATCCCCATTATTTAGGTGAGGAAAATGAGATTCGGAGAGTTTTGGTGATTTGCTTAGGGTCCCACAGGCAGTGAGGAAGTAAGTAAGGACATGAGACTGGGACGTAGTCTGTCTAATTCTAATGCTAGTGGAGGGCGAAATGTGGAGAATCACCCCGCCTCTCTTGAGGCTGATCACATGCCCCCAAAGGCTGCCCTGGCCCCCACGTGGAGTGGGAACACAGAATTCCAGGGGAGCTTGACCCTTCCTTGGCAGCTGTGTCTTCTCAGTGGCCGCTTAATTTCCAAATGAAATATCTTTAGGAAAATACTAACTTTGTGTTAGATGAATTAATACAGAGCTTTGAGAAGTAGCAAACAGACAGATTCAAGAGGGCGCGGAGACCCAGGGCGTGAGGGGACCAACAAAGGGAAGTAGGAGGAGGGACCAAGATGTTGGAAGAAGAGTGATTGAGAGAGAGAAAGAGGGGCGCCTGGGTGGCTCAGGGATTGAGCGGCTGCCTTTGGTTCAGGTCATGATCCCAGGGTCCTGCATCGGGGTCCCTGCAGGGAGCCTACTTTTCCCTCTGCCTGTGTCTCTGCCTCTCCCTGTGTGTGTCTCATGAATAAATAGATAAAATCTTTAAAAAAGAGAAAGAGAGAGAGAGAGAGATAGCTAGGTGATAGATGACATATAGGGATGTAGAGTCACAGAAGCATTTAACTGAAGATAGAAATTGAGGAATAGAATATGAATTGAGAAAGAAAACAGAAAAACAGAGTGAGAAAGAGAAAAACAATGAGAAACAGAGGTACAGAAATACAGAAGCAGCAATTGATGGATGGAGAGGAGTCTCACATAAAGGCACAGAGCTGAGCAAAGGAGAGAGAGAGAGATGGCAAGAAAGGAAAAGAGAGATGGGGTAGAGAGAAAGAAAGAGAAAATCATAATGAGAAAGAATAGAAAAGATGGAGACCAAAAATGACCATGAGACAGAGGAAGAGAGAGAGGGAAGAGGGAGAGAGAGCTAAAAAGAGAGAGAGAGAGAAGAAGGGAGAGAGAGGAAGAGGAAGGAGGAAGGAATGACAGGACAGCCGAGGACAGAGGCAGGAGGGAAGGGAGAAGGCAGCCCGAGGAGGACCCGGACTTTGGGGATGGCCTGGCTCTGCCATCTGCAAGGAGGCTGACCCCCAGGGGCAGCGACTGTCCCCCCCGCAGCTGGAGACGACCCTCCCCCCCCACTGCCAAGGGAAGCCCCCCTCCCCCGGTACCAAGAAATCAAACACAGGAGGTATTTGGGTGCAAGTATTCCTCATTCTGAACAGAACCATTAATGTATTCTAAAAAGCTTTTTAGCTGTGGCCTGCTCTGCATGTTATTAATTTCTTTATTACAGATCTTGTTATTTTCAGAGGTCCCCGGGGACCCATTAACAACGGGTTTTTATGGGAAAGAAGTCGGCTAAAGTGGTGGGAATAACTGCTCCTCTGCCCTGAGTCAGTAATCGGAGTTGCACCAAGGATAATGTAGGCTGTTTTAATTTCCAAAATAGCAACAGTTCAGACATTTAATTGCCATTTTATGCCCTTTTTTCATGCTGCCGAGTGTAAAATATGTGACCGGTAATATATAACGGCTAACCACTGAGCCACAGCCTGCCCCAGCTTCCTTGTCTCCCCTGGAGAGGGACGCGGGGAGGAAGGGAAGTGGAAGGGAAAGAGGGACAGACGACCCTGGGTGGGCTTGCCTGAGCTCGAACCACTGGGCAGATCCAGTTCTGCCTCCCGTCCTCTCACATCCTCCCAGAGACCCTTTCTCCAACTTAGCATCCTTGATTTGAGACTTCATAGTCCACCACCCCTCCCCTGTTGTTTTTCCCGGGGCTTCAACATCACCCACAGGTTGTGAGTACCTGGCCCAGGTGAGCACCAAGTGTAATAAGGTGACCTCTGTCACAAGTTCCTCTTCCTGCCCTCCCCCGAGGCCTGACCTTCAAATGCACCAAGGAAATGACTGTACCAAGGAAAATACACTTATGGACCGCACCATGACATCCCCTTGCTCCTTTTCTTGTGTACCCACCCTGACCCCCCAGTAAAGGCATTAGCCCACTGGTCCTTGCTATCTTGACTCCCCACCTGCTTAATTGAACTTGCTCCCCTGAGCTTTATTTCTCTAGGACCCATGGGTATCTTACACTTCGTTTTTCTAAGCCTCTTCTGGGCACCCTCTTGCTACCACACCTGACTGACCATCGCCTAAAAGAACACAGAACAATCTCTGAATGTGGCAACAGATAGGGTATCTTTTCTGAGTGAACTGCATGAGTCTGTGGGGTGATGGTGGTGTAGGATGCCTGGGCAGCTGGCTCAGTGATGAGCACCCCACTGGTGGGTATTAGGTCTGGTGAGCTGAAAGCTACTTGTCTCAGGGGTACCAGCAGCCTGAATTTATTTTCTGATCCCTTATTCCTTTTGGGGGTCATTAAAACCTAATACGTAAGCTCCACGAAATTTGACATTGCGCCTAGTGCTAAAGCCTAAAGCAGTGTGTGGCATGTGGTGAAAATCTATGGAGTTGATGACAAGGATTTCTCTTTTCCTTTTTAGTTCCCCCCATCCCGGCACGCAAGAATGGAGTGTGAGCTCCTTCCATGGATATAGCTCTACTCTCTCTGAGAACAAGGTGCTTCTCACTAGTAAAGAATAACTCTCCAAAGTTCTCCATTTTACACAATATCAACTGAGGGAGTTCTGTGCTGAGATTTTGCATGAACTCCATTCTCTGAGAACTGCCCCTGGATTTCCATGGGAGGGCACCCAGCTCTGTTTTACCAAGAGAGTCGTGCCCTCTGGGGCATTGCTAACTGGAATACGTGTGGACACATGACCCAAGCTGAGATTTTTCACACAGCAAAGGAGTCTTAATCAATGGTTGAAATGGTAACTTGTAAACCTTCAAGCTGTAGAGCCATTGTATTCCCTGTGCTGGAATATTCTGTGGTTAACTTGGTTAAGCTAAGAACTACCTGTCCCAGAAATCTCTTTCCAGAGTAGAGTTGTCTAAAACTGGGATGTGGAGTGGAGATGTGTTAGCTGCACTTACTCTATGGTGCTCTTTGTGATCAAATATGGTGATGACAGATGCCAAGGTGTCCAGACGATCATGTGACTTGCATTCTTTATTCTATTAACATGGAGTATGACATTGATACTCATATTTTGAAACTGTCTTTATTCCTACAACAAATCCTACTTGGTCATGGAGTATGATAATTTTTAAGATGATGAATTTGGTTTCCTAGTATTTTGTTAAGGATTTTTACATATATATGCATAAGGGATATTGGTCTATAGCTTTTCTTTTCATGTGATGTCTTTGTCTGCTTTTGGTATCTCGATAATACTGGCTTCACAGAATGAATGAGAAATACTTTCTCCTCTTCTACTTTTTGGAAAAGTTTGTGAAGGATTTGTATTAAATTTTCTTTTAAAATTCAGTAGAATTCACTTGTGAAGCTATCTGCTCCTAGGCTTTTCTTTGTGGAAAGTTTTTGATTACTAATTCAGCCTGTTTACTTGTTACAGGCCTATTTAGCTATTCAAACTTAAAAGGAAAAGAAGCCTGGGGCACCTGGGTGGCTCAGTTGGTTAGGTGTCCGACTCTTTTTTTTTTTTTTAAGATTTTATTTATTCATTCATGAGAGACACAGAGAGAGAGAAGCAGAGACACAGGCAGAAGGAGAAGCAGGCTCCATGCAGGGAGCCCGACGCAGGACTTGATCCCCGGTCTCCAGAATCACGCCCTGGGCTGAAGGCAGCACTAAGCCACCTGGGCTGCCCCTAGGTGTCCAATTCTTGATTTCAACTCAGGTCATGATCTCAGGGTTGTGAGATTGAGTCCTGCATTGGGTTCTGTGCTGGGCATACATCCTGCTTAAGATCATCTCCCTCCTTCTCTAAAAGAAAAAAAAAAAAAAGCTAGTTTCAATAGTTTGTGTCTTTCTAGAAATGTGCCCATTTCATCTAGATTATTTAATTTGTGAGTAGTATTCATTTATAATCTTTCTTATTTCTGCAAGATCGATAGGGCTCTCTTCTCTTTAATTTCTGAGTTTTATAATTTGAGTCTTCTGACTTTGAAAGGGCATCAACCCATTCTGCCCCTTCCAGCGGCTGCAAGGTTTTTACTGTAGTTACAGGGAAAGGGCCAGAGCAGAGCCAGGGAGGGGGAAATGAGAATAGTGAAAGTTAAAATGCCATAAAGCTTGCTGTTCCTACTGAGATGCAGCTATTGGCTTTAAAAAATAATAATGAATGCTTCCCAGATTGCTGCAGCCTTTGGTTAATTTCCCAAGTTCTGAAAAAGTTGTTTCTGACAATTTTTGCCAGTGTTTTCACTACTTTTATGGAGGAGGGAATTTTCAGAGGTCCTTAAGATTGCCATTTTTGCTGATGTCATTCCTCCTTTTTCTTAGAAGTACATAAAATAATAGTGTTTCTTACAATTGATGACATCTTAGATTCGATAAAATATAGTAAGCCTTAGCTGTAAAACACAGCTAACTAACTAATGGGAGAGTTAAAAAGGTGACACTAAATGCTAGACAATAAAAAAATAGATGATGGGGTTGATAGATAAATTAAATATCTTTGTCCTTACATTGTTATGGAAAATGATAGAGATATTATTAACTCTTGACTTCAATTACTTATATTAGAATGTAAGGATAACTACTCAGATAAGAGAAATAGAATATATAATTTATGAAACAATTAAAAGGAAAACAGATACTGATTAATTCAATGGAACGTAGGAAGAAAGGAAAGAACAAAGAAAAACCCAGTGGGGGGAAAAAAAAACAGTGAAGAGACACATACAGACACAAAACAGATGTTAGAGGGCAGCCCCGGTGGCTCAGCGGTTTAGCACAGCCTTCAACACAGGGCCTGATCCTGGAGACCCGGGTGGAGTCCTGTGTCGGGCTCCCTGCATGGAGCCTGCTTCTCCCTCTGCCTGTGCCTCTCTCTCTCTCTGTCTTTCATGAATCAATAAATAAAATCTTTTGGGGATCCTTGGGTGGCTCAGTGGTTTAGCACCTGCCTTCCGCCCAGGGCGTGATCCTAGAGACCCGGAATCGAGTCCTGCATCCGGCTCCCGGCATGGAGCCTGCTTCTCCCTCTGCCTCTCTCTCTCTCTCTCTCTGTCATGAATAAATAAATAAAATCTTTAAAAAAATAAAAATTAAAAATTAAAAAAAATGCAGCTACATATCCAAGGCACCTGGGTGTCTCAGTTGGTTAAGCATCTTACTCTTGATTTCTGCTCAGGTCATGATTTCAGGGTGGTGAGATTGCCCGCCCCCCTCCTCCCAGCTCAGCACTCAGCTCAGAGTTGGCTTGGGATTCTCTCTATCCCTCTGCCCCAACCCCCACTCACACATGCTCTCTGTCTCTAAAATTTAAAAAAAATCTTTAAAAAAATTCAGTTATGGGGGGGTACCTGAGTGATTCAGTGGTTGAGCACCTGCCTTTGGCCCGGGTCATGATCCTGGGGTCCTGTGATCAAGTTGCACATCTGGCTCCCGGCAAGGAGCCTGCTTCTCCCTCTGCCTATGTCTCTGCCTCTCTCTTTCTGTCTCTCATGAATAAACAAATAAAATATTTTTTAAAAAAATTCAGTTACATATCCTATTTGCACCTGAAAAATGAAATAGGTAATAGCTAATGTTTAGATAGAAATATACAGTAATAAGTAGATACTAACCAAAATGGAGCTGGTATAACAATGTTCATACTAAATGAAATAAGCTTTAAAAAAAAAACACTATTAAGAAAAGTAGGTGATATTTAATAATGAAAAGAACAATTTCCCAGGAAAAGATAACACTGAACTTGATATAGCCTGGAACGCATTAAGCAAAAATTGACAAATCCCCAACTATGCTAGATTTTAACACATTTGAGATGGAATAAGAAAAAAAGAAAACTAGTAAGGACAAAAAAGATATAGAAGACTAGACAATAGCATTAACTATTAGTTAATATAAAGAGCTCCTGTAGAATTCTGAACATCGCAAATGGAAACTATATATTCTCCTCATGTATATATGGAATGCTTATAAATATCAACCCATTCTATTACATAAAAGAAGACTCAAAAAGTAATGAAGAAACAGTATCCCACAGAACTCATGAAATTAGAATTTAATAATAAAGGCTAGCCAGAGTGGGAAAATATCTCTAAATAATTAATGGATTAAATAAGAGATTATAACATCAATTATAAATATTTATAATTGAAAAAACTCCAAACATATATAGTTGAATAATTAAAATGCTACAGGTCAAAACTTGTAGATTGTGTCAAAGTGGAAATGAGAGAGAAAATTACAGGCTTGAAATAACTTGAACCAAATTTTCAACTCAAGTAGATTTTAAAAAATGAACTAGAACTAAAAAACAACAGAAGTTAACAACAGAATCAAAAGTTAACTATTTGAAAAGATTAATAAAATGGATAACTTCTGTTAAGGTTAATGAAGGGAAAAAAAGAAATGTTTAAAAAGGGACATAAGTATAGACACAACAGAGATGAAAAGGATCATAAAGGAATGCTTTGGATGACCATATGTTAATAAATTAAAAAACTTGTATGGAGTAGACATCTGCTTTATAAATCTAAAACTGATCAATATTAGCTTCAGAAAAAAAAATAGAAAACGCAAATAGAACTATAACCACCTAAGAATTTGGCCTAAAATGAAAACATCAGAACTTGGATATTTGCCAGATGAGTTTTACCAGAATTTTAAGAAACAAGTAAGTCCTGTCTTACATTGTTTCATGAATAGAAAGAGGATAAAGCTTCACCTCCATCTCCTTTCCTGTGGCTGAGATAACCTTGATACCAGAATTGGAAAAAAGAATATGAGAAAGAAAAATGATAGGCCAGCCTCACTTAAGAATATAGATGCAAAAATCCTTTAAAAATGTTAGCAAAGGGCAGCCCCGGTGGCACAGCGGTTTAGCGCCGCCTGCAGCCCAGGGCGTGATCCTGGAGATCCTGGATCGAGTCCCACGTGGGGCTCTCTGCGTGGAGCCTGCTTCTCCCTCTGCCTGTGTCTCTGCCTCTCTCTCTGTGTGTCTCTATGAATAAATAAATAAAATCTTTTTTAAAAAATGTTAGCAAAATGAATCCTAAGTTTTACACTAAAAATACACCAAGATGAGGTTGAATTTATTAGAGGAAACAATGATGATGTAATATTAGTAAATCTATTGGTATAGTTCACCACATTAACAGATTAAAAATAAAATTATTTTAAATTTCAATAGACGGAAACAAACCATTTGAAATAAAAGTAAAATAATTAAACTCAGAAAATTATGAATATAAGAAATATTTTTAACCTACCATCGAAATATTAGAGACAATATCTTTAATTTTGTACTGAAAGAAATATGTGCAGGACACCTGGGTGGCTCAGCAGTTAAGCGGCTGCCTTCGGCCTAGGGCGTGATCCCGGATGTCCCGGGATCGAGTCCCACATCGGGCTCCCTGCGTGAAGCCTGCTTCTCCTTTGCCTGTGTCTCTGCCTCTCTCTCTGTCTCTCATGAATAAATAAAATCTTTTTAAAAAAAGAATACATTTGACACTATTCATTAAAAAATTTTTTTATCTATTAAGGGCCACCTGGCTGGCTCAGTCAGTAGAGCATGTGGCTCTCATGGTAGGTTTGTAGGTTTGAGCCCCACATTGGGTGTAGAGATTACTTAAGAAAATAAAATCTAAGGGTGCCTGAGTGGTTCAGTAGGTTAAGCGTCCAACTCTTGGTTTCAGCTCTGGCCATGATCTCAGGGTCGTGAGATCGAGCCTCACATCAGGCTCTGCTTGTTCTTCTCCCTCTGCTCCTCCCCCTTGCACACACACTCTCTCAAATAAGTAAATAAATAAAATCTTAAAAAAAAAGAGAAGACTCTCCCTCTGCCTCATTCCCCTGTTCATGCTGGCTCATGTTCTCTCTCTCAAATAAATTTTAAAAATCTTTTAAAAATAAACAAAGTCTTAAAATATTTCCTTTGAAAGGTTTTTTAAATACTGAAAATTAAAATATATCTATTAAGTGAGGCACTGGATGAAATAGAAGCAAGCAAAACAAAGTTCCTACTCTTACAGAGCTTACACTGTAGTGGATGAATCAGACAAAACCAAACGAATAATTTATAATATGTCAGTCCTAAAAAAATAAATAATGTAGAGGAAAGGTGATAAAAAAAGAAAGCTGTCTGTATGTGCATGTGTGTGTTATTTTATACAGGGGCTGGGGAAGGCCTTACTGATTCAATGATAATTTAAAAAGACCTGAAGTTCATGAAGGAATGAATGAGGTAGGATAAGGTAGTTCTAAGCAGTGGAAATAGCAATAGATAGAATAACATCTTTTATATGATTTTTTAATGTATAAAATCCAAAAATTACACATCATTAGAACTAATAAGAGAATCTATCAAGGTTGCCAGAAAAAGATAAATATTCAAAAACTACTGGGGCTTCTATACATAGCACCAACCAATTAGAACACAGTATGTGAAAAAGATTTCATTTGCAATGGCAACAAAATCAACATAACTAAGACTAAAATGTAACGGAAGATACATAAGACAGGGACACCTGGGTGGCTCAGCAGTTGAGCATCTGCCTTCAGCTCAGGTAGTGATCCCTGGGTCCAGGGATGGAGTCCCTCATTGGGCTCCCTGCAAGGAGCCTGCTTCTCCCTCTGCCTGTGTCTGCCTCTCTCTGTATCTTTCATGAAAAAATAAATAAAATCTTAGAAAATAAAGAAGATACACAAGACCTATGTAAAAATGAATTATGTATCTGTATTGACCTAATAAAATTGAATCAAATAAGATCTAATAACATCTAATAAGTAATGTCTAAATAAATCATGTTTATAAATGGAAAGGCTCAGTATTAAAAAGATAGTGAGCCTCCACATATTGATACAGAAATTAAATGGAATTCCAATCAAAGGCACAGCAAGGTTTTCTGAAGAAACTTGGTAAACTGATTAAGGGCTGGAATATCTAAGACAACTTTGAAGAGGAGCAAGAGGATAGGGAGATACTTAGCCAACTATATGAGGGTGACAGTAGCTGAAACAAACAAACAAATCTCAACATCTTTATGACTCAAATCTAATAGGGGGGCCTGGGTGGCTCAATAGGTTAGGCATCTGCCTTTGGCTCAGGTCATGATTTCAGGGTCCTGGGATCAGGCCCACATTGGGCTCCCACGACTCCGGAATCATGATCTGAGCCAAAAGCAGATGCTCAACCACTGAGCCACCCAGGTTCCCTTATGTCTGGCTTCTATAAATCCAAAATGGATGCTCCTGATCAGTGGGCATCTCTCCTTCAAGCAGCAAGTTGCAGACCCAGTCTTCTTCCATTTTTGGTTCCCATCTTTCAAGGTTGCCATGCATGTTTGCCTCAAGCTGGTGGAAAAGGAAAGAGCATGAAGGATCATACATGGAAGTTTCTGTAAGCAATGCCTAGAAATGGCATACATTGTTTCCATTCACAACACTGGTCAGAACCCACTCACGTGGCCACACCTACTGCCAGGGAGGCTGTGAGATAGAGCCCACCTGTGGTCCCCAAAACAAGAGGAAACAGGTATGGTTAAAAGCTAGCCAGTCTCTGTCATATTTGCCATAAGTTAAGATTTCTTATACGGGTATAATCATATAAACTGTGTGGAATGGCACAGGGATAAACAAATAGATCAACAGAACAGGAAACAGAGTCTAGAAGCTGAATTATACGTGTATGGGAAGTCTCTATATGATGGGGATAGCTTCACAGTCAGTGGGGAAGTGGGGAGCCATGGAACATATGGTGCAGAGACAACTGGCCATCTCTATCGGAGCCAATATAAAATAATATATATGGAAGGCCATCTATACAAACCTAGGTGACTTGAGGTCCTAAATGTAAAAGAGTGAAGACTTTAAAATAATTAGAAGAAAGTATCAGAGAATATCTCATGGTTTTGTATAGGGAAAGATTTCTTGAAAATGGGAAAGACAGGGATGCCTGGGTGGTTCAGTGGTTGAGTGTCTGCCTTCAGCTCAGGTATGATCCCGGAGTCCTGGGATGGAGTCCCACATCGGGCTCCCCACAGGGAGCCTGCCTCTCCCTCAGCCTATGTCTCTCTCTGCCTCTCTCTGTGTCTCTCATGAATAAATAAATAAAATCTAAGGAAAAAAAAGAAAATGGGAAAGACAGAGAGAAAGCAAGGAGGAAACACCAAACATGATGGAAAAGACTAATAAATTTGACTCTCCTTTCTGCTGCAAACCACTATAAAGAAAGGTGTCCTCAATGAAAAAAAATTTTAAACCACAAGTAAGAGAAAACATTCTCAAAGTAAAAAACTGGGAAGGATTAAGATTCAGATTACATAACGAACTTCAATAAGATAAAGGTAAACAACCAGTGGAAGAGTGGACAAAGGATATAAACAATTAATACACAAAGGAGAAAATGTAATTTCCTATAAAAAAATTTAAAAATGCCCAACTTCACTCATAATTGTGGAAACACACACACACACACATACACACAAAGATCACATCAATCAAAGGGCAAAAATTTAAAAGTCTGGCAGTACCAAGTATTATTAGTATAGATGTAGAGAAATGAAGACCCTTGCATACTGCTGGTGGGAGGGCAAATTAGTGCAAATACTTTGGAGAATGATTTGGAAATACAGCTTGACAATACACACACCTGGGATCCAGCAATTCCTCCCCTTGGTATATGCGTCGGAAACATTTTGCTCTTAGACACAATGAGACATGGTGCTCGAGGATGCTCGCTGGAGGATTATCTACAGTTGCAGCAAAATTAAGAAACAATAAATAAAGTGTGGTGTTTTTGTGCAATGGGCTACTCTTCCTCAGGTAAAATGAATGAATCTGGGCTCATGTAGCAACATGAACAATCTTGGGAAAATAATGTTGAATGAAAGCAAGTTGAGAATGATCCCATTCCTGTAAATATGTACCCAAAGGCATAAAACAGCTCACTTAAAAATAAATATACAAAATCATACTATATTTTTATGGACAGCACCATAGTGAAAGTATAATAATTGGACGGGCAGGATACACACCAATTTAGAGCTACCTATGAGTAAGTGCCAGTGAAGAGAGTAGTGAAAAGGAATCAGGATGAAAGCAAAAGCAGAAAGAATATAGTGAAATGCTAATCATTTCTAAATTTGGGTGATGAGGGATGCCTGGGTGGCTCAGCAGTTGGGTGTCTGCCTTCGGCTCAGGGCCTGATCCTGGAGTCCTGGGATTGAGTCCCATGTCGGGCTCCTGCTTCTCCCTCTGCCTATGTCTCTGCCTCTCTCTTTCTCTGTGTCTCTCATGAATAAATAAATAAAATCTTTAAAAATAAATAAACTTGGATAATGAGCAGAAGGGTTTTATTCTGTTATCCCCTATTCTTCTATATGTGTGAAATATTTTACGTTTAAAATTTTAATAAAATAATTTCTAAAAATCTTAGGGAAAGACTGCAGTTGGTCTATCCTAGGTCAGTTGTCCATTTCAAACCAATCAATTGGATATACTGCTATAGCTGTATATATGCAGAGTTCTGGGGATGCAGGTAGTGTCTTTGAGAAGGAAGAGAAGTAGCAAAAAGAGGACTACTGTGTGCTGGTCCCCGGGGCATAAGCAGCCAGGGGTATCTGGGAAATTAACCAGGGGCCACATTAGAATCCCCAAGGAGCTTCTTTCAGAAATCAAACCCAAACCTGCTGAGTCAGAATTTTCCAGGCATTCACGACTCAGAAAAGCCTTCCAGTTGGTTCTGATGGAAAACCCTAGTTAAAGAATGTGAGTCATCAAAGGCCTTGGGTTCAAACCGCGGAACTGAATCCCTAGCTCAGGTGAGTGGGACCCAAGCTTTTACCCACCTACCACGTGCCTGGGTAGGGACTCCTTCCCTTTGAGATACAGCCTGTGGACAAAGGAGAGGACACACATAATATGTGAACTAGTCTCTAGGAACGCCCCATTTCCAGACTTCATCCTCCGACACCCTTGGCCTTAAGCACCCATCCTGGTTCCTCTGGAATTTGGCATGAAGAGGCCGATTAGGGAGAGAGGAACTCGAGCTCCCTCTGGAGGCCAAAAGTGTTAACGTTGGTGATTCTCCAAAGCTTTTCCTCGTGGTTAAAAACAACAGTAAGTAAAACAATGGTTATCCCGGCACTTACTAAATGCTAGAGACTGTGCAGAAATGATGTGCCCAAAGTCCCTAAACTAAGGGGTGGCAAATTCAGGATTCGAACCCAGGTCTATCAGACTTCCAGAGCCGTAGCATGGGGAATCTTGGGTCATTAAAGATCCTCCATAGTGTGGCAGCAACCAGTCTCCCCTCCTTACGCCTGCCCCCAATGACACCCCAGAGTCTACTCTTCTCCAAGTACACGGAGCACCACGTGGTGGCGGAGATGCTGTCGATGCCCTCAGGCCCTTCTTATTATTGCCCTCCCTGCCGGGACCCGCCCCCCCCCCCCCCCCCCCCCCCAGTATTCTTTCTACCAAAACATCCACGTGGCAAGTCCTGATTATCCTTCAGGGCTCTGCAGAATGTCCAACGCCGGTGGTTGCTTACCTGTCTCCCCCATTCTGCTGTGCACTCCCCAAAGCGGGCATCGATTTACTCATCTCTGGACCCCCAGCTGATGAGCAGAGTGAGGGGATGAGCGAATACACGAACGAATGAACGAATGAATGGTAACGGCGATGACAAGCAAATGGTAGCGGTGGCGGAGGGGGACGCGTGCCTGTAACCATAGTAACGATGATGTTGCTGGGTGACAGTGCTAGAGGTTGGTAACCATGGCAACACTGGCGGGGAGGCCTGTTCGGACAGTCCTAGCGCTGCCCACTTCCTGCCCAGACCAAGCCTGACTTGCTCAGTAGCCAAATGAGATGACGAACGCAGGCGGCAACTGCTGTCCTGCCCCCTAACACCCCGTCCCTCCCAGGCCCGAGTCTCAACAGCGATCGCGTCCTCTTTCTCGGTGGTCCCCGAGACTCTGGGAGGACCGTGTGGGGATGAGGGGGCACCGTCTGCCTGCTGTGCGTATCTGTGCGCAGGCGAAGGTGTAAGGTGCGGTTCGCGCTAAGGCTGGTCTTGTGAGTGCCAGGGGAAGGGTCTGCGGCGACAGTCCCCAGTGTGAGCGCCGGTATCCGTCCGCCGCACGCGTGGCCGCAGCGCGCTGTGCCCGGGAGGGACGCCGCGGCGCGTGTGCACGTGTGTGCGCGCGTGTGCACGTGTGTGCGCGTGTGCACGTGTGTGTGCACGTGTGTGTGCGCGCGCGCCGCGGCTCTGCCCTGGGGGCGGGGTCCGGGGCTGCGGGGCTGCGGGGCTGCGGGGCGGGGGGCGCCGCGCCCCATCCATCACCCCGCGCGCAGCTCGCCGAGCGGATATCACGGTGTCACGGGCGACTCGGCTCGCAGATCTTATCCTCTTCATTTCCGCCTGAGCCCAGCCCGCCCGCGCCGGCTCCCTGAAGGCTCCATCCATCATGGGGGGACGCGGGGGGCTGCGCGGGGTGGGCGCGCGGAGAGGGAGGGGCCGCAGCAACCCGAAGTACCGGGCGACACCTAAGGACGAGTGGGGGCTGGGGCACTGCTGGGGCCGCTGGGGCCCGCGGGGGAGGGGACGCGGCCCGCCCGGGCCCCGCGGCAGGTTGCTGGGGTCCGCATCCCTGGGTGCCCGGCCTCTGTGTCCCTCGCTGGGGGGTGGAGCGGGGAGCGGGCCCGTGCGCCAGGCCGGGGAGGGGGCGCCGAGCGCGGGGCCCGCACCTGGACCCTGCGGGGCGACCCGGGCCCGGGCCTTGCGGGCGGGGGGCGGGGTCCCCAAAGGGAGGCCTTATTTCATTTCCCCGCGCTGCTGAGGTTTCTGCGCAGTGTCTCTCTCACCTCTTTAAATTTTACGGCGCTTGGCTTGTGGCCGCCGGGCCCCGCCCCGGGGAGGAAGCGGGTGCTGGGTCTGGGAGCCTGTCCCGGCCGAGGGGTGGCCCCAGCAGGCAGGGCGCGGGTCAGGCCCGGGGCGCCCAGACTCTGCGGGGCGCCTGGCCGGCGACCCCCCTATGGTCGGGCAGGGGGTTTGGGCTGTCCTGGCCCAAAAAGCGGGGCTTGCCTCGGAGCGTCTCGGGCCTGGCCCTGTCCCCTTTCCAGACTCCTGGGCCCGCCACACCTCCCTCCTCTTGTTCCCGGAGTGCTGGGGGTGGGGGTGGGGGGCTGTGGGGGTGGGGACTGCGGGAAGAGGGAATAAGAGGAGCAGAAATAGATACCGACCTTGGGGCCCGTCGCGTTGCCAAATCCACTCTCCTCCCTACCCACTCCCAGCTTCCCCCGGGGGCACAGTGGTGCCCGCAAGTCCAGAGACAGGGTCAAGTACACGGGCCTGGCAAACTCGGGCCGCTGACGGCCAGGCCCGGCACCTGCCTGGAGATCATCAGGATGGGGGCTGGAGGTGAGGGGAGTGAAGAGGCCACTGGCCCCCGCCGGAGGGAGCCT
Organism: Canis lupus familiaris; assembly: GCF_011100685.1. Lineage (NCBI taxonomy): Eukaryota > Metazoa > Chordata > Mammalia > Carnivora > Canidae > Canis > Canis lupus. The sequence continues at coordinate 56,613,187 of NC_049230.1, forward strand.
GAGATGACTCCCTAGGAGGGTCAGTCTGGGCGAAGGGGAAGGAGTGTAGTCTTGCCTGGAGGGGCGTGAGGGAGAAGAGGGGTCAGGAACAGCAGATGACTCGGAACAGGAGAGGGGGTGTGAGGGAGAGAGAAGTGTGAGCCCGGTGTGTGAGGATATGGAGTATCTGTGGATCTCATTAGGAGGGGGAGACGCTGCCCATAGAAACAGCCAATTAGGGTAGAGTCAGGATTTGCACACAGCTCTGTCTGATTCCAGGGCCACCTTTCTTCGCGTTGCAGTCATCACCTTGATTTCTCTATAATTCACTCCTTATTAATAGAGAGAGCCCCAGTTTGCACAACCAAGCCGCCACCCACATAACGGTGACAAGTACACAACCAGAAGCAAACAAGGCACAAGAGAAAATTAGTTCCACTGGCCTGGGAGATGGGACTGTCAGCCCTGCAATGGGAGACACCAAGCTACCCAGGATGCCTCTTGCAGGGGCTGGGGGACACCAGGGCTGGTGCAGTCCAAAGCAGGGGTGGGGGGTGAGTGTGGGGGCAGATCTGAGCTGGAACTGCCCACCTGGTGACTGACGTCTGCTGGAAGCCTCCAGGCTGAAGAAGGCTCTGAAACATTTTTTTTTCCTCCATTGACCTAGAGAGGAAATGTCCTGGATATCACACTCTAGGGAGCTCAACCACCAGCATCTTTATGAGGAAAACTGGTCACCTCCACATGACCCAGCAGAGGTCTGATATGGCCACCCCTCCCCTATTCCCACCCCTGCTCCTGCTTTCTGTCTCCTGGTTAACGCTCCCATCTTTTTTCACGCTCCTCACGCACAGTCTCTCACCACATCCCATTGATTTACCCTTCTAAACATCTCTCAAATCTGTCCCCCTCTCCCTCAGCCCTGCCACAACAGTAATCGTCCCCAGCTCCTATCCATTCTCCCTACTGTGATGACAGCTGGACCATGTCACATCCTCATAAAAACGCTTTAAGGGCTGCCTGCTGCTCCCAGGATTAAGCCAGAGTTCACAGCATCGCGTTCTAGGCCTTGGAGCTCTGGCCTGACTCCCCTCTGCAGCTGCTCTCACATGCTCCTGAGCCCGTTGCACACGGTTTCCTTTGCCTGCTCTGTCCTTCCCCCCTTTCTCTACAGGGCTGGGCTCTCTCTCATCACCCTTTGAAGCCCAGATCAAATGTATCCTTCTGCTCAGGGAAGCCTTCCTGGAGAGAAACCCTTTTCTGTACTCCCATGACCTCTGTGCTCCCTTGTCTGCTCATTGTAATGGGCTGTTAGGATACGTCTGGCTCTTGCCCTAGACTGATTGCTCACTGAGGGCAGGGAGTCCCTGTTTTTTGTTTGTTTTATAAAGATGTTATTTATCCATGAGAGACACACACACAGAGGTAGAGACACAGATAGAGGGAGAAGCAGGATTCAATGCGGGATTCAATCCCAGGATCACGACCAAGGCAAATACTCAACCACCCAGGTGCCCTCAAGTCCTTTATCATAGGAGCCTGAGTACCTGGGGGAAGGAGGCATGAGGGGATTACTACTGAATGAAAAAGGGGAACCAGGCTGCCCCCAGCCTATTTCTAGACTTCCTTGGACCTGGGGCCCCAAGGTCCCCATAATTGAGGTGTGGGTGACGAGAAAGGGGCTGGTGAGTGGCTTGTTTGAACATAACTGCTTCACACAAATTCTCTTTCCTCTGAGCCCCCCTCACACTGCCCCTCAAGGCTGCAGAAGACCTACCTGCAATGAGGTCTCAAGATTCAGAAATGTTCACTCACTGCCTGTGGCTTTTGCATCTCATAGGATGACTGGTTGTCATGGAAACCTGAGTGCAGGAAGTGCCTGCTGGCTCCCTTCCCAGGGTGGGAGCAGCAGGCTGAGCGCCCTGGACAGGCGCTAGTTGAGTCAGCCTGAGATGGTGTTGGACCGCTCAGAGCATGGGGCCTGCCCCACTCTGAGCCAAACTGGGTCTCCTTATTCTTTCCCCAGCAGAAGCTCCTGAGCTCATCCCAGAGTGTTGGCTCCAGGCTTGCACCGCACGCTCCAGGGCTGCAGTCCTGTAAAGATGTTTCTTTTCCTTTGGGGACCAGCAACACTGGTCCCAAGCTCATGCTTGGGCTCTGGAGTCAGACAGAATGACTTCTAGTCTTGACTCTGCCACTGGATGGCTGTGTAGTCTTGAGCAGGATATTTAATTTTCTGAGCATCAGTTTCCTCATCTAGAAAATGGGGATAATAGTAGCATCATGGGATTTCTACTTTTGGCAAGATGGTGAACTGGTGTTTTGAAAGGCCCTCCCACTAAAATTCAACTAGATTCTGCATGAATTATGAAAACAAAACAAAAGAAATAAACTAGCCTTTTTAATGCATTGCTGGGTTTGTTAGAAAGTAAGGGAAAATCTCCACTGAACACCCTCTACTAAGAAAAACACGAGACAATGGGGAACTAAAACTAAAGCACTGAAGTCGTGAATAACAGGGTAGCAGGGAAATTAGGCTAACTGTTGAAATAAGTGCTCTGATAGGCAAATAAATCAAGGGCAGAGGCAAGGTGAGAGAACTTGGTGTGAGACTCCTGCATTGAGCCATGGTCCCTCTCTCTTTTTAAAATCTATTTATTTATTTATTTATTTATTTATTTATTTATTTATTCATTCATTCATTCATTCATTCATTCATTCATTCATTCTTGAGCCAGGGTCTCTAACGTAGCTCCAGGTTAATAGCAGCCCCTGACTCCTGGCAAACACAAGTGCATCTCAGGAGGAAGGCATCTTCAGCTTAGGCCCTCAGGATTCTCATAGGTTAAAATCAACAAAACATGGGGCACCTGGGTGGCTCAGTTAAGTGTCCAACTCTTGGTTTTGGCTCAGGTCATGATCTCAGGGTCATGAGATAGAGCCCTGCATCTGGCTCTGCGCTGAGCCTCCTTTAGATTCTCTCTCTCCCTCTTCCCTCTACCCTTCTCCACCTCCCCCCACCCCTGTTTGCTCTTGCTCTCTAAAAAAAAATAAAATGAAACGAAATTAGCAAAATATGAGCTCACAATCAGTGATTACCAAACTACAAGGAAACAAGCCAGTATGAGTGAGAGTTAGTAATATAATAAACACTATACTTAGATACCTTTCCTAAATACTCTGGCTACTGGAATTACAACATACAGAGTATAAAACAATCATGTATAAATGTTCAAAGAAATACAAGATGGAATACAGAACAATTATTGACCGAAGACTTGTATACTCATATCTTTTGAAAACTATCTTTTGGAAATGAGAACAAAACAAAACCTGAGGGAATTCACCACTGTTAGACTTTCAGTAAAGGAAAGTAAAGAAAAATGATCTCAAAAGAAAGAAGAAATGGGGAGCACCTGGCTAGCTCAGTCAGAAGAGAATGCGACTCTTGATCTCAAGGTGGTGAGTTTGAGCCTGACATTGGGTATAGAGATTACTTAAATAAATGAACAATTAAAAAAAAAGAAGAAGAAGAAGAAATGGTGAGTAAAGAAGTGGTAAATATGTAGGTAAGTCTAGATTTTTAAAAATGTATAAAATAGTATCAATAGTAATAATAATGTCTACTTTGTGGGGAAAAAAGGGACAGAACTCAAATACTGGACATCAATTGTATACAAGTTGGAAGGGTGATTGGAGTTAATGTAGTTGAAGGTCCTTGAATTATTTTGGGGGGCGGGTAGAAGAAGATAATTATTAACTTTAGGCTTTTTTAAGTTTGAAAAATATAATTTTAAGGGCAATTACTAAAAGAATAGAAAAGAAGTATGTATTTACTAACTGTAGAGGAAGAGAAATAGGGTGAAAACTCAATTTTTAAAAAAGTAAGAAAGGAGAAATGAGAACAGTGGAAAAGATGGTGGGTTAAAAATAAGCACAAAATTAGTTGGCAGATATAAGTTCAAATTTATCACTAATCTTAAAAAATGCAAATGTGCTAAATTCTCTAGTTAAAAAGCAGAAAGTATGACATATATTTTTTGAAGTTTATTTATTTATTTTAAGGTAATCTCTACACCCAACATGGGGCTCAAACTCACAACCACAATCAAGAGTTCCATGCTCTTTTGACTGAGGCAGCCAAATGCCCCCCCATATATTTTTTAAAACCAGCCATATGTGGTCTACAGAACCACTCTTAAAACATAATGACAGTGAAAGGCTGAAGATAAAGCCATTCATAATGATACATCAGAAAAATACCAACCAAAGAAAAGTTGGAGTGGCCTTAGTAGTATCAAAAAATAGAGGTTAAGTTACATATTATTGTAAGAGATAAAGATAATAAAGGTTTTAGTGCATCTGGAGGATAAAACAATTGAATTAAACAGCCTCAAAATACACAAAGCAAGAATGAAAGAACTACAGAGAAAAATGGATAAATCTATGATTATTAAGAAAGATTTCAACATCTCTTGTAATTATTATATGTCAAGCAAAGAAAAAATTAAGATATAGAGGATTTAGGGGTGCCTGGGTGACTGAGTTGGTTAAGCATCTGCCTTCAGCTCAGGTCATGATCCCAGGGTCCTGGGTTAGAGCCCCTCATCAGGCTCCCTGCTCAGTGGGAGCCTGTTTCTCCCTCTCCCTTTGTTCCTCCTCCTGCTCGTGCTTTCTCTGTTTCTCTCTCTCTCTCTCTCTCTCTCTCTCTCTCTCGCTTGTGTTCTCTCTCTTGCACGCGCTCAATAAAAAAATATATAGAGGATTTAAACTACACAATTAACAAACCTGAACAATTAGCTAGAGATAAAATCCTAAATCCAATGATTAGAAAATACATGTTTTCATGTGCACATGGGAAATTTATAAAAAGTGATCACGCTAGAATATAATGCAATTCTCAACAAATTATAATAACTGGTATCATACAAATCATGTTTCCATAACTCATGATGCAAATAGGTTAAAAGTCAATGATAAAATGATGAGTGAAAAAAATTTCCATATGTTTGTTAATTAGAAAAAAATAACACTGGAAAAATTTAAAGTACTCAGAACTGAATGAAAACATTACATATCCAGACTTGTGCAGCAAAAGTGGTAGTTTGAGGGAAATATAGTCTTAAATACTTATATTAGGGGGAAAAAGGCTGACAGCGAGTTAAGCACCTATCTCACAAAATTAGGAAAAGAACAACAGAATTTGGTGAAAGTAGAAGAAAGTATACCATAAGTTAATAAAATAGAAAAATAAAGTGATGTGGAATCAAAAAGGACAAAACTGATTCTTTGAAAGACTGATGAAACAGATACATATTGGCAAAATTTAAAGCATAAAAAGACATAGGCATAAATCAATAATATTAAGAATGAGAAAGGAAATATTTCTACAGGTAAAGCAGAGATTAAAAAGATAAAAAAAGAGGGGCACCTGGCTGGTTCAGTGACTCTTGATCTCAGGGTCATGAGTTTGAGTCCTATGTTGGGTGTGGAGATGGCTTAAATAAAACTCTAAAAAAAAAGATTAAAAAAGAGAATGTACTATACAGCTTTGTATTAATAAATTTTAAAGCAGGCAAAATGTACAAATTCCTTAAAATGCATGACTTAGCAAAACTGACTCAAGAAGAATAAAAATCCCGAATAGTCCCATAATCACTAACTGTAATTGAATTTATAACTGAAATAGTTCCACATAGAAAATATCAGGCCCAAATGATTCCAAACATCCAAAGAACAGATATTATAATCTTATGCAAACTCATCCAGAGAATAGAAAAGAGGAAGCACTCTTCATCTCATTTTGAGAAACCAGTCTGATTTTAATACCCAAACCAGGACAACCTCATGTGCCTACATACAAAAATCAAGAAAGAATAGGAGAAAACTGAATGCAACAAAATATTTAAAATCATGGCCAAACTGGCTTTATACCATGCATGTGAGAGTGGTTTAACATGAATATGTATTATATATGAATTATAATCCAGTATCATTAATATATAATACCATGTATAATAATTATATATCTAAATCCTATATTACATATTAGAGTATCATATATGTTATGACTACAAGGAAACGAGGGGTACCTGAGTGGCTCAATTGATTAAGCATCTGCCTTTGGTCATGATCTCTGAGTCCTGGGATAGAGTCCTGTGTCCAGCTCCCTGCTCATTGGGGAGTCTGCTTCTCCCTCTCCCTCTGCCCTTCCTCCTCACCCATGCTTGCTCTCTCATTCACTCTCTCTATATCTCTCAAATAAATAAAATCTTAAAAAAAAAAAAAAAAAGGAAGAAAGATATGGGGCAGCCCGGGTGGCTCAGCAGTTTAGTGCTACCTTCAGCCTGGGGTGTGATCCTGGAGACCCCGGATTGAGTCCCATGTCGGGCTCCCTGCATGGAGCCTGCTTCTCTCTCCGCCTGTGTCTCTCATGAATAAAAAATTAAAAATTTTTTAAAAAATCTTAATAAAAAATGAACTATCACAGAGATGATCATCTACATAAAAAAACAAAATAATATACTGAGAGATTAGAATTCATAAGAGTTTCTCAAGATGGCAGGATATACGATAATATTTAAAACTAAATTGCCTTTCTCTATACTTGCTTATAAAATGATTCAGAAAAAGACAAAATTTAGGAAACTGACAAAGGATGGATTCTAAAAATAAAGCTAATAAAAGATGTGTAAGATCTGATATGCAAAAAATCCTACAACTGTGTTGAAAGATATTAAGACCTAAATAAACAGGGAGGTTGATTTTGTTCAAGGAGGGAAAGACTCGTTATCTATATTTTATCAATTCTCCCTGTGTTATCTATAGAGGGATTATAATTCTGATCAAAATCCCATTAAGACATTGAAAAGTACTTTAGGAGGTGATTCTAAAATCTATAGGGAAGAACAAAAGACTAGCTGTACAATTCTGGAGAAGAAATGGTGGTAAGGAGGTGCCTGGTTGGCTCAGTCGGTTAAGTGTGTGCCTTCTGCTGGGGTCGTGGTCCTGGGGTGCTGGGATGGAGCCCGGCATCATATTGGTCTCCCTGCTCAGCAGGAGGTCTGCTTCTCCCTCTCCCTCTGCCACTCCACATGCCTGTGCTTTCTCCCTCTAACAAAATCTTTTAAAAATATGGTGGTAAAACATGCCTTAAATGCAATTAAAATGTACATAAAGTAGGGACACTTAGGTGGCTCAGTGGTTGAATGTCTTGCCTTAGGCTCAGGTTGTAATCCCAGGGTCATAGGATCGGGTCCCACATCGGGCTCCCTGCAGGCTCCTGCTCCTCTTCTCGCCTATGTCTCTGCCTTTCTCTCTCTCTGTCTCTCATGAATAAATAAATGAAATATGTTTTTTTAAAAAAAGACTTACATAAAGTATTCATACATAAGATATTGTAGTACTGGCACAGGATTAGCCCAGCTAATGTGACAGTAGTAAATGTTCACACGTATGAAAACTTGACATACAATAGAACTAGCTTTTCAGACCCCTGGGAAAGGATTAACTGTTCAATGCAAGAAGCCTGAATAATTGGTTATCCATAGGAAAAAATACGAAATTGGATCCTTATCTCACCTGTACCCCCAAATAAGTCATTTCTTAAGGTTTTATTTTTAAGTAATCTCTACACACAACGTGAGGCTTGAACTCATGACCCTGAGATCAAGAGTCACACATTCCATCAACTGAGCCAGCCAGGCACCACAACCCCCAAATAAATTCTTAATGGATTAAAAATGTTAAATGTGAATGTGAAAACTTCAAAATTTAAGAATATAAAAGAGAATATCTTTATGACTCAGGTAGGGAAGGATTTTGTAAATAAGACCAAAAAAAAAAAATCAAACCATAAAATGTATAATAAATCAGTCTATAAAAATGTATAATAAATTAGTCTATACTAAAATGAACTTCTGTTTCACAAACTGGAAGAAATTACTTATATCACATATAACTAGCAAAGGATTTGTATTCAGAATATAATTTTTAAAAGCCAAACTAATAACCCTAAAAATAAATAAGGAAAAAGACAAATAACCCAAAAGAAAATTGAGCAAAACACATGAATAAGCATTTCCCAAAAGAGGAAACACCGATGGAGAATATACATAAGAAAAGATGCTCAACCTCAACACTAAGGTAGTAAGAAGCAAATTCAAGTCATTTGGGGCAGGTCAAAATTGGTAAGTGTTGTCAAAGAGAGGGAGCAATAGGAACTCTTATTCATTGCTGGTGGGAATGTGAATAGTAAAATCACTTTGGAAAATGCTGACTTTGTCTTACAAAGCTGACTTTGTGCATATCCCCAGCTACACCCCTACCAGCTTATGTTCTGGAAAGACTCTGTCTGGCATGTGTGCATTAGGAGTCGTGTAGCTGGACACTCATTGCCGCGTTGTTCATTCTGGTGAAAAGCTGGAAAAAGCCAATTGTCTGCAACAGGAGAATTAATAAAGAAGTGGAATGTTATCTTGCAACAAATAGTGGCTACAGCAACAATGTAGGTGAATGCTGGCAATGATACTGATTTTAAAAAGGAGCTAGTGGAAGCCTATGCATAACATGATATCCCTTGTAAAAACCTTAAAACAAGGAAAATTGAAGGATATATCATTTGGGGGGATTAGGATTTTTTAAAGACTTATGTATTTATTTGAGAGAGAGAGAGAGAGAGGGAGCGAGTGAGGGGGGAGAAGCAAAGGGAGGAACAGAGGAAGAGAGAATCCTCAAGGGACTCCTGGCTGAGTACGAGCCCCACTTGGGGCTGGATTCCAGGACCCTGAGATCATGACCTGAGCTGAAATTAAAAGTCCAATGTTCAACCAACTGAGCCACCTGGGTGCCCCTAAGTTTTTTTGCTTTTTATTTTTATTTTTATTTTTTTTTAGAGCAAGGCAGTGATAAACATAAAATACAAGATAGTGGTTATCTTCAGGAGTGAGGTAGGGGAAAGGATGGGGTGAAATACAGAGGAAGATTCAGTGGTTTGGGTAATGTTCTAGTTCTTATCTTTGGTCATGTTCATAGGCGTTCATCTTGTGCTTCCTCACTTATATCAGTCATATATTTGATATATTTGCTTGGTGTATGTATCAAATATAACATAATGAAAATAAAACTGAATCCCACTTACATGCTTTTTTAAGAAACAAGAAATCACCAAAAAAGGACAAAGAAAGACAGCAAAATAAAGGACTGGACAAAGATAAAGAGAATAGGTCAACGCAAACGCAACAGGATGTAGGAGTGCCAACACTGCCATCCAAGTAGAATTCGAGTCTAGAAGCATTACAATGGGACAAAGAGACACTATTTAATGAAGGGAGACACATTCCCTGGGGAGGATAGCACAATTATAAACCGGCTGTACCCAACAGCAAAGCAGCCACGTATGTTAAAGCGAAAACTCCGAGAAGAACATCATCCTAGTAGCTTGCCAGAAACACTCCTCCCGCACAGTGGTCGGAGAGTCCTCCCCACAGGGGTGCTGCTGGGTGAGCCCACCTCCAAGCCACGCCCTGGCTTTAGGGGAGTCATCACTGGGGCAGGGGCCCATCTTCTCCAGCGATTTGGAAAAGGGCTCAGAGAGTGTGGTCGGCCTCCGAGGGGTCCCAGTCTGGTCTTGTCCCGTCTCCCAGTCCCCGGCTGTGCACCTGCTCCTGTATCCAGCCTCCCCATGGGTGAGCCCTTGCTGCTTCTCCTTACTGGTGTGCCGTTCGTCAGCATTCTAGGTTTCTAATCTACAGGATTTCTTCTAGGGGCTCTTCTGGGGGTAGGAGAGGAGGGAGGGGGACGTGGTGGGGATGTGGGGTCTTTCATGTGTGAAAATGAACCCATTCTCCTCCCTCCGTCTTCCTATATTCCCAGCTGTGCCAATTGGCTGCGTGAATTTGGGAAGCCGTTAACCACGCCCCAACTCAGCCTTCCCTCCTAGACAGCAATGATGTAAGAGGCAATGATGTAAGAGGCACAGGTCGTGCCTGCAGTAGGGCTGGGCTGGCTCGGGAGAGGGAGGTGGTCTTCTGGCCATCAGTCTCCCTCTCTCCCTGCTTCTCATGTCCTGAGAAGCCAGCCGACTTGCTGACTTGCTGCTGGCAGGTGCCAGGGAAGCAGTTTAGGATGGGCTGCACCAGCCCTGCCTTTGAAGCCTCCCTCCCATTCCCCTGGGAAGAGGCCTTTCTCATTCATCCCTCAGGCCATTCCAACTCACTCCTTGGCCTGGAGCCTAATCTGGTGAAGCCCGCTCCACCCCTCAAAAGGGCAGAATTTTGCGAAAAATTGGGAGCTTTGCCTGTCTGTCCCAACCTTCCTTCTGGGCAGAGCTGCTTGTTTATACTGGTAACTTGCTCTCAGGATCTGCCACTCACTGAACAAGCTCCTGTACCCCTCAGAGCCTCAGTATTCTCACCTGGAGAATGGGGACGATAATAACAACACTTTGAGAGACAATGAAATGAGATCATGCCTAGAGGTGCTGGCCTGTGATAAGTACCCACAAGTAGCAGCTGTTATAACTGTCCTGGCCATCACTGCTAGGGCCATATTTCTAGGTGCTGGTGTTGGTGGGGAATTTTTCCAAAAGATCCTTTGCAGTGAGCTGACCTCTTCTAGAGCTGCCACCTCCCTTTGTTTTGCAGAGCATGACTGCAGTTTTCTGCCCTTGTCATAAGCACTCTGTTGCTGGACATTTTTGTGATGGGTATAACTTGATTATTTGCTCATTAGCAACTCAGCACCAGTAATTCACTTTTCCAGTTGAACTCTCTGGCTTATGAAGTACCCCACTGCCCAGCCCCATGACAGCCTCTAAGTTCCATGTATGGGTGACCCTGAGGGGGATCTGGCACCAGGCAGGTGCTCCTGGCCACAAGAGCTCTGATGGCAGGAACCACACTCGCAGTGACTATACGTGTGTTTTGTGCCAACAGCGATTGGTTTCATTTGTTCTCAGGAATCTCGGACAATGTCCAGTTGAATGGAATCTGTAGGGGAAGAAAATGCCCCCAACACAATGTCTTCTTTTAAATGCCAGCTCAAAATCTGTGTACATGTTAGGTAGAGTTCTCACAAACTGTATTTGTATGAATGAAGGGGGGCGATGTTGCAGAACTGGGGGTGGGGGAGGTACGGGGGTGGTTATTGTGTTGTGTTGGGAATCATCTTAGCTATTCTTTTTGAGCACTGACTTTGTGTCAAAAACATGGAAATATGATCTCACTAATTTGCCCGATGACCCTGTAAGATGGTATGGGTTTTAGTGGGGACTTTGGTGGCAAGTGACAGAGACCTAACTCTAAGTAGCTTAAACAGTGAAGGGCTTTATTAACCATTTATTTGTTAGCCCCTTAATGCCCCAATAAACTGAAGCTTTGGTCTGTCTTTAACCCTCTTGCCTGTAACCTTGTGTCTGTGAACGGACCACGGTCTCTAGGGCTCCCCCCAGTGGTACGAAGCAGAGCTGTCAGCATCTCAGTCCCTCGGATCCAAGGTGCCCCCACCTCCTCCTTGGATCAAGGAGGCCGCAAGACTCACGCTGACTGGCAGGGACAAGCTCCCACTGCCCATGCCTCGATGCCTCCTCTGGATGGCCCCTGAGGTCACGGGACGGCCAGGAGCCTTTGAGCCTCGGAGCATGGGGAAGGAAGGCTGGTGTCTCAGGGAACTCAGCTCCCAGAAGCTTCTCTGGCCTAAAAGGGTTGAGAGGAAGCCTTGCCATTGCCAGTGCCATGGACAACCCCAAACACTCCCTGCAGGCCCTTGGGCTCCTCTTGGGAGCTGAGAGTTAGCTTCCTGTGTAGACAGAAGTAGGGGCACCCACAAATAATCTTAGCCCTGTTGTTTGAGTGCCTGGGTTTGGCCGAATCCTGAGGCAGGTTCACTTGCTCATGTGAACCCTCATGGTGGCTCTGTGCTCACCCCTCAGTTTATAAAGAAAAGTGGGATGGTTAAGTGACTTGTCCAAGGTTACATGGACAGTGAAGAGCAGAGCTGGGATTGGAGCTTAATAGCGCTGCACTGCACACTCCCCAAAGCTGGAAGGGGGGGCAGAGCACTCCAAGCCCCAGGGCCCTAGTGACTGACATGATGAGAATGAAACGCTGACTCCCAATCAGGAGCTTCCAGCTATGACTCAGGTCCCCTGTTCTGGAAGCACCCACAGGGGCCGGTGCTCTACGGGGGTAGACCTGAATCTTGCTCCAGTGAGGGAGCCCCCCTGGTATCCCTGGGGAAGCTGAGGCTGCTCTGAGTCCTGGGCAAGGCCTGAGCCTGCTCTTCATCTTCGAGGAGCAGAGGAAGAGAAGGGGCCAGGCTGTGTGTGTGTGTTGGGGGCGGGGGGAGGAGCTCACCAGTTCTGCACTCACCCTTGTGGTCCTCCCTCAGGGCTCAGGGAGGGCTGAATCCCCAGGAGCTAGGGCGGTGATAATAAGTAGCCTTTCTCTGGCTTTTAGCCTTAGTTTCCTTATCCATAAAATGGGCAGTGACACTACCTGCCTCACAGGCCAGTGTGAAGAGGCACAAAACTGCTGGGAGTGGCTAAAGCAAGAAGAGGTTGATATTTTACCCCCTTCTGCTTCCCCTTGTTTTCCTCCTCCTGTATCTTTGTCGCTGACTCAGCTCTGGTTCAAATCCCAGATCTGCCATTCCCTAGCTATGCGGCCTTGGCCAGGTCACTTGACATCTCTGAGCCCATGTTCCTGTTCTGTAAGGTGGGAATGCTCACACCTGCTTCTTAGGGTTGTGATGAGGGATGCACGGCATCATCCCTGTAAAGCTTCCACACAGGGCCTGGCGCACAGAAGACTTTTCTTCCTCTTTTCTTTCTCTGCCATAATCTGAAGCCATCCCCACACCTCCGCGGCCCGCGGGCCTCCGGCTCTCACCTCCCTGACTCCCGGTCGCCACCTCGTGGCCTGACGGGCAACTGCATGTTCGGAAGTGAAATTCAAACCAGCTCCTGGTCCTGGGGATTTAGGAGCAAAGTACCCCCAGCTTTGTTAAGGGAGGCCCTGCTCGCAGAAAGGTCCTAGGTGCTCTGTCACAGAGGAAAGCTGCCCCGGGGGCTGCCTACCATTGAGCCCATTCCGACTAGATTCTGTGCTAAGAACTTTCCGCACACCACTTTGGTACTGATTTGGCTCTGATTGGGATCAGAGTTTTCTAAATTAAAGGCCCCTGGAGCCCAATGGGCACATTAAGGGTTCCAAGACATCGAGATGTGCATTTTTTAGATCTATACAGTGGGCACAGAGGGTTTTGTTTATTCTCTTTAGCCCACAGATAGATACATTGCATATACTGTTCTGTATTCAACATCTCATAGCGTGCTGACTCTATTCTCAGCTAAAGTAGGGAACGGTTTGGGCCAGGTGTCCTGCCAGGGCCAAGGGCCTGAATGGTCTCCAGCCCTGCCCCCTCGCATGTCCAGTGTGGGCCGGGCAGCACCAGGGATCTCAGCTCCTGCCATCTCTGGCCTTGGAATCCTGAATTCAACCCAGGCGTGTCCCCACCTCGCTGATGCCCTGCCCTTCCCGCCTCTGCACACTTGCTCCTGCTGGTCTGTGCCCCCCAGGAGGTTTTTCCCTACATTTTCCGCACAGCTGACAAGGCCCCGCCACCCCCTTGCCTGTGCTTGCTTCGAGTCCTCTATTCCTTTCTCCTCTTATAGCTCCCACTTAAGCTCTGCCCAGGAGGACATATGTCCTGGGACACCTGCCAGGCAATAGATGAAGATCAAAGGGAACAAGCAATCAGGAGGCTATCTCTGTTCTCCAGTCAAGCCCCGGGGATTGGGGATCGCTCTGAAGTCAAAGCCATAAACAGAGCTCCCCTGTCTGTCAGTTCCCTGGGGTCAAGATCAGCCTGGTATGGGGTCCCAGGACACTAGAGGCAGAGAGGGCATCTGAGGCAGAGTGGGGCTGGCTGTAGGGTAGGAACTCCTGGGAAGAATGGGGATGGCAGCGTCCTCATCTGTTAAGTGGACATCACGGTTCTTCCTGTCCTGAGGGGCTGTGAGGAGTGAGTGAAGCAAAATGTGCAAGGTGCAGTGCGATGCGGGGGAGCAGGCCAGCGTCACGGCGGGGGGCCCGGGGGGCGCTGCTCACTTCACGGTAGGGGACTGTAGGGGACTGTAGGACCGCGTGGCGCTGGCCCTCCTTCCGACCATTGTCCTAATGCCTGCTGGGCCCCCTTCCTCCCCACACCTTGTCCCGGTGGCTCCTGGTTCTGTGCAGCTGCGCACATCCCACACCTTCTCCAGCCCAGCAGGGTTCTTGAGGAAAGCTGGGGGCCCGGGAGTGGTGGGGTGTTCCGGGGGCAGCACTGCACAGGGGCTCAGTCCCCCTGAAGACAAGTTTGGTTGGGCGGGATCGCAATTGTGTCCCTCTCCTGAGACCAGAGGCTTCTCAACTCCCACTCCAACCCCAGGTTCCTGGGAGGAATCACCCTGGAGCAAGTGGCTGCTCTGCAAGCCTTGGTCTTCTCATCTGTGCAATGGGGTGAGGGCTGCTCCGGGCTGTCGTGAAGGCCAGTCAGCGGGCTGAAGTCTGTGACCAGCAGTGGCGGGGGAATGGCTGGCGTCGGTCCTGTCCCCGCCCCTGGAAAGGGGGGCCTGGAGGGGTCCCTCCTCCCACGCCCTATTTCCCCAAGGACCCTGTGTTCCCCCAGCCCCGGGGCCTCACCTCTGAGCTGGCCGCAGAAGACAGGCAGGAGACGGGAGCACTGGATTAGCACAGCCCCTCCTCTCCACCCCGCACACATTTTTTAGTGACAGGATTTTAAACGGTTGCTGTGGGCAGAGTCGCAGCCTGCGGCTGGTGGGGGAGGAGGAGCTCGGAGGCCTCTTACAGGAGCGGCCGCTGGGCCGCGAAGACCCGGTTTGGTCCTCCGGTCCGGGACTGTGCTGTGCAGCGGGGCTCAGGGGCTCCATTTCTCCGGGCCTCAGTGAGGCCACTTTGAAGGTAGGAGAGTCCCCTGGACGCTCGGGTCCCTGAGCCTGACCTCGGAGGACCGGATCACAGGCCCAGAGTGGGCTTGAGGGGCCAGCGGGGGCGAGGCCGCGGGTTTGCAGCCTGCTTCTGCCGCCCCTTGGTAGCTTTGTCCTATTGAGCCGCTCACTACCTGAGGCTCGGGCTCGCTTCTGAAAAATGAGCCCTTAATACCTGCTCTTCAGGGTGTTGTGGGTGCAAAGGAAGCCAGGAGCCGAGCGCCTCACCCTGTCTAGACTCCTGGAAGCCGCGCGGCTGGAATCAGCCAGAGGCTGCAGAAGGGGGTGCGGGGCCGAGTGTGCCCCTAGGGGGCGCTGGTGCCCGAGGGCAGGGGAGGGCAGCCACAGGTGGCTTCCAGGTGACCTGTGGCCGCAGGGGTGGGGGCAGGAGGCAGAGAAGGAGCCACCAGAGGGATGGGGAGAGGCGGAGAACATCAGAACATCGGACCTGCCTGCTGTCTCCCTGCTGCTCTCCCACCCCCAAACTTAGCTCTTCTTTGAGTTCGGGAGATTTGCAGGGTTTTGCCTGCCTCGGAGATTCTGCACAAGACTGAAGCACTGCCAGACCCTGCTCCCCCTGTCTCCTCCATGCTGGCTGACTTCTGGTCGAAGCCTAACATGCAGCTTCTTCCGGGAAGCCTTTCATGATGCTTTGCCCCTCCGGGTGAGGTTGGGGACCCCTGCAGCCAGGCCTGTCCAAACCTCACCTGAGCCTGCATCACAGTCTACCTCCTTGAGGCACAGACCACTGCGCTCTGGTCCTCAGCCTGCTGGCTGGCACTTAAAGGGCCCTTCATGTCGGTTGCTTGAACGAATGAATGTGTTGGGGAAGCAGGGACAGTGGGATGGGATGGATGCATTTAAGTGTGGAGGTGGTTTGGGGTTGGGATGGGCCAAGGATGGGGTGTGAGGATTATGGGATAGGACAAGGGATGGGTTGGGGTGAGAACGGGGCCCACCAGCCCTCCCTCCTCCTGGGCCTGTCGTCCTCCGCGCAGGACTGGCTGCGGCCTGCCCCCCCCCCCCCCAAGGAGAGGCAGCACAGGCGTGTACAGGTTGGTTTATTTACAAATATACTGATGTCTCATCTTTTGTTGGTGTTTGCATTTTCTGCTTTTGTGGGAAGAGGCAGAAGGTGAGCGTGGAGGGCAGGGTGGGGGTGGTGATGTGGTAAACGCTAATAAATAATTTAACAATGACAAGTTATTAAATAAAATGTGTCTGGGGATGGCGGGTGGGCAGTGAGAGTCTGTACAAGGAAAACAGAGGAATGGCCAGTGGCTGGTCCCCACACCGGGCTGGGCCCCCTGGGGCCCTGGGTGGGGTGGGGGCGCCGGCAGACAGGCTCATTGCAAACTGCACCCTCTGAAGGCCAAGCGTTGGAGGGTCTTCCCTGCTCCCCCAGCCCGCAGGCCTCGTGTGCCCGGAGTGTGGGTGTGCGAGCCTCCGTGTACGTCCGGGTGTGAGTGTGTGTGCGCGTGCGAATGTGGACCCTCCTCCCCTCAGGGCAGAGCGAGCCCCAGATCCTCCTGGACAGGAGGTGAGGTCCTGACCCGGGGGATGCCTAGCTCAGGCCAGCCCCCGCTCCCGCCCCCGAGGCTCCCCCGTGGGTGAGGCAGCCTCACCCTGTGCCCGGGCGGTGACAGGGGCCTGGCCTGGCGTGGGCCCTGCCGCAGCGGTGGGCTCCCCCCCGCCCCCGCCCCCAGGAAGCCTCCCAAGGTGCCCTGGTGTGGGGCCCTCTCCTACAGGCCCTGCTAGCCCTGCGGCCCGACCTTTGGAACACAGCGTCCCTCTGTCCGCGTGGCCCTCCAGGAGGCTCCGTGGAGCCAGCAGATGACGAGGCTGTGGCTGGGGGCAGGCCCCCACCTTCCCGTGCCTCTGCCCTCATGCTGTGTTACCTGGGCCAGACTCCTTCCCCTCTCTGAGCCTCACCTTCCCCAGCAGGGAAACGGAACTCGGTTTTTCTCCAACACTCCCCCTGCCCACCTCACACTTCCTGCCTCTTCCTCGGGACCAGACTTCTTCCCTTCGGCTTCCTGTCCCAGCCACCACTGATGACAGGTGCTCCTGGCTACCTGCTGTGCCCCCAAGTCAGGGCTGCACTTCCTCCCACAGCAGGTGGGAAGAGCCTGCTTATCTCAGCCCACACTCGGCCTCCGCCTCCGAGTGCCTCTGCTGGGACACCCTGAGCACTTGCCTCCTTCCTCTGAGCCTCAGGTTCCTCATCCGGGAAGTGGGTCCACCACTCACATCTGGACAGAGCTGGGTCGGAGTGTGGATGCCTCTCCTAGAAGAAAGCCCCTCGAGGTGGGCCCTACATCTTGTTCATCTGTGTCTCCACACCAGTCCGGGGCTGGACAGGCAGGACACTGGCATCTCGGGGAGCCCGGGAACCTCGGGCAGTGAGCCGCAGCCCACAGCAATGACCTAGCTTTGCCGATGAGGCGTGTCCGGCCCACGGGGCTGTCTGAGTTCCCTCTGGCTTGGACGTCCTCTGGGACATGAGTGTGGGTATCCTGGAACCAGCTCTTTGCAAGGAGCAGCTCACAGTGGGGGCAGAGCCTGGGTTAAACTTGGGAGGTTGTGAGGCCCCCAAGTGGAAGACGTGTCCCCCCCGCCACCATGGGAGGGGATGGCAAGAGTTTCCTAGGACAAATCACACACCCCTGACCTAGAGGCCATTCAGCAAAGAGAAGGGGCTGGCATGGTGCCCCCACTCCCTTCCCTCTCCCAGCCGGGCTTTCCAGCTGGGGAATAAAGGGAGTGGGCCAGATGCCCATTTCTGAGCTTCCTTCCAACTGAAACAGTCTGGGAGAGAAGGACCGGGGCTCCTGGGGCTGGGGTTGTGCCCCGGGCCCGCCCCAAATGCCCCAGCATGATTTGGACCAGGTGAGCCCAAGAGGAGGAAAGGGAGCCTCTCTCAAGAAACCAGCTGGCTGCCTACAGGGGCCGCTGGTGGCCCAGGACGGGGATGGCACAGAGCCCACATGGACTGAGGTTGCGGGAAACCGGGACAGCCGAGAGCCTGTGGGAGCTCGTGTGGAACAAGGAGCTCAGGGAAGGACTGTCTGGCCGCCCCGCCGAGGGGGCCGCCGGGCTACATGGCCCCGCCGACAGCTCCGGAACAGCACGGGACGCTCTGGGGCAGCCTAAGGGTCCCCACTGGACAGAGGAGCAAAACCACGGAGCAGGCTGGGAACTGAGAGGGTCCCAGAGAGGGTCAGACAGAGGCGCCCAAAGGCAGAGATACCCCTGTCGTCCTATTTGCTCCAAGGCTAGACTGGGCAGGTCTCGGGGCGGCGGCCTAGGGCTTGGTATCAGAATTAAAGGCAGGGCTCTGCGCACCCGGCGGAGGGTACAGTGGCCACCAGAGACCAGCAAGGGGTCACCGAGAACAGGGCCCATCAGCCTGACCTCGCTTCCTCTTCTAACAGGATAGGGCTTAGTGGATCCGGGGTGGGGGCTCACGCTGTCTCCCTGGCTCCCATGTCCCAGCGGGGGGCTCACGCTGTCTCCCTGGCTCCCATGTCCCAGCGGGGCATCTGACAAAACAGGGTGGGAAATGACCTAGAACGCGTCACCCCAGGAGGACTGGGTCGCAGGCCGACACTGGGACAGGGGGAGGCCAGGCGGTTCCTGTGCCTCGGGTGGGAAACACAGGGCTGGCTCCCGACATTGCGGGGACAGCAAGCCAGTGGTCACACAGTTGGGGGTGCAGAGAAACTCCACAGGCTGGACTGAATCCAATAAGAAAAAATGTAGCAAGTAAAAAAAGTCAAGGTCCTTCCACCGAGTCTGAACAAGAAATGCCCCTGCCCCCAAATACACACAGAAGAGGGGTGTGGCTTAGCTGTCCCGTGAGTGAGGGTCAGGGGATTCACTTACAGAAGGGTAGGGTGAGTTTCCAGGTAACTCGGCCTCAACTCTTCACTGCATTTTGGGCCATATTAACAGAGGCAGGGCACCTAACGTGGGAGGTGGCTGGCCGATGTCAGTCAGAAGATGGGGTTATTTCTGTCCCACCTTTAGAGGGAAAGCTGGAGCCCAGCTGAGGGTACAGTTTTAAGAGAAAGAGCTGCAGAAACTGGAAGAGCCTGGCTTTCACAAGTGAAGACTTGGGGCCAAAAAAAAGGCAGAGGCAAAATCAGCAGAAAACAGCAGCTGACCCGGGGCCCGATGAAGCGGCGGCCTCCTCGCCCTGCTGGAGGTATGTGAGGAGAGGCAGAGGGAGCCAAAGTCCAGATGATGTGCCCAATAGGTGACTTGTGAGGCTCCTTTCCACCTGGAAGTTCTGCCCTTTGTCCTACCTGGTTCTGGGGGATCTGTGTCTGCCCTGCCTGCTCAGGCAGCACCTGTTTAGGCTGATGCCAGGATACACCTGGGGCCCCGTGTTTCAAGCCTCAAACTCTCTCCTCCTTCCCTCCCCTCCTTCCTTCTCTCCTGTTGCTGTAAGCAGAGGGGGTCCCTGCCCCGTCTGGCCTCTTTCCCCTTCCTGGCACGGCAGGGCTGGCCCACACAGCGCCTCTGTGCCTCTTCAGCTGGTCTCTGTATCTGTGCGTATCCGCCCAGGTGTGCCTTCGAGTGTGCGAGTGTGCGTGCGTTTGCAAGTGAGGCTCAGTCTACCTTCCCCAGGGACTGCCCTCAGGGCAGAGCCCGAGGTGGGCTTGGTACACCTGCCAGGCTCTTCCCCACTTCTATTCCAGGTTCGGGCTGGGACAGGTGAACCCAGACTGGTGGGCCCGCCCTCGGAGGTGGGGGAGGTGGGCACCGGCCCCCCGGACAGGGACCCACACTTCTCTAGCTAACAGGCACCGCACGCAACATCATCTCCTGGGGGCATGCACGGGGGGGCCCCCGCCTGGGCCTAGGCCCCACCCATGGAGGTTGGCTGGACACAGAGAAGACGTTTAAAAAAATAGAGAGAATTTAAGCTTCCCAAAAAAGAGACGGGCAGGGAGAAGGAGGAGATGGAGGCCGAGGTGGGACTGGGAGGCGAGTGGCTTTCCAAGACTCTGGGCCCCTGGGGTGACACGGTCTCTGTGGGCAGGACACAGCCCTGCCCAGGCTGCGCCCATCTGCCTGCCCGGCCAGCCCAGGGGAAGGGCACCGTATGGCTGTGTGTAGAGTCTGTGCGGGTGGTGGGGTGGTCGCGGCGGCCGCAGGCCCACCCCAGGACCCTGGCCCAAGCGTCCATGCGGCCGGCTGGCTCTCAGGAGGCGAAGTAGGAACTCTGCATGGAGTAGAGCCGGTCGATGGGGTTGCCCACGCGGGCCTGCAGGGAGCCCACATCCGAGGAGCCGAGGAAGCAGTCGCTGAGGCTGGTTAAGGAGGTATCGCTGTCGATGTCGTGGAAGATGGAGTCATTCCCTGGAGGCAGAGGGGGCGTCAGGAGCCCAGGTGGCGCAGGAGCTCCAGGGGGCCCTGTCAGCCCTGCAGGCTGTGTGGCCGGAGGTGAGGAGGGATGGGAGGACCTGCGGCGGCAGCGCAGGACCAGAGGTGCTGAGGGCCTCGGATGGGGTCTCGAGGGCACCCCTTCTGTCAGGAGGCGGCAGGTGGGCTGTGTTGGTGGGGCCGGCCTGGGCCCTGGGGCGGGATGTGCTGTCACGGCCCCAGGACTGCCGGGTCAGGCAGTGGGCAGGGGCGGTGCTGGGGTGGGCAGGGGGTGGGGCGGCTTACCATAGGGGTTCATGTGGTCACCTGGCATTTGGGGCGGCGTGAGGCCCTGCTGGAAGGGGTCGCTGCTGCCGTAGGGACTCTGCTCCATGGCCACGATCTGCTGTTGCGGTGGGGCCAGTGGCGTGTAGGAGGCCATCATGCCCTCCATGCGACTCGACAGGACCTCTGGGGACAGAACACACCTTCACCCACCAGCCCTGTCCGTCTGGTCCTGGAGCACCCGCCCCAGGGAGCCCTCACAGATGTACCACAGGGGTTCCCACTGACCTCCCACCTGACCCCGCAGGCCAAGACCCCACTGTGGGCCCTCTGACTCTGACCGCCTCTGGCCTTCCCTAGTTGCCCACGGTGTTCTCAAATCAGTTCCTCTTCCCACCTCCTCCCTCCCTCCCTCCCATGGCCCTGCCCTCCAGAAGCTCACTGCTGGGGGAGACGGACACTAAGCAGGCAGTAATGTCCAACACGGGGGTGCAGTGAGCTCCCTGCATCCAGCAGCAACAAGGTGGGGCCTGCGCCCAGGCCAAAGAGGCTCAGGGACAGCCTCCTGGAGGAAGGGACCCCCTGACTCTATGTGACTTAAAGAATCAGCAGGGGTTCAACTGTTCCAGGGGGGCAGGTATGTCCCCTCAAAAGCAGCAAAGGTGGGGAGGGAAGCAGGGAGCCATGTGCATGGGGCTGTCACGTGAGGATGAGAGAAGGCCAGGGATGGGGAGGAAGATGGTCCTCTGGGGGTGGAGGATGGAGGCAGGGACCATTGGAGGATATTGAGGGAGAAGCTGGGGTCCCTATTAAGGTGGACCTGGGAATGAAAACTCCTGAGAGGGGCATGAGGGACATGGGACCAGAAATCACTGCCCAACTTGGCAGTGGAGCGGATACAGTGACTGTAGGACAGGAAGGGTCAGAAGTGACTCCCAGGTTCCTGGTGTGGGCACAGTGTGGGGGCTGGTGCCATCTGCTGAGCTGGGGGTGGGGAAGAGCAGAGGGTGTGGTGCGGCTGTGGTAGCAGGGGCTGCTATGTGGAGCAGTATGGGTCGTGATGAGCTCAAGGGGGACTGTGGAACATCCTCGAGGAGGCTGCATCTTGGATGCAGTTGGGAGACCAGAGACAGTGGCCACAGCCCCAGGGGGCTAGGTGGTCTAAGGAGAGGAGAGCAGAGGGTGCAGAGAGAAATAACTGGGCTCCAAGGGTCAGCTACAGCCGGGGACACTGGCCTGGCCCTGAGCCCCGAGTAGAAGGGCTGCCGGTCAGTACCCTGGCATCTGCCCTGGAGCCCCTGGTTCACCTGGGAACAGGCAGCCTGGGGCCCCCACTCCATGTGGGCACCCCCAAGAAGCTCCCTGTGCCCTCTCTTCAAGGTTCAATGTCCCCATGGGGCTTGGGAGGCCAGCCCCGGCCCAAGAAATGGTAAAAGCATTTTGGCAAAGCCCAGCATTCGGGGGCCTGGCCACTGTCCCTCAAACTGGCTCCTTACTATCCAGCAGGAGCCCACCTTGAACTCCTCAACACCCCACCCCATGGAGACTCTCTCGAGATTTCTGCTGAATTCTAATTTGGGCAGTGGGGTGTATGGTCATGTTAAAAACACAAGCTTGGGGCCCCACCCTTGGGGTGGAGGTGGCTTTGCACCTTACTAGCTGAGTGATCCCAGTAAGTCCCCTGGTCTGAGCATCAGCCTCGGTGGCTGTAAAATGCACTGTGACAATGCCCTTCCCCTCTGGGATCTGTGGGAATTAGTGAGGCGGAGCACTGCCTGCGGTGAGAACAGTGCCTGGCACACCCTGAGGGTGGGAGATGGTCGCAGTGTTTTGTTTGTTTGCTTGAAGTAAGCTCTACACCAAAAACCAAACATGGGGCTTGAACTCATGATTCTGAGATCCAGAATCCTGTGCTCCACTGACTGAGCCAGCCGGGTGCCCCAGGTGGCCGTAGCTTTGCATGCGAATATTATGTCACTCCTCAGGCAGCCCACCCCTCAACCCCCAGCCATCTCTCTGGTGTCCCAGCCCCAATGATTCCGCTGGTGATCCCGCCCCGGTGATCCCATGGCCTCCCTTGATCTCCCTTGATCACAGCAGGTTCCAAGGCAACAGTTCCCAGAGCCCTGTTCCCACTGGTGGAAGGATTGGGGGGGGGTCTTGTTACAGGAGGCTGAGCCTGGGCCCTGTCCCCCGGTCCCGGCTTACCTTGGCCCAGCCGCTGGGAGTTCTGCTGCTCCTGCTGCTGCTGGTGCCGCCGTGCCAACTTCTTCATCTACAGGGGACACAGGTCATGCCAGTCCTCACCTCCCTGCCCCGCCCCCCTTCCCCCCTTCCTTCCCAGCACCTCCCGCCAGGACCCTGTCTTCTGCCAGTACCCCTACACCACCCCTCCATCTCTGCGCAGCAGGGCTGACAGGTGGCCTCTCACCTTGGCTCTTTGGTTCTGAAACCAGACCTGGACCACGCGCACGCTGAGGCCCGTCTCTGCTGCCAGCGTCTCTCGGACCTGCCCGATGGAGGGACACAGATCAGGTCTGGGGGTGGGGGGCAGGGCAGCAGGCCAGGAAGGCAGTAGTTTGGGGGAGGGGGGAAAGGCGGAGGGATAGGGGAGTGGAGGGGAGGAAGAGGGGAGGGGTGGGGTGGAGGGATGTCCCCATCTCCAGCAAGAGAAGTAGGGGCATTGTCTGGGAAAGTGGCGGGCGTGGGGTGTCAGCCCTGCCCCACCACCCCAGTGGCCCCTCACCTTTCGGCAGGGCTTGGAGGACACCTCAAAGGAGGCCTTGAAAGCTCTTCGCTGCTGCGTGGTGAGGATGGTCCGGGGTCGCTTGGGCCTCCGGGGGTCCTTCCCGTCGTCCCCACTGCCCTTACTCTGGCTGCCCTGGCCCTTGGCTGGCTTCATGTCCCCATCCTCATCCTCGCTCTTCACTGTGGGGGACACACCCAGCCCGTCAGTCTTGTCCCCTGAGGCCATCTGCTGCCTGGCAGGACCCCATCACCTCCTGCCAACACCAGCCATGGCTGGCCCCCCAGCACTCTGGAGACCCCAGCGCACATATCAGCCTTGGAGTAAACTGGTTCCCACTGCACTAGCCTGGTGCCAGCGGGCCCCAGGACCCAGAGGGGAGACCAGGGAACCTTCTTCCTTGACGCTTCCAGGGATGAAGAACTGTCAGGCACAGACACACCACAGATGTTCTCACACAGGAGTATTCACGGCCATGGCATGCACGCCACACACACAGCGTTACACACTCAAACACTAGCAGATGCACATGTGCACTGGTGCCTGGGCCCACAGAGGACTGGGCACACGTGGTCACATTCAGACACACACAGGCACATGCTCATAGGTGGGGGACATACAAGCACAGGCACGCCTGAACAGGCACACGCACGCACACACACGCAGAAGCATGTGTATTCACCCAGAGACACACCCAACCACCATGCACACACGGCCACTTCCATGTCCCAGAATTGTGGGTCTCAGAGATGCCAGCCCCAGGTGGACACCATGCACCTCCTGCTCCCTCAAGTCTGAATTGGTCTCCTTTTCCCAGGCCCTAAGAGAGGGTCTCCTCCCTCCAAGACCCCTTCCCTAAGCCTAATATGAATGGGCCAATGGCACCTGGCCAGTGTCTACTCTGTCCTAAGAGTCCAGGCAGCCACCACGGTGCCCTGCCCAGGGGCGGACAGAGGGACGGATGGATGGGGAGCTCCCTACAGTCACAAAGCTCTTCCAGATGGGGGTAGGTCCTGTGACTACAGACTCTAGGTTACCCCAAAGGGCTCAGAAGTCCAGGGCATCTCCTCTGCAAGCCCTCTACCCCAGTCCTTCCCCACTATCCTGGAATGACAGGGCCCCAGAGTGCTCCTTGGTCTTCCCCTTCTAAGACTCATTTCTAGCTGTACTCGCCCTTCTGCCAGGAGGGCTCTACGCTGGCACGGTCTTTTTGGAGGCTGGAACAGAGTAGAGAGATGCCTTCATCCTGGGAAATGGGGTCTTTGCCTCCACCACAGAAGGCCCCAATTCCCCCAGTTAGCTGCTCCTGCTGCTGAAGGACGTGTCAGAGCCCTGCCTCTCAGCACCAGCCGCCTGCAGACCTGGTGCAGGCAGAGACAGCTGTGGTGCTGTGCCATAGTGCAGGCCACAGCAAGGCAAAGGGAAGTTGAGGGTGGGGAGCTAGAGAGCAGGGCACGTGTGTGTGTGTGTTTGTGCATGTGTGTAAACTACAGCACATGTGGATAAACGTGTGGCCATATGCACAGCTGCTCAGTGCATGTGTGATGTGTGAGCTGGGTCATGTGTGCATATGTAGGCTTGGTTAAGTGTATGTGTACGTGTGTGCTCCTGGGTGTGGGTTGGTGCATGCTTGGGCATCTAAGCACATACCTACATAGGTCCGTGGGTCTGCACATATACGCTCCTGGGCACAGGTATCCACACATGCATTGTCTGTGCTTGTGTGTATGTGTGGTCACAAGCATGTACACTGGTGCTTGAGCACATGTGACTCAGTGGTAGTACCTGCATGTGCATCTGTGAGCCTGGGGGCATGCATACATATCAGTGTCCATGTGCACCTGCACACATGCATGTGAACACAACAGTGCCACAGGCGCAAGATGGGGGTGCACTGTCCGTATGCTTGGATCCTGGGGTCGGCACTGGGCTTCTGCGGCAGGGCCCCCTCCCCACCCGGCGCCCCCTGGCTCCAGCCACGGCTCACCAGAGTCGGACTCGTCGGGACTCACGGAGCTCAGCAGGTCCTTTTCCTTCTCGTAGTCACCCTTGCACAGCAGCTGGCCCTCCTTGAGCACAAACTCGTCGCCCTTGCGTAGTTGCCGTTCACACACGCAGCAGCAGAAGCAGCCCAGGTGGTACACGCATTCCAGCGCCCGCATCACGAACTCCGTGGGGGCTATCTTCTCCATGCAGCCGCTGCACTTGGCTGCGAAGAGCCTGCAGGTGCACAGTGGGGGCACACTGGCTAGGCTCAGGGTCCCACCAAGGGCCTCTGTCTCCTGCCACCCTGACCTTCCACTCCAGGTAGGAGAGGCCCGCCCCCTGCACAGAGCCAGACAGTGGGACGGCCCTGCAGCCCCACTCTTTTGGCTCCCAGGGCTCTGGTGGCCTAAGGGAAGAGTGGCTGCTGGGCATCCTTCCCAGAGGTGCCCTCTCCTGGGTGTGTCATCTCAGGGCCCTTCCTGCTCAGAGACACAGTGGCCACTAGAGGGCAGAGCACAAGGTCAGCCTCAACTTTCCCCAAGAGCCAGGTGGGATTGGGCCTGAGAAGGGCAGGCAGCCCACCAGTCCCATCTACCCTCACTCCAGGACCTGCTCCACCTCCTCTCTGCTCCTCCCACCCCCCCCACATCCAACCAATCCTTAGCCCTGTCCAACCCAACCCCTGGGCCACTCCTCTCCTGCCTGGGCACCTGCCCCAGGCTCCTTCCTGGGCTCCTGGCCCCTCTAACTCTTCAATTTGTCTTCCAGGAGGAGAATCAGGGGAAGGTGTTTAAAACACACATCTGCTCATGCTGCTTCCCTGCTCCAGACTCTTCTGTGACTCCCTGGTGCCTCAAGGCCCTTCACATACTGTCTTTGCTCTCCTAGGCTGTGGCCCAATGGAACAGCCTGCAGTTTCTTCACACAGGCCCTTCCACGTGTTCTTTCTTGGCCCCTTGGCTGGGCTAACCCCTACTTTTCCCTCATTTTGACTTAAGTATCTTTACCACGTGCAGACATTTACGGAGCAAGGACAGTGCGCCAGCCGCTGGGGTGCCAGCACTCCACACACAGAGATGCATTTAGCCTTTGCAACAACCCTATGAAACAGAATGAGCATGAACCCCATCTTAGAGATAAGGAAACTGAGAGGCGGAGAGGCGGAGTCACTTGCTCGGGGTCATGTGGTCCTAAGTGATGGGGCTGACGCGGAGCCTGGGCCTGCTCCAGCCCCTCTATGACAGACTGGATCCGTCTTCCATCTCTAGAGACAAAGCCAGGCGGGGGTCTCCATGCCCCCCGGCCGGCGTGTGCAGAAGGGTCTGAGCAGCACAGCCCCTCCTCTGCCCTTACCTACTGACCGCTCCTCCGGGCTCCCCGCTCCCCATCACGTGCCCTGCTCTGTGGGAACTCAGCCTCAACAACACTTTGATGGAAAAATTTATGAAGAATCAAATTATTGCTGCTGGGAGGGAATTAAAACCATTTTTCATTCCCTACGTCCCTGGGCCACGTCTGCGGGCGCCACCTTGGGAGCGCTGTGCGCATCCCATCCCTCTTTATGGCCCGCCATCACAGGCACAGATTACAGCTGCAATTCTCTACTAATCGGTTCTGGAACAGAAATGGCCATAAATGCAAGGCACTCGGCCTGCCTCCCTTCCCGGGGCTGCTATCAGCGCCGCCCATGACGAGCTAGTAGGGCGCAGTGGACAGGGCCAATCTGAGCCCTGCCTGCTGCCCTGGCACTGGCTCCGGGTGCTCAAACTGGGGGCAGCCTCAGCACCCCCTGCCACCTACCTCTAGTCTACCGAGCAGGCTCCTACTCATCCTGCAGTGCCCAACTCCCAACACCACCTCCTCTGGGAAGCCTTCTTGGATACCCCAGTCAGGGGGACGTAGCCTCCTGTGTGCTTACCTGGGCTGCCCTCAGGCCTCAGTTCCCTCTACTGTGAAATGGGGTTATCAACAGGACCTCCCTTAACGGGGCTGCTGGCAGGGTCCAATGACACTGAACTCAGTAAATAAGTGTCACATGACAGTGACAGCATATGCCCCTGTCAGCTTCAATTCTACAGGGGTTCCACGAGGCAGGGCCTGGCTCTATCTGATCCTCAAAACCGCCTTGATGGGTGCTGCCAAAGCAGGTGAGTGAAGGCTTCAGGGGGCCTGGGGCTCAGGCTGGGCTGTCGGCTGCAGGCAGACACAGTGCCTGGGTTTGCAAGGGGGACAAGAGCTGGATTTCAAGCTCCGATCTGGCCCTTTGGCTGGATACCATCGTTCAAGGTACAACCTACCCAACCGTCCATGGCAGTGGCCCCTAGCAATCTGGCTGGCCGCCCAGCTCTGCCAAGGGGCTGGGGAAGGAGCCAGTCTCCCAGAACTTGATGTTCTGACACGGAGGATGCTTCTGCCCTGCCCCCCCCACCGCCCCTGTCCCCTTCCCACACCTCTACCTCCTGGTCTGAGCACCGCACTAACGTGTCTGCAGCCTGGCCTCGGAGACCAGAGAGCCCACGGGCACCGGCTGCAGCTCCCTGCTGGCACGGCGGGGCCACGGAGGTCCTCTTAGGCAGCAGAGGCGGGCAGCGGTTGGGGTGACCCGCATTTGCAGGCGCCGCCACCATGCAGGCTGGTGGCGGCTGCATTCGGAACAGCCGTGCTAATGCCTTGGCAGCAGGGGGTCGATTGCTACTTTCTCCAAACTCATCAACACAATCTATTATTAATACTTCTCCAAAGGCTCCGCGCCGCCGTTACGGAGGCAGTGCCAGCCACTCGGGGCGTCATCTGTTATCTAGATTGCAAAAACTCGGCATATAAAGCAAACTGCGCACACTTTATAAACGGAATGTGCCATCCGCTTGGTCTCCAAGCATCTCTCCACCCAATAAAACATCAGGGGGGACGCATGAAATACTCACTCCCGGTTATGGGGCTGCCTTTGTCTACGGAGCTGCGGTGAGCACAACTCACACGCGTGCGGGAGGGGCTGGGGGCACCAGCGGGGGTCCCCTCCTGTCCGAGAGGCCCCCCTCAACCCCTCCCACCCTGAAGGGCTGGTGAAACCGGCCATTGAGAAGCAGGCCCAGCCACAGGCAGGGGGCACTGGGATTGGATGGACTTGGGTTCAGCGTCTGGTTCCACTACTTCCTGCCTAGCGACCGGACAAGTAAGCTTCCTCTCTCCGAGCCTCAGCTTACTTATCTGTATAATGGGCTCAATGGCACTGCCCACTTCTCCATGTGAAGATGCAGAGAGCTGTCAGTGTAAAGCAGTGAGCATGGAGGGAGAGGTCTGTGAGCTGGGCAGGCCTTTTGAGGCCGGGAGTGGGCCTCTCCAGGAAGGCTGCCTAGAAGCTACAAATACCCACCAGAGACAGAGTTGCTCAGGATGAGGGGCTCTGAGCCTTCCTGCCCCACGGGGGCCCTGGAGCCCGATGTGAAAGGCCCTACCAGCGCACTGCACCCGAGGCACTGGATTTGGAGCCCAGGTCATGATCTCAATCCTGACTCAGCCACTCACTGGCTCTGTGACCTTGGGCAAGTCTGAGTCTGTGTGCTCATCTATAAGATGGGGATAGTAGTCCCCACTCCCCAGAATTGTGCTGGGTGTCCCAGATGGGTGCATTCTGCTTCCCACACTTGGGCTTGAGAGGCCAAGATGGGGCAGGCCCTGGGGTTGAGGGATGGTGGGGTGTCAGGGGAGGCTCTGAAACCTCCCACCCCCTGCTTCCCCTCCAGCTGCACTGCCCTCTCGGTGCCAATCTCCTGGTCCAGGTTCCCAATCCAGGAGCTCCAAATCCAGAGGGCAGCTTCATGACCACACCACAGGCGCACAGGCTTGCCAGCAACCCACACAACCCCCTTCCCCATTCTCCATGTGAACCGCCAAGCCTTTCCTCCTGTTGTCCCTAGTGTCTAGAACACCATTCCTCCCACCCTCAACCTTTGACAGCCAAACACCTGCTTATTCTGAAGGATTTAGCATGGCTATCCCTTCCTCCAGGAAGCCCTCCCTCTCCTCTCCAGTCTTAGATGTCTTCCTCTCTGAGTTCCCCATCCTCACATCTCCTCCCCATTATGGTATTTATCCTAAGGAATCCACTTTATCTGTTTCCAGGTGCACTTTCCCCAGGGTCACCTCTATCTTCAGAGCTGAGCACAAGGCCCCCTTCACGGTTAAGGTGAGCAGCAAAATGTTTGCTGAATGAACGCTGAACCAACCAATATAGTGCTATTCTGCCTGTGAGGTAGGGCAAGTCGGTTCTCACCCCAACCTGGTCTGGTGGGAGCAGTCACCACCTGCCCTGGGAAGTGAGTAGCACCTGCAGGACAGCAGTGTGTGTGTGCGTGGGGCGGGGGTGTGTGTGTGTGTGTGTGTGTGCTGGAACCGGCAGCCCAGGGTTCCATCCTGGATTCATAACTTTGTCCCTGTGTCTTGATTTTGGTCAAGACATTTAACCTCTCTGCACCTCAGTTTCTTCACCTATGAAATGGGAATGGTGTACCTACCTATAGGGTTGCTGGAAGGGCCTACTGCATGTGTAGCCCTTGGCACTGTTCCAGGCATGAAGAAGGCACCCCACATAGCTGCCTTTCTCTTGTTCTCTTGTTGGTCACCTTCACTGGGGCCTCCATCACCCCTGGGAGCAGACTTCCTGACACCAGGTTTACAGGTCCCAACCAGGTGTCCCCCTCATGACCACCCTGGGTTTTGGGTCCTTCTAGCTTCTGTCATAACATGAGCTGGATAAAGCATTCCTGGCTCAATTCTCTGTATGTCTGTCTATCTCCCTGTTACTGGACTCAGTTATCATCATCACCAGCATCACCTCATCGAGTCCTTGAAGAACCTTAAAGGAGGACACTGTTTCTATTCCCATTTTATAGATGTAAAAACCAAAGTGCAGATGGCAGGCTCAAGGTCACATGGCAGCACCACCATATACTCTCTCCCTGCACCTGGTCTGTGCATCCAAGTATTTCTCTGCCCATCAATCACCCTTGTCCTTTGCTGGGAGTTCCATGCCAATCCAATGTCTGTTTACCCTCAAGGCTCTGAATGACCAAGTTCTTATCACTCAGCATACGGCCAGCACCCAGCAGGTGTTGCTGAGTGGGTTTCTCTTAAACCAAACTGAACTTCTCCCCGTCACAAATACATCCTCCCTCTCCCAGGATCATCTGTGATTTCTGAGTAAAAAAATTCCCTTTTTAGGGATGTCATTCCCTTGAAGAGTCCCTGGCTATGAGAACACATCTCTGTCTCCTCTGAGTTTTTATTGGTTTATTTGTTTAATGCTCAATTTATTAAACTCATAAAGCTAATAAACAAAATTCTGAAAACCAATTTTTTCTGGAGCATTTGAACATGGACTACAAATCTGATTAATTAATTTCTCTTAAGCCACTGTCAACTGCAGAGAGGCGATGCAGTACATCTGAATCTTTTACCCCCAATAAAATTGGCTCCCTAATTACCTGGGGACCCTCCGGCCTTTCCCTGTGGATTTTCATCCCCAGCTCTTCAAGTCCATAAGTGTGCACTAGGCTTGGTATCTTGGCTCTGTCACTTCCGAGCACAGGAAAAATAGCCAGGCCCCAATTCTCTGAGCTTCAGTGGCCCCATCTCTTCAATGGGAATAATGGCTGGGCACCAGGAGGCAGGCTCAGTAAGGAGGCACCATGATTGCTGTCATTTTCTCCTCAAGACTTCTGGCACCTGTTAACCATCCTCCCTGAGTGGAAGCTCCCCTTTCCCTACCTCACTGTACTACCATTCCCATACCCCATGGCTGCATCTTGCAGCTTATGTAGCCCCTCACTGGGTCCTCAATCCAAGAGTGCCCGACAATTTCAGGATAGGCCCAAAGACCTAATCATGGCACTCAAGGCTCAACTCCAGCCCCAGATCCTCTGCTCCAGCTGCCATGCGTCTCATTGCTCCCTGAAAACAGCCAGTCCTTCCTGCCTCCTTAACACTTAAAATTGCATCTGCCCCACAGCCTGTCTTCTCTCCCCCTTTCCTCTGCTCCTTGTTGAACTTCTCTTCACCTTTCATGACTCAAGTGTACTTTCCTCTGCGAAGCCTTCCCTGAGACCCAGATATTTGTGTCTGAAGCCCTCGCTGACCTAGAGTTCAGAAACTGGGTCTAATTCACACACACACACACACACACACACACACACACACACACACACCCATCCCATGCTGGGTTCTGGCATCTAGAAGGGGACTAGTGATCGTCTGCTGAATGAATGAGTAACCTTGTGAGAAATGAAACAGGCAGCCAGGCAGGACAAGAGAACATTGGATACCCTGCTTCTAGGAGTTTGAGAATGCCAGCAGGTAGCAAGATAAGTGAACTCACTGCTCTTGGCCCCCTTCACAACCATGCAATCCAGAAATCAATTCCTAACTTCTACATCATTTATTTATGTACCTCTTGTTGTACTGGGGTCCAACTGCACACCTATCTCTAGGACACAGGGAAAGCCCTCGGGGTGGGAGGGCCATAATGGTATTAAATGACTCCCCCAGCCATCTGTGACTGGGTCAGGCCTGGACACTTGGCTCAGGGTAGACCAATCCTTTTTCTGTCCTTGGTCCCTCTCTTCTCCTGCTTATAAAGAGCTTTTTGTCAGCCCCCTCAGCTTAGAGGTGCACTTTACACATCTCCGGCACCAGCTCTGTGGCCCCAAGTCATTCACATTTCCCCTCACCACTTTTAAAGATTTATTTATTTGAGAGAGAGAGACAGAGAGCGTGAGAGTGGGCAGAGGTCAAGGAAGAGAATCTCAAGCAGAATCCCTTCTAAGCCCAGGGCCCAAAGTAGGGCTCAATCCCAGGACCCTGAGATCATGACCTGAACTGAAATCGAAGTGTCGGATGCTCAACCAAGCCACCCAGGTGCCCGTCACATCTCTTTTTTGAGCCTCTATTTCCCCTTCTGTAGAAAGTGGGTATTGATCTTCCCTCATCTGGCGACTAAGGATCCTCTGAGTTTTAACTTGTGTGAGGGGTCTAGCCCAGTGCCTGGCACAGAGGGCATCTTGGCAGGTGTGCATCCCACTCCCTCCCCAGCCTGAGTCTCAGCATGGTGCTGGGACACAGGCTCTGGAGCCTTCTCTTTTTCACTTCCAATTTCAGTATGAAGCCTCCAATCACATCATTGGGTCCATGCTACTCCTGTCTATTTGTCTGTCTGTGCCTCTGAGGTACAGGGTTCCATCAGATCCTCGCCCAGGGTGAGGGGATCAGGCAGATTTGAGCCTGGCTTCCTTTAGGGTATCTCCAGGCCCAAGTCCCACAGTCCTTGGAAACCCTCCCTCCATGGGGAGGGAACCTCAGCCCTCCATCCCACTGGCTATACCTTCTCAGGTTCACCCAGCAGACACCCACGGAGGCTGACTGAAACAGGCTCCTGACAGACACTTGAGGGACAGAATGGGGCCA
The DNA here is from genome assembly GCF_011100685.1 of Canis lupus familiaris. Lineage (NCBI taxonomy): Eukaryota > Metazoa > Chordata > Mammalia > Carnivora > Canidae > Canis > Canis lupus. The sequence continues at coordinate 56,646,000 of NC_049230.1, forward strand.
AATCTGGTCCCATGGAGGCTGGCACAGCACGATATGAGCTTTGATAGGCTACACTTGGCAAGCTGAGGGGCACAGGAAATCATGACAGTCAACCTGGAAAAGGGCTGGGGACTTCCTGGCAAAGATGACATGACACATAATCAAGAAGCTGGTTCTGGAGTCAAAAGGAAAGGTGTGAAGCGTCTGAATGCCAGCTCTGCAAACACGGACTGTCCGACCTTGGGGCAAGGACCACAATCCCCACCTCACAAGTAGTCACTGTAACCTGTTTAGCTTCTCCATGCCCCAGCTCCTTCTTAGGCTGGTGGCGAGGATCCCGGGACGTAACGTCGTGGAGCACGTAGGGCAGGCTCCTACACAGCTAGTCCTGCACACGGCGGCTAACATTATTATTCCTCGCTCTAGGGCTGTGACGGCTGCGAGGATGCCATCTCTCTGTTGAGAGATGAGCTGGAGTTCACAGGGGCCCAGGGGACAGGACCCTAGACACGCTCGGGGGTCCAGTTGCTGCTGCGAGAGTTTGCCTGTCACTTGGAGGAGCTGATGGGGTGAGAGCAGGCAGAGGGAGCCGCCTGGCCTCCTCCCTCCCCGACTCGTTGACATCTCCCCCACGTGCCTGCCGCGTCCTTATCATTCCGGGCGTAGCTGTTTTTTATTTTGAGACAAAAAGGGGCCTGTTGATGGGGATCCAACTCAAACCAGCTGCAAACATCTGCTTTGATGCGGCGGTGGCAGCGGGCCAGGCGGGCGGCGGGAGCCGCAGGCGGGGGCCCCGGTGCGCGCGTCAATCACGGGGCTGGAATGCGCAGCGTGGCCAGGCGCTCGGAGCTCCGACCGGTGGCCCCGGGAGCGCGGGCCTCACCGCGCCGGGGCGGGCCTGCAGCGAGGGCTGCCCCGGAGCTTCCTGCGGGCGCGCAGACCCAGCTGGGGGGGGGGGGAGCTGATTCCAAGGGCCTTTGATCCAGGCGGGGGGGGGGGGGGGGGGGGGCGCTGTCGGGAGCTGGTGGCCAGGGGCAGGGAGGGACGGACACAGCCGGGAGCCCCAGGTACCATCCAGGGGGCAGCCTGGCCAGGCGGGCGTACATTCGGTAATCTGCACACCTTTATGGAGTGCCCATTAGGTGCCAGGCAACTCTCTGGAGGCTGGGGATAGAGCAGTGAGCAAATGGACAGCTCAGCTTCCAGTCTCATGGGTGAGGAGACAGGCAACAGTTAAATCTGTAGCATACAGAGTGTACCAATTGGTGACAATGTGATGAAGAAAAATGGAGGGGGAAGCCCAATGCAGGTGGCCAGGGGTTTTAAAAAGAACAGTCAGAGGCCTTACTGAGAGATCTGGAGGTGCAGGGCGGCGGGGGAGGGTTCCCAACAGAGGGAACAGCAAGTGCAAAGGGCCTGAGGCTGAGTGGATCTAGGGTGTTGGAGAAATGACAAGGATGTGTGAGTAGAAGCAGGGGGCACATCTTATGGGGCTTTGACTTTGTGGGAGGGTTCTGAGCAGAGCGGGCATATGATCTGACATCTTGGTTCCTCAGGCATCTGTGTAGTGGTGGGGGTCAGAGCTGGGAGATGGGTTGGGAGGTTATCTGAATAATCCAGGCAAAAGATAATATCTGCTTAGACCCAGGGAGGTGCTGAGAAGTGGTCCAACTGGGGAGGTATTTTGTTCCTGTAGACAGGGACACCCAAGGATAACAGAGAAAGGATGGACGTATGATTTTGGGGCCTGTGCAATGGGCAGGATGGAGCTGCCATGAAATGAAATGGAGTGGGAGGCCAGGTGGAGGAGGGGAGGACGACGGGTGAGGTTCTGCACATGTTGCATGTGAGCTGCCTTTGAACAGCCATGAGGACGCGTCCAGGGGAAGCTGCATATAGGAGTCTGGAGATCAGAGAGAGGCCCAGGCTGGAGATACTGTTTGAGAGCCACCAGGATACAGATACCCACAGACACTCTCACACACATACACACTCCTAAGAGTAAGTTGCTGTGTGCACACATGGCTTGGTGTCTGATAACTAGCCTCTCACTTTTGGGGCTACAAACCCTGCAGTAAGTGGAGGCATTGCCCAGCTTCTGCCTTAGGAAGCTCTTTTCCACGGGGGTGGTGGTGGTGTTACTGGGCTTCTCTGGGGATCAGACCTCCCCTAGTGACATCAGGGAGAGACAACGTGGCACGGCAGGTGGAAGGGGGAACACCTCGCCTGGCTTCCTCCCACAGGCCCCTTCCTGCTCCCTAGCCTGGGCAGCAATCAGAAGGTCTGTGGGCTCCAGGCCAGGCCCCAAGCAAAGGGCTCTACCTGTATTACTTACTGACCCTTAGGCTGAAGCTCTCCCCTCTTTTTTCTGCCCTTCCCTGATTAATTCATCTGATGATTCTTTTAGTTATTCACCTACCAACATTCCTGGAGCACCTACTCTGACCTGGGCCCCTGCTGAGCTCACAGTAGGAGCCTTCTCCTCCCACTGGCTCCTCAGACCCCTCTGAGGGGTCTGATCCCAGCTTCTCTTCTCCCATTCTCAGGGTCAGGAGCTCCTGGTTGCCAAATCCAGCAGCCATTGTTACTGTTACTATTACTCGCTGAAATTTACCGACTGTTTCCTACATCCCAAGCCCTGAGTGGCATTTGCACACAGACCCCTCTCCCAAAAGACCCCTCACAGGGAGGCACTGCCACTCTCTCTTCACAAAGGAGGAAAGTGGTGCTCAGGGTCAGAGTCGGGATCATAGCTGGGATGTTGGGCTCCAGAGCTCCTGCGCATTCTCCCTGCCTCACTGCATGGTTTCCCAGATCTCCCTGTGCTTGAAGCCCTCTCCTGCCTCAGCCTTCTCTTCCTCCTCCTCCTTGCCCACCACTTGCAATTGCTCTGCACTAGCAGTCAGCTCAGAGCTGTTGGGCCCATGACCTGGGCTGGAAGGTTACAGAGAAGTGAGGGGCTGACATGCAGGGGGAAGAGGGAAGACTACACCATAGGATGCAGAGACCTCTGGATTTCTCTCCAGGGTCCTGAGTGGTCAGAAAATGCCAGGCCCACACCTGTGTGCCCAGGAAAGGCTGTCAGATCCAGGGCAGGGCCTGCTGAGGTACAGGGCGATGGATAGGGGAATCATGGAAGACTTCCTGGAGGAAGGGGCCATAAAGAGTGCAAAAGATTGAAAGGGGGGTAATGGGATAGGAATAGAGGGGTGTCTGATTCCAAACTTTGGGCTCTGTGTAGGGGCAGAAAAGCAGAGAGGCCATTTCCAGGGTTAGGGAGAGAGTGGGTCAGTCATGGAAGGGTCAGGCTGGAAGCCTTGAATGTTGGGCTAAAGAAGCCAGATCAGCTTTCTTTTGTTTCCACCGACTCATCCATCACCCACCCACCTGCTCAGCCTTCTATCTAACACCTATCCAGCCAGCCATCTACCTGCCCAACTATCCACCCATCGCTCATGCAGCCGCCCTCTCAGCCATCCACCCATCCATCCACTGCACCCATCCAACCGTTGCACACATACTCAGGCACTTGCTCATGGCCAAATCTTGTGCCATCACTCCTCTTCTTGAAAGCAGAAACTGCCTTTTAAGCTTCTGTTTTAAGACTTGTGGATCCTGTAAGCACTGTCCAAACCCGCCATGGCCACGCACTGTGCCAGGCGATGAGGAATCAGCGGGGAACAAGACACAGGGTCACTTCCCCTCAGTGAGCTCCCGGTGTGATGGGGAACAAGGTTTTCCAGAAGAAAGGAGTTCTGAGAAGGAGAAATCCAAGGCACCGCTGGAGAGCCTAACGCTGACCAGCTGATATTTGGCCTCATCATTCTGACCTCAAGGATTTGGACTCCCTGGACACAGACCACAGCATTTTAATTAGGGTTTTAACGACACTGATAAACTTCCTTTGAGTAAGTGTTTTCTAGAGCAACCTCCATTAAGGCAATTTAATTTTTTGATCAATTTTCTTTCTAGTGCAGTTAAATAATTTACAACTTTTTCCATTTCCATTTTTACTTTACTGAAATTATTTTCATTGAGATAAATTATTTTCCATGAACAATTTTCAATAAAGTTTTGCTCTACAAACAGGTTTGTGCTCGAATAGCATCTTACTGACTGTAGAGATCTGACTCTCCGGGTAATTTGTAGACAGTGACACATGTTTTTACCATGGGTAGTTTCACTGTTGTCAATTGTATTTACTACTGGTTAGTTTACCAAGTTAAAATATCCTCTAGGCTCAGGTAGGGTGGGTGGTTTTCAGTGTTACCAACAAAATCACCAAAGTTTACAATCACGTGTTTTATCAGGTAGTCAGTGAAAACATGCTCAGAGTCAAAGCCATGGGGTAAAGACTTGAGCCTTCAGGGGCAAGAAGAGCCATCTCCTCCCTCATTCCCCACACTATACTCCTCTTAATGTAACCAGAAGAGAACATTAACTTTGTCAGCCCAATCTCTGAGAACCTCACTGCCCAGTCTCTCTCATGGACTAAGTAACTCCCCAGATTGCCCTCCCCACCTGTGCTCTTGCAGTCAAATTTTTGAGCCCCACCCTGGCATACGTTGGTACTAAACGTCCAACTCATAGCAACCAGACTAGCCCTGTGCTCAGAGCTTCTCAAGTAGCCCCTCGCCACATGTAGGGGCCTCACACATAGGTGGATGGCATGACCACCCTGGCAGGTAGGAGTCTCTTCCTTACAAGGGTCACCCAGCGAGTCGTAGAGCCAGGGCCTCATCCCAGGTCAGCTGGCTGGTGCCCACCCCATCCTCCTTCCTGGGAGCTGGGAAGGTGGCTGGGGACTGGGGAGCAAATGCCCCAGTGGTGTGTGAGCCTGAGACTGTGGGTGCCAGGACCCAGCCACAGTGCGTGGGCACAACATGCCCCCCAGCCACCCAGCTGGGGCCTGGCCCACGAAGCCGACAAGTGGGTTTCACCAGAGCCCACAGGACTCAGTGCTGGTGGGAGGCAGCAGGGAAATTCTGCAAGAGGAGGCCCTCGGAGGCGCGGCTGGCATTATTTCCTACCCACTGCCAGCCCCTTCGCTCTGGGAGACCGCCTCGCTGGGTGTCGCCCGGCCGGGAGGGCGGCAGGGGTGGGGGGCGAGCCCGGCAGTTCGGGCCCGGCGCCTGGGGTCGGGCACCGCGGCGCTCGGCCGTTTAGTGGGTAACTGATCGCCCCGCGCCCCGCCCCAGCCGCCCGCCGCCCGCCGGAGCCGCTTAATCACCGCCCGCCCGGCCGCATTAGCATAGTAATGGCCTTTAAATTGAGCCTCTTTGTTTTTTAATTAAGCTCCCAGCAGGTACAGAGAAGAGCGATTATTGAGGAAGCTGCCAGCGCTAATCGCCCGCAGTCATTTGACAATTAAAAAGCGCCCAGCTTTAACCCTTTCCCGCGCCCTGCACGGTTCCCCCAGCATTTATCCAGCACCGACTGTGTGCGCGCCTTCCCGGCGGGCCTCCCAGACCCCCCCCCCCCGCCCCGGGGCAACTAGGGCAGGTCCCCGTCAATGCCTCCAATTTGCGGAGGAGCAGACTGAGGCGCAGAGAGGGGACGTTACTTGCCCAAGACGCACAGCTTGAGCGTGGGGGAGCAGGGATTGGCAGACTGACGGCTGGAGACATCCAGCTCCTTGAGCTCCGCTTGGAGCACCGTCCACCTTGTGAGTCTGGCAAAATCCTTCTTGCACTTTAAGGCCCTGGTGGGCACCTCCTCGACCCTTGGCAACAGCCCCTTGGGAATTCTCACGGCATCCTCTCCTCCCTGCTGGTTCACCCATTCCCCCAAATGCCCAGGTCAGGCTCAGTGCCGGGCACAGGGGAAGCTATGGCCAAGCCAGGAGTGGGCTCAGCCCACATGGACTCATGAGCCGAGAAGGGAGACGCAAACGTGAAGATGGAAACAACTGTTCCTGATCCAGCCCAGCATGGGGGTTGGGGGTGGGTGGCGCATCCGAGAAGACTTTGCTGAAGACAGGTTTGGGCATAGACCAGAGGAGGGAGAATCAGCCAGACCAGGAAGGGAAGCGATGGACGGACCAGGCAGTGGAGGAGACAGTGAATGCAAAGGCCCAGAGACAGGAGCAGAATTAACCAGAAATAAAAGATGCAGAGGGTGTGCGTGGAACAAGAGGAGGCTTCAGAGTGACAGTACAGGGTCTTCTTGCCGATCACCCAGTAAAAAAAAAAAAAAAAAAAAAAAAAAAGTGTTATTTAAAAAAATTTTGAATTTATTTTTGAATAGGTAATGCACTGCATGGCTTAATATTCAAATGTACAAAAAGGTGTTGTCTTCGGCCTCCTCTGGCCTATCCCTAGCCATTGAGGCCCCCTCCCCAGAGGCAACCAAAGTCTTACATTTGAGCCCCCTTCCCAAGAAATGCAATACCTATGTAACACAAACATAAACCCGCGGGTATACTGTATTCCCCTCCCTCCGGCTTTTTTTTCTTAAATGGGGACTGGTTGGGGTTTTGTCTTTTTTTTTTTTTTGCATAAACACTAACTTACTCTAAAACTGTTCTCCATGCACCCCCTTCCCACCGCATAACTGTGAGAGAGGATTCCTTATCTTGGCCTGGAGCACCTCCTTTTACAGCAGCCCGACATTCTATTGTCTGGGCAAACCCTAATTTATTTAACCCGTGCCCTGTTGATAGCCTAGTGGGACGTTTAAAGGATTTTTGTCTTAATCTTGAGCCATGGGAAGCCATTGAATTGTTTTAAGTGGGGAGTCGCTTGAGCGATTTACATTTTTAAAAGATCACTTTGGCTGCAGAGAGGGACCCAGGGTGGGGAAGCAGAGTGGAATCTGGAAGACTGGCTAAGCGGATCATCAGTGGTGCCCTGCAGGGGAGAGGTGCTGCAGGGGAGAGGTGCGGGGGGGGGGGGGGGGTTTGCTGGGAGGGGGCTGCTGCAGGAGTGGGAGAAGCGGCAGGTTGTCAAGGAGCTGGGGGGGGGGAGTCAAGGAGCGGGGTAGTGACGCCTGGGCTTTGGGGTGGGTGGGAGGAGCCCTACCCAGGGATGGATAAGCAAGTACTGAGACAGGGACACATGGCAGTGGTTGGCAGACCCCATAGAGACTCCAGGTCCACAGTCAGCTCCATCTCAGGGCACTTCAGCCTGCAGGGTGTACAGTGCATCACTGAGTCTGGGACCTCCTACTAAGTCAGGCTTTCAGGATCCGAGCCTGGTTCCACCCCAGCCAGCCCCAAGCCCCATCTCAGCCTGCTCACTCTTCAGAGGGGCCTCTTGCCAATGGCCCTGAACACCCCCTTCCTCCACTCCAGGCTGAGCGGGTGTTTGTGAAGATGGGCAGCCCCTAGAAACACTGGCAGCTGGCTTTTTTAATAAATATAGAGGAGGCTCCCTGGGGCATGGATGTGGGGGTGAGGAGGAAGGCTCTGCACAGAGGAACAGATTTTGCCCCTGGTCACCACAAGAAGAGATGCCTTTCTCTGCTCTTGGCTCCCTGGTGGAGGTGGAGAGCAGACTGTCCATGCCCTGGAGCTCTTCTCACCTTGTCACTTAGTCACTGTCCCCAGCTCCAAGCTAGAATTGTCCTCCTGGAGAGAAGCTGGGGTGGGGGACAGCCGAGGCCACTCTCTGATGCTGTTGTAGGCCACGGGAGGCAGGGTGCTTGCAGCACTGAAGACAGTGAGGGGTTAACAGCCCGCCCACCCCCATCTATCAGCCAGCATCTCCCAAACAGACGGACAGACAAGGCAGCTGTCCAAACAGGCCTGTGTACCTGGCCACAGCCGCAGAGAGGACAGGGCAGTGGCTGTTTACTCTGCTCCCCTCCCCCCCAGTCACACTCACACGCCCACAGCCCACACGCCCTGGCAGGGCATTTCCCTGCAATACGGCCCTGGGGATGCACCCTCTGCTCCTGAGCCAGAAGGTTCCTAAATGTTCCTCTCTGAGACTAGTTAATGTCCTTGCTCAGGGCTCTGGACTGGGGGGAATCTCTAAGGGTTGGTGGCTGAAATGGCTGGTAGGCCCAGTGGGCAAGGCTTCCCAAAGCCCACTCTCTGGGGAGAGCAAAAACTGAGTGCCTTGAAGCCTGGGGAGCCAGTGAAATTGGGGTGCCTGGAGCATCACCATCTCAAATCACTTCTTGGGAATGCCTGCTCAGGGTGGACATGGCTCCCAGTGGGGGTTCTCAGGGCTTTTAGGGCCCTATTCCAGGCCCTCCCCACCACCACCCACCCTGGACAGGACAGCTCTGCGTCAGTGTGCCAGCACTCCTCATGCCTCAGGAGAAGCTGACCTCACTGACCAGCCTCCAGACCCAAGTCTCCTCCTCTGCCTGAGTGCCGCCTGGGTCTCTCTCCCTTGACACCTGTCCCATTTGACCCATCATCCGGCTCCTAAGGGGCTCTCATATCTGACTCTCTCCACTGGTGGTGAGTTGCCCGTAGAGTTGGGGTGGCCACAATGCCCAGCCACCAGCATGCCACACCCCCCCTTATCAGTGTCCCCACTCACTTCCCCAGGTTCCTGCAAATGCCCCTTCCCTTGGGAGAACCCCCTGCAGTGTCAGGTTCTCCACCTGCTCCAGCAGTGTGTACTGAGCGCCTGCTGTGTGCCTGGCTCTGGGCAGAGCTCAGGCATTATTTCTCTTTCCCCCTCGACCCTATAGGGCAGGGGAAATGACCAGCCATTTCACAGATGAGAAAACTAAGGCTCAGAGAGGTCCCACACCTTGTGCCCTGCCTCACAGCTACAAAGTGTCAGAACCCCAAATAAGAGAGAAGGGCAGTGTGGGATTTGGTAAAGGAAGAGAGCCTCTTGCCTGGTACATAAGCTGTGTGCCTAGTGCAGTGTCTGGCACAGGTGAGCAGTGAGAGGGGCACCACTTTGACCAAATCCCTGTTGCAAAGTGCCCCGTGGATCTGTGGGCCTCACCCCTACCAGGCTGTCACCTGCCTCATGGCTGGGCTGGCATTATTGTCGGGGGGGGGGGGGGGCACAATGGAAACATTCCCACTTCCCTGGAGCTGTATGTGTCCTGCTTTTCGGAGGGGCACTGTGGCTCAGAGAGGGAAGCTCTTGTCCATGCTGGTCCAGCTGGGACATGGTGCAGCCAGGATCCTGTCCGGGGCCATGGACCACCGCTGCCCCCCCTCCCTGGGGCCAGGTCCTAGACCTCTCCTCAGCAACCCCCACCCAGTGTGACATCTTTACGGCACATGCTGGGTCTGCGAAGGCCTGGATGGGGTGAGGGGGAGGCAGGACACCTCTCAAGTAACGGATTGTAAATTCCTGGGCCCCCGGCTTTCCATCCCTAACAACCCCCTCCCGGGGCTCACAGCGCCTGTCCCTTCGCAGCCAATTTAAATGAGGGGTCCCAGACCCTGGGCGTAAAGCATTCCAGACTTGGGAGAGGGGCAACTATTGTTTCTCTGGGAAAAAAAATAAAATAAAATAAAATAAACCGGGTCTCTGCAGCTTCTAATCACTCTCACATGTGCTATGTGGTTCCCAGCGAGGACAGTGTAGGAGCCCCTCATGGGCACAGACCCTGCTTCTTCTCCCCAGAGCCTGCAAAGGAGGCCCCGTATCCCCATTATAGAGGGAAAGAAACTGAGGCTGGGAGGGGAGAGAATAGAGAGCTCCATGTCCTGGCCCCCTACCCTTTTCATGCCAGACACAGGGTCTCCTTTAATTCCACAATCTCACACCGAGATGATCCCCACTGAAATGGGGACAGGTGGGTGCCTTGTTCATGGTCATCAGCCAGGATCTCCTTGGGTAGACAGGCCTTGTGGAATCTGAACCCCAGCCCTTCTGACTCCAGAGCTGGAAATCTTTGCACTATGCAGTGTGGCCTCCCCAGGTGAGGAACATCCGCTGCTCCTTGGAAGGGGCCTGGGCCCGGCAGCACTGCCCTGGGCAGGTCCCCCCACTACCACAGCTGCGACCTGAGAGCACCGAGGCTGGTTTTTAATAAGAAAGATGAATTTTCGTGGAAGCCTTGGGTTGGGGGCGGGGAGGGGGCAGCAGAGCCTGCCCCACGGAGGCTTCCTCTGCCCTTCTGGTGGTAGGAGAACAGAGGCCTGGCCCAGTGGCCTCTCTGTTGGCTGTTGGGGGCCTGGGCTGTGGGGGGCCACCACCCCAGGCCTGGAGGGAACTGGCTCTGCACGGCCGCGCACTCTCTCCCCGCATAAGCCCACAGGATATTACACTGCCTTTGTGTGCCTGGTGACCCAGCTGCTGGTTATTGAGAAATTCCACCGCTCGGTGCAGGGCAGGCCCGCTGACCCCTCATCCCCGGACTCGCCTATCTTTCAAAAGATACGGGATTAGAGAGCCAGACCCGACCTGGAGCAAAGCCCCGTCTGGGGTGTCTGTGTTTTCCTGGCCTCTCGGGATACTGGCTGGAGTGGGCTCTTGGCGCAGGATTTAATTAGTTGGAATCAGCCTGCGATTACTGCGACGACTATTTACCCAGCCACTCTGCAGTCTGAGCCCTGCTCGGAACAAAGATGGGCCCCTCGGCCCCGCTGGCCAGGCCAGGGGCCCCAGCTGAGCCCGGGCCCAGCTGCTGGGAGGGGAGGGCTGCGGGCCTGGCCAGGCCTTCTGCTAGCGCACCTCATTTAGCCAATATTTGTGGGTTTTTGCAATGCAAAGCATCTACGTGGGGCTTTTAAAAAATTAAAGCATCTCAAGAAATTTATGGCTGATTTCCGAGCGGGGCCCCTCCCCCCAGCTCACAGCAGGGCAGGGCCTGGCCATGGTGGTGAAGGAGAGCTGGATTTACTGGGTGGGACTGAATCTTGTGGAGAGTGTGGGTGAACTGGGTGTGGGGGCTATACCTGGGATGCCAAGCTCTGTGACAGTGGAGGAGGTACCCTCACCCCACGCTCCCCTGACCCTCTTCTCTGCCACCGCCGATGCCCTCTGGCTGGCTGCTGTCTACGCTGCACACACTCTCCAGGCAGCCAGAGTAGTAGTAGCAGCTAGCTTGGTTAGGGAGAAGAGGTCTGTGTGTGTACCAGCTCCTGATTTTCATGCCTACTCATCACCCATGTGAGTTCGCTTGTTACACAGGACTCCACAATACACACCCCCAGAGTCTACGTGCCAATAGTCTACAGGGCCCCCCCATGTCCACCTACATGTGCCTGCCAATACTAATGTGCATGTTGGCACTATATATGGACATACCCCCCACACACGGATAGCTACTCACACCTACCTAGTCATCTCTTTCTGCTGAACCTTGCTATTGACACAAATATACAAACACGAGGATCTATATCCGTGTGCACACACATGTTGTCCACACATTCTCACGTGCTCACATGTATTAACATGACACCTTTGAGGACTGCACACATGTACAACTGTATCTACAGTTGTAATCTATCTCTTTCCTCCTCTCTTTCCCAAGCCAGTTTTGAGCAGGTTCCCACATTTATACCCACATACAACTGCTTACACACCTGTGAACACACACAGATACACATACGTTTCCACCTGTGGGGATGTCCACTGCCTCTACTCATGTAGGCATATGTCTGGCCATGAGAGGCTGCTGGGACTGTTTCAGGGGTCTGCCCCCTTAGAGGGATGTCACCCAGATCCAGGGGGCAGGTGACTGTTCTGGGAACCCAGTCCTGGGGCCTACGCTATGGGAGGCTAAGGCACAGACCAGAGATACTATTGGGAATTCAGATTTGGGAGGCCTCTTAGAGTCAAGTTAAAAGCTGCCAGGCTGAGGTCCAGGGCAGGGCTGGGGGCAGGTCCACCCACACAGGTGTCATCCATCCCTGGCCCAGGAACCTGGCCTTCAGCTTCCTCTGAAGGAATCATCCCTCTCATATGCCTCCTCCCACCTCTGCCATGGTCATTGTGGGTCCTGTCCTGCCCTATGGCCTGGGATGCTGGGGGGTCATCCTGGGGGCAGAGAGCCACATGATCTCACAAGCACATAGACACAGGGATGCTCCTATGATACATGTGTATACCTGTGGACACAACATGACATGTGATTTTTTTTCTCCCTACCCTGCACCCTGCCTGCCCTTCCTCTCCTTGTCTGGTTGCCAGGTCCAGGGCTGCTCAGACCCCAAGTGCCCAGAATGCCCCTTGACCGGGGCTGGACCCAGGCCTGCCACAGTCTCCATGTCCCTTCCAAGTGGCAAACAAGTCTGATTGCATCTCCGTGTCCTAACCCAGTAAAGCATCCCCCGTGGTTTAACGAAAGAGAAAATAAGCAAACTCTTTCCCAAGCTGTGAGCAAAAGGAACCAGCCACCTGAGGGCTTCTGGCTCCCTATCCGAGGATCACGCCTTGCTAAGCACCACCCCAGGAGGGCCTGGGCAGGGTGAGAGCTGAGGGCATACAGTGGGGGGGGGGGGGCTTCTCAAGAGTCTGGAAGATATGGATTCATCTCAAGGCTGTGACCTTGGGCCCGTGACTTCACCCCCAGAGCCTCAGTTATGTCGTCTGTAAAATGGGAGGTTATGATCTGCCTTTGCGGGGCTCTGGTGAAGATAAAATGAGATGGTGAATGTGAAGAGCCCAGGACAGCACTCAGGAAGTGATTCCCATGCCCCCCTCTGAAGCCTGACCATCCCCCAATGCTGAGGTCCCTGCAGGCCCTTGGCCTCACTAAGAGTTCCTGTCCCTGAACTCCAAACAACAGAGTATTCCCTCAGTATCCCTTCCTTGCCCTCTGTCCCCTAACCTGCCAGGACACTAAGCTCTCTTTCACCTCCTCAACCCACCCACTTCTCACCTCCTGGCCACCACACCCTGAGGAGACTCTGTCCTTACCCATTGCTACCACGTATTCACCTGTCCTTCTTCACTTTCCCAATCACCATTCAGCTGAAAGTACCCAGCACCTTCCAGACCCAAGGGTCCCACCCATCCACCCATCCATCCATCCATCTGTCCATCCATCCAAACAACCGTCCCGTCCGTCCGTCCATCCATTCATTCAACCAGCCAATGTTTTTTGAGCAGCTACTATGTGCCAGGGCTGTGTAAGGGGCTGGACACCTAAGCTTAGACCCTCCTCTGCCATTTACCACATATAGCCATCCCTCTCCCCTGGAAACTATGAAGGAACATGGTCTTGGCCTCCCCCACCACCCACATATTTGCAGGTTCCTGGTTCTCCACCTCTTAAATGCCAGGAGCCTCAGGGCTCTGTCCTCTTATGGCTGCGATGACCAATGATCACTTTGATGCCAAAAGCTCTCATGCCACCACCGCAGTTCTGTGGCACTGACCCATCCTTTAAGCCCCTTCGTCCTTTCCTGGGCTCCAGACCCCTTTACCCACCTGCTTCCTGGGCTGTTCTGAGTGGGTGCCCCCAGGGCAGCGCGGCACAACATGTTTCCAGCCTCATTTCCGTCACACAGCACATGTACACAAAGATATATGTACCAGGACACTTGCTGATATATTGTGTGCGTGTGACAGGGAAGCACTGGCTACAGCCCAAAGGCTGTCAAGGGAGGGCGGGTTTGGGGTGGATGGGTTAATAAATCACAGCTCACCCATTCCTTGGACTGCAACATCGTGGTTGCCAAGACGGAGGTAAATCCCTGTGCACGGACGTGGGCAGATGTCCTCAGCATGTGGCTAAGGAGAGCAAGCAAGTGCAAGGCGGAGCGCGAATATGGATCCCATAAAAAACGAAAAACCAATTTCGTGTGCACAGAACACACTCGCACACACGTAAGAAAGGTCTGGAATGTTACCCAACAGTCAAATGACCACCTCTAGGAAGGAGCTGAGGGATGGGGTGAGGACTGTCCCATTTTGCCTGCCTTACTTCTGCTTCGTCTGAATTTATTTTACAGTGAGCAAGAGTGCCTCCTATAATATAAAAAAGAGAAAAAATGCCCAACCCGTCTGTCACTTCCCCTCAGTTCCTCCTCCTCCTCCTCCTTCTTTTTTTTTTTTTTTAAGATTTTTAAATTTATCTATTCATGAGATACATAGAGAGAGAGGCAGAGACACAGGCAGAGGGAAAAGCAGGCTCCCTATGGGGAGCCCCATGTGGGACTCGACCCTGGGACTCCAGGATCACGACCTGACCCAAGAGACGCTCAACCACTGAGCCACCCAGGTGTCCTGAGCCACCCAGGTGTCCCAGTCTCCTTTGACCAGCTCTTCTGGAGGCAACAACCCCAATGCCACGCACCCCCTCCGCGGGCTGAGGTATAGGTCTGCTCACACAGGCTCCTCTCCCTCTCCTGCTCTCCCCACATGGCACCCCTCATCCAGGGACACCCACCCTGTGGGCCCTTACCCTGGCCTCCTGACTCTCCTGCCTGCCTCCTGGCTCTCTGGGGATCACACCCCTGCTCAGAAGCCTCCAGAGCATCTCCAACTCAGCAACAGGGCAGAGCAGCCCTGATCTCTTATGTGTAGCCTCCAAGTCCTCCTCAGCCAGCCATAAACTTCCTTCCACATCTGTGTCTGCAGAAAGCACAGAGAAGGTGCCAGCAGGGGGAGGGCCTGGGGACACATCAGCTGTCATCTGTGCTGGGACCTTGGCAACTCCCTCCCAGCTCCTTTCTTCCCTTTGCTCCTTCTTCCCTTTGCGCTCTATCTACACCCCCCCCCCCGCCCCCCCGCAGCCTTTCTCCCCTTCCTCTTTCCAGAGGTGGATGTGAGGCTCCAGCCACACAAAGGCAGGCTCCCCCCATCCCCCATCTGGCCCCCCAGCTCATGCAAGGGCTCAGCTACTCTTGCCCCCACCTCTGCGCCTCTACCCCACCCATCCCTCCTCTGGGGCGTGCCCACTGTCTGTGCCCCCCCACCCCAGCTGTCTGTGAATGCTTTCCACCCTTCGGGGCTGGATTCAACCGTGCTTGTGTTTCATCCACAGAGCCTGCCTATGCCCGGCATCCTCATAGGCTGCTCATTGTGACACCCTGGGCCCCTGGAAGGTAGGGAGCCTTAGTGGTCAGACCTCGTCCAGATCAAGCCTGTCAAACCTCAGTTTTCCCATCTGTAAAACAGGGCAACCTCATAGGTTGGTACAGGCTTCCCGAGCTCCAGGGCATATAGCACCTCTGCGCAGAGGCACGAGTACCCTGAAAATGAACTCTTCTTCCCATCTTTGTTCCAGGGGCACACTGCAGCCTCTCAGTGCAAGTTCTTTCTGGGTTTTGGTCAGCTTTCGCATTAACCCTGGAGACAATGGTGCAGCCCTCAGAGAGGGCCTGTGCTCCTCTCCTTGGGGAG
Source organism: Canis lupus familiaris (assembly GCF_011100685.1). Taxonomy (NCBI): domain Eukaryota; kingdom Metazoa; phylum Chordata; class Mammalia; order Carnivora; family Canidae; genus Canis; species Canis lupus. The sequence goes on from NC_049230.1 coordinate 56,661,197, forward strand.
GGGGGTGTCTGTGCAGGGGGACACAGCTGAGATGCCCCAGGCTGGCATCCCAGGGGCGGGTGGGGGGCAGCTGGTGCCTGCTCTGTTCAAAGGCCAGCAATTCTCCACGGCTGGTGAAGGGCCGGTAGGGGGTCAGACAGGCCCCCTCCTCCTGAACACTCACCACCCAGGGGAGGGGGGTGGTCCCATCAGAGAGACTCAGTGACCCCACCCCCGCAGCCCAGCATTGGGAGTGCTTGGAGGGGCCTTTGTTTCTCTGGAAAAGAGGGGCTGCCTCCCTTTTGCCAGAGAAGCCCTCCTGGAGTAGCCTCGCTGGCCAGCGGCCACTGCGAGCCCCACACTGGATGAGCCTTTTTGCCAACACTCAGTAAATACTCAATACTGCATTAAAGCAATAAATAGTCATTTTAAGGAAACCGAGACTCAATTTAGCCACCAGAGTCAGGAGCAGCGGTTAGCAGGGCTGCGGAATGTCACCGCACAGCTGGCAGCCCCGCCCCCGTGGCCCCAGCCCCAGCTCCAAGGGGAAGGCTGAACAAAGGGCCATGCCAGGCTGCACCACCCCTCCCCCCAAATCAGGTTACCGGTGGGGGGGTTGTGGCTGGACTCAGCCAGCAGCTCCCTGGAGCTATAGGAAGCCAGAGAGACAGGCAGGCACGGTGGGAACACCCCACCCCCACCTGGGGACAAGAACCCAACAAGGAGATAACTCTAACAATAGCGACAAGCTGGGGGACAGAGAAAGCAATCCCCGCTGAATGGGCACTTGCTTGGTGCCAACCACTGGGCTTAGTCCCACACACGTGTCATTGTATTTAATGCTATACCCTTTCTCATAAGGCAGAGACCCTGATCCCCTTTTTGCAGGAAGAGAGCTTAAAGATCAGAAGACGCATTACTTTGGTCAAGGACAGGAAAAATTCTGCACGACTTGGGCATTTATTAAGCACCTAGTACCAGGCCCTATCACTGTTCTAACTCGGCTCCCTGTCAATGGCCCCTCAGCCTGGTCCAGAGAAGGAAGGGGGAGTGTGCTGCTCCCTGCCCTGAGCCTGTCCATCTGATCAGGTCCGGGAGTGGACTGGGCTGCGACAGGGGGAGGGGGGGATTTGGGGGGTCCAGGGCCTGAGACTCGGGTCTCCGGAGTTATGCGGGCAAAACAAACAAGGCTCCTCTGTGAAGGGCTGGGGGATTTGTGCTCATTGCCATGGAAACCACACAGAGCGTGGGGCAGGGAGGGGAGCCGGTGCTAGGCTCCCCTTTACAGATGTAAGACCCCCATAACCTCAGACCGGGGCTGGCTGTGGGTGGCCTGGAGGCTGCTGGAGGCAAGTGAGAGGTGGCTGGACAGACGTCCCTTCCACCTGGTGTCTCCCCGGGCTGGTGTGGGAGGCAAGACCCTGGCACTGAACTCTGGCCAGGCTCTGTGGCACGGCTGGCACGGGAGGGCAGTGGAGCCCGGTTAGTCAGGACATGCCAAAAATACCAGGCAGAGATAAGAGCAGCAGCTCCTGCCCACCTGGCTAAAAATAGCCCCGTGCTGGGAGGCAGTGAGGCCAGGGAGGGGGAATTCCCGTGGCCAGCCTGGCCCACTGCCCCTGCACCGCCATGGGTGGCCCTGTCAGGGATGGGCCCATCTCATGGGCAGGGCAACTGAGGCCAAGGACAGGGCGAGGGTGCGCAATGCTGTCTCAGGAAAGGCACTCTCAAGTGTAAGTGCCACCTCCATGCCAGGTATTGCTTGGCGTATGATCAGGTTCAGGTTCTTCCAAAACAAATGGGGATGATGAAGATGGTCGTTACAATAGTTAGAGTTGTTAACGTTGATTGCACACTTGTCATCTGCCAAGTACCATTCTAAACATCTCTCATGTGTTCCCTCTTATTTCAGAAATGGGGAAGAAACAGTTATGATATCCACTTCCCAGATGAGGAAACTGAGGCTCACAGAGGTTCCCTAGGAAAGCCACATAGCTGTGGGAAGCAGCAGAGCTGGGATGTGAACTTAAGTCTCTCTGACTCCAGAGTTTTTTTTTATTTAAACCTTAGGTTATTTAGCTGAGTCCAGCAAGGCCCAGAGAGGGGCATTCACCTGCTTCAGGTCACACAGCAACTGAGCTAGGATTGGAACCCAGGGTTTTCTGACTTCCAGGTCCCAACTGAGTCAACACAGCGGATGCCATCCTCCTCGCCAAAAGTGTCTGGACTGTGCCCTTTTGTTCTTTCCACTTGGCAGCCGTGCCTCCACTGCAGCCTCCTCTGTCTGTCTGAACTGAGGGTACCAGCCTCCCTGCCTGTCCCCTATGGCACAGTCCCGCCCAGAAGAAGGCCAGGCCAGGGCCTGGGGCTGCCCTGTCTAGACACTTCTCGAAACTCGGCAACGGTGGCCGCTCTCAAGGGCCCGGCCTGGCTGGGCCTGGCAACAATGGGCCCTCTGTGCCCAGCTCGGGGCCTGCTTCAACAGGCCGCCCACCAGTTCCCAGCCCAGCCCCACACACTTCCGCCATACCTCCCCAGGCCCCTGTGCCCACCCTGGGAGCAGGCATCCTTCCCCCCAAGGGCAGGGCGTGGGAGTTACACACAGCTAGACCAGGGAACTGGTTCTGCAGAATTCCCTGGGCTGTGCTCCCAGGCTGGGAGCCAGGAGGTCTCCAGGGGCAGGAACCAGGCTGGACGTCACGCACTGGCTGTGACATTTCAGTCGCTGTCACCACCCTCAAGCAAAAAGGCTCCTGGCCCCATTTTATGGTGAGAGCAACTGAGGCTGAGAGGGAACCCCCAGGCTTCCATGTACGAAGCAGCCACGCATGCCAGGCCCATGCTAAGCACTGCACATGGGCCATCTCTCAATCAGCACAAACTCTGAGCACAGGAACCATATATTTTTTTAAGATTGATTGATTTACTTACTTATCTACTTTATCTATCTATCTATCTATCATCTATCTATCTATCTATCTATCTATCTATCTATCTATCTACCTACCTACCTACCTACCTACCTACCTACCTACCTACCTACCTATGGAAGAGCACAGAGGGAGAAGCAGGCTTTCTGATGAGCAGGGAGCTTGAGGTGGGGCTTGATCCTAGGACCGCAGGATCATGACCTGAGCCGAAGGCAGGCAAATGCTTAACCACTCAACTGACTAGAGCCACCCAGGCACTCCCCACAGGTACCAAATTAACCCCATTTGCTCAGATGAGAAACACAAGCTGAGAGAGGCAGAGTGACTTTCGTAAGGCTGCACAGCGGGGGTATGGTTAAGCAGGGACTGGCAGTGGTCCCCAGGGCTGTCTGACTCCAGGTTTCTTTAACCCTCAGGGTGCTGGGGGTATGAGCCTGTGGGAGGAGGCGGGGCGGGGGTGGGCAGGGGGCTCCACTGCCCTGCACGTGCCCTCTGCCCAGTGGACGTAGCGCTGGGAGCAAAGCCCACTCCAGAGCCATTCAGCCTCCACAATCCCCGCATTGTTGATTCATTAGGTAATTTCCCTGGAAGCACCAGCTGTTCGGAGGGTGGGGAGATGACTGATGAAGGCTGCGAGGGGGACTGTGAGGGCCACTGTGGGGACGGGCGGCGGTGGGGGGGGCTGTAGCTTGCCCCAGCGGGGGCAAAGGTTGTGCCTGGCCAGGTGTCCTCCCTCCCTGCTGTGGCAGCCGCACCTTGCAGGGACCCCTGGGGGCTCTGAGGATAGTGAGGGGCAGGCCTGGCACCTCCCACCAGGGCCCAGCATTTCCAGGTGTCTGCCTGTCACGGGGCCACAGCTCCACCGCCGGCTGGTGGGTAGGGAGGGGCAGGCCAGGACCCCCCACCTCAGAGCCCCAGGCTTCTGGATGCCCAGCTGAGCTGTGGCAGTTGGGATGCGGGGCGGGGGGCGGGGGGCTCCCTGGTCTATGGCTCCTCTGAGGGCTGCCTCTCCATGGCCTCGGGGCTGGCCCATTAAACCTGCCCCACTGCCCAATAAACAGACAGCAACCATGTGCTTCGGCTCCCCTTCAGGGCCCCCCTACACCAGCCCTCCGCCCACCACCCGGAGCAGCTGCCCTGGAGACGTCTGCCTGCCGCATCCTGGGCTGTCCCTCCTGTCCTGCTCAGAAGCCTGCCCAGCCTGCCTAGAGCTCCTTGTGAGGGGCCAGCAGGGCCCTGAAGGCACAGCTGCATCGTGTGTCTACGCTAGCCTCAGGTCGCCTTGCATGGCTGTGTCCACACCGGCCTGGGAGATCACCTTGCGTGGGTCATTCCCCACGCTGCGCCAGGGAATCCGTGCTGGCCTCAGAGGTTCTGCGTTGGGAAGCTCTTCTATGCCTCTTCTCCAGGTTATCCCTCTCCCAACCCAGATCTTAGGTCTTGGTTTTCTAGGGATGCCTTCTGCGGGTTAAGCACCCTGGCTCTGTGAGTCCCTGCTCGTGACAAAGGTCCCAACACTGTTTCATTGTTTGTGTCCTCAGACCCAAAGAGCCGCAGCAGGCATGGACCGGGGCTGGCTTGGGTATGGGTGCTCAGGGAACACTGGTGTTCATGAAGGGACAGACAGACAGAATTAAGTGAACGGCGCCCAGCCTCACAGCAGCCCTGTGATTGAGCTGACCCACCGTATTTCAAGCCCTGCCACAGTGCTTCGTGTGTTCTAGGCTTTGGTATCTGCGATTTACCAGTCGTCACTCTGCACCCTCACGGCAACCTGTGCAGGTGGGTACTGTTACCACCCTCCAGGTGACAGGCTACATGACCTGCCCAAAGTCTCAGCGGTCGAGCTAGGGCTTGACTCCTATGTCCATACTAATTGCTGCACTATTATGCTGGTCTCAGAAATTACTTCCTGGGCAATTCCAAAGAGGGTCTACCCTGACCACAGAAAGCCACGGCAGGACCACCTCTAAGGTTAGTGCAGACATACAGGACAATCCCTGGAACCAGTGTCCACAGCCAGAAGATGGAGCTGAGTCCCTGTCCTGACCTAAATGTGAAGGAGGCTGGATGGGCCAGGGCTAGCCCTGCTGGGGCGAGGGAGGGTGGTTAGTGCCTGCAGGGCTGGCCCATCCCTGGTCCAGCTGGGGCACAGGAGGGCCTCCTGGGGGAGGCGTGAAATTGCCATTCTCTACTGAGGAGCTGCTGCTGGAGGGAGGCTTCCGGGCCCAGCTGGGAGCGGGGTCAGTAGGCGCCCCTGGATATGTTCCGCCCAGGCCCAAGACCCTCCTTACCACCTGCCCAGCACTGGTGGCCAGGACAGGAACCAGACAAGCCTGGGGCATGAGCTGCCTGAAACTGTCATGCTCTGTGGGGCAGGGGGTCCATTCAGGCCTGTGACAGGGCCCTTCTGGGACCAGACAAAAGGCACCAGCTCCCAGCAACAGAGTAAGGAGTGTGCCTGTGTGTGTGTGTGTGTGTGTTTACATGCGTCTCTGTGCGTCTGTCTGCCTTTATGTGTGTCTCTGTGTATATGGGGGAGAAGAGGCCCCAGCCGACCCACCCTCACTCAGGCCCCAGCCCTAGGAAAGCAGAGCCTCTTAGCCTCTGGAAAGGTCTCCCCACCATCCTGCACCCCAGCCCCAGGTCTGGTCTGGCCCATCCCATGGTGAGGCTTCTGAATGCCTCTGGCCCCCAGTACAGACGTCTCACCTCTGCCAGGAAGTCCTCCCTCCCCACTTACCACCCCTTGAGATGGGCAAGGGGCTTTCTGGATTGGGACGCCTGGCCTCTCCTGCTGCAATTAATGCAAATGATTTTCCAAGGTTTTGGCTTGATAATTTGATTATTTGTTCGGCATTTATCTTAAGCAAAGTAGATGACAAATAACTGCAAACTAATGTGATAAAAACCATTTATAAAGCTGCCTTGTTCAGGGGCCTTCTCCTAACTATTTATGACAAGGTAATAATGCTGCCGTGTGCGTCCGCCTGACTTTAAATTGGTTACTTAGAGGCATGATGGATGAGGGGCGAGGCCACCTTCTTCTGAGGAGAGCTCCTGATTTCTGATCTCATTTTTGAGGATAATGAATTATATCTAATTAGACCTTCCCAAATCTAATCAGGAGGTGGGAATTTGGACCGGAGGGAGGGGCTGGCAGGTGGCAAGGAGGGCAGAGGGTCAGCAGGCGGGGTGCCCCCAGGCCCCTGGAGGCCTGGCTGCCTGGGGAAGGGGGCAGCCCAAACTGGAAGACTGGCTTACTTCCGGGCCCACTCCCTGTGCCCTGGCCAAAGAGATCTAGAGTGGACAAGTGCCCCCCTTGCTGTAGGCCTTTCCTGACCCTCTTACCCCCAAACTCCAAACCTGGCATTTGGTACCCTTTGCAGGCTCACCCTTCCTGTCCCACTGGTCTTATCTCTTAACTCTCTCCCAATTGCTACAACCCAGCCACCACTAACCCTAAACACGGCGTCCTTATTCATGCCTCTTTGAGAATTCCCTCTGCTCTCTACATCTGAGAATCTCCAACTTAGCCCCTCTTTTGAAAAGATTTCTCCCATCTTACTGCTATCTCCTCCAAGTGAGGCCCCAAGGCCCCTTGTTCATCCCTTCACCAGATTGCTAGCCCATGCTGGATCTTGATGCTAAATGAAGGCAGCACCCCTTCTAACTCAGACATAGTTCTGTACCAGATGAACAAAGTACAAGGTGGATTTCAGTCTCCTACATGCTCTTTTGGCTGGGAGCCCTTGTGCAGTGAACAACCTGAACAACAGTACACAATCAGTCTTAGGTGCTCTCATAAAACTGGGAGTTCCCTGAGGTCCCCTTACTTATCTTTGTATGTCCCATGCCTGATAAAGCGGCTGGCACATAGCACATTCTCACTATTTGCTTGCTGAATGCCTGCCTGACTGACTGGACAAAAGCATCAAGATCATCCCACTTCGAAAAAACTCTGGCCTGGGAGTTGCAAGACTGGGCACCCATGTCCCTGTAGAAGTGTCAAAGGCTCTGTAGTGAGCATGCCCTGCCACCTTCCCTGGTGAGGCTTCTAGAATACAAAGTTCATGGGTATTTCCCTCTTGTCTGCCCTCAGTGAAGATGGGCAGCCCTGCTTCCACACACAAGGCAAGCCTGGAAATAAGTCACTCTGGGGTAGCAACTTACACATTATAAGCAGAGTTCTGTTTGCAGAGAACTGGAAGTCTGATCAGATTCCCAAGTGCACGTTGCCTGTTTTGCATATTTTGTGTGTCATAGAAAATACCTGCCCCGTCTTTAAAAATGCTCTCTGGTGCTTTTTTGTTTGTTTGTATATTTTTTTAATTGGAGTTTAATTTGTCAACATCTCTGGTGCTTTTTGTACACTACCATGATCGTGCTTTCTAATTTCCTCATTTTCCTTCCCAGAGACAGTTTTATGTCCACTTTGTCAAACTGGCAATTCCTACCTCAGTGGAATCTTCCACTCTAGTGCTTTTATCTTGCCGATTTCCCATTTTACTTTTTTTTAAAAGCTCAGAATGAAATGTAATAAAATACTCAAAACCATGCATACATGTTGCTTGACAGGTAGCAATGGGGCTGGGAGGGGCCAGCGCCACCTCCGAAAAGGGTGAGGCCTCCTTTCATCGGGTGATGGGCAAATGCTGCATCCAGGTTGGAGGATGGTCTGGGGGAATCGGTGCATAACATCTCCCAATGTGGCCACATTAAAGCCAAAGGTCAAAAGGCCTGGCATTCCCAACCCCCCCCGCCCCCCCCCAACTCAGCAGTTCTCAACTAGGGATGATTCTACACCCCCCGCCCCACCTCCCTGGGAACTTCAGTAGTATCTGAAGGCATTTTTGAGTGTCCTGACCGGGGGTATGGCACTAGTGGCATCTTGTGGGTAGAGGCTGAGATGCTCTCAATGTGTAGCTCCCGTGCCCCACCCCATCCCCCCCAAAGAACAAGATAACTCGGGCCAGGTGAATAGCGCTGGGGCTGAGCAACACTGCCATCTCCTGTGGTGTAGACTCTTGCCAGAGCTCAGCTCTAATTAGCCAAAGGCATGGAGATTTGAGGGATGGACAGCAGCAGCATGCCACCTCCCTCCTGTTGGGTTCCTAAATCCTACCTGCCCCCAGGTCCCCTGAGCTCCCTGGAACATCATATCCTTTCCTTCCTTGGCAGGTTACCCCACATCTGTCTTCTCTGAGCAGCTTCTGAACCCTTTGTCCTTATCTGTTTGAAACCATGAGCTGGAGGACACAGCCTCTGCTGATGATCCTACTATTTTACTTCATTGAAAGATTTAATAAGAGCCTCTGATGGGCAGGCACCAGGCAAGGATTGGGGATTTGACACCTGCCTGTTTTCCATTCCTCATATAAGACACCTGCAAAAAAATGAATCTGGTAACAAGAAATTAAAAAAAAAATATCTGCTGCTGAAGTCAACAACCTCCTGTGGTCAGACAATAGGAATCCTCTAGTCTGTGCCATTTCCTCTTCTGTCTTGGCTGCTAAGATGCTCAGAGTTCAATTTAATCTTCATATTGGTAAGATGTTAGCTTGGGTACTTGATTTACTTCCCCTATACTCTCCATGAATTTGACCCACTGTTTTTAAGAATCTTGGAGGGTGCTTGGGTGATTCACTCAGTTGAGCATCTGACTCTTGATTTTGGCTCAGGCCATGATCTCATGGGTCATGGGCTCGAGCCCCACATCCGGCTCTGCCATTGGCGGGGAGTCTGCTTGAGGGTTCTCTGCCTCAGCCCCTCCTCCCACTCATGCAAGTGTGTGTGTGTGTGTGTGTGTGTGTGTGTGTGAGCATGTGTACTGTTTCTCTCTCAAAAAGGGAAAAAAATATCCTGGAAACTGCCTCACACCCTTTTAAGAAGTAGCAGGTGTAACCATAGAGAACATACCACCATCCACAGAGCAGCATGAGCCACTTTGAGGATTGCTTGCCCCACGTTGTCACTTTCAATGACCAAAACAGCAGCATCCCACCTTGTGAATATACTAAAAACCACTGGACTGTACACTTTGAAATGGTGCATTTTATGTGAAGTTTTATGTCATGTGAATTACATCTAAAACATCATATTCTCATTTCCAAATGAGGCTTGAAGAGTCAAAGGACTTGCTCAGGGTTGATTTAGTCATTGAACAAATATTTTTTGGGTGACAACCATGTGCCAAACACTGTTCTGGGTGCTAGCAGTACACTGGTGAACAAAATGGCAAAGACCTCTGGCTCTGTGCTGTGTATGCTGTAGGGAGCCTCCAGCTGGTAGGAGACAGGGCCAGGATTCCACTGGAGGATGCCCATCATCTTGAGGCTCCCCTTCCCATCTGCCTGCCTGTCATCCCTCTTGGGACAGAACAACTCTGTGTTGGGAAGGAGCCCCAACTTCTACCACTCTGGCAAGCTCCCTCAGCCTCACCCACCACGGCCCATCTAGCTTGTCCCCTCAGGAGAACCAGCTTAGTCCCACTGTCTTGCAGAGTGAGGACACTTAGATATTCTAATCAAAGGGCATCACCACAGAAGGGCTGAATGACAGAGCTAGCTGGCCCTCCTGGCTTCAGCTCCAGCCCAGGGCACCTTTGAGGGCCTCCCCCAAAAGGTCGCTATCTCACAACAGAAGCGGGTTTTATCACTCTTACACCTATTGCTTCCCTGTTGCCTCCTAGGAACTGCATGTGGGAGACATTATCATTACCTTCCCATTTCACAGGGTAAAGCAACTTGTCTAAGATCACACAGCTGGCAAAAAACAGACGCAGGACCATGTCACAACTGCCCCTACTCTTCCCACTGGCCCACCCTGTTCCCTGTGGCAAGCTCTGAGCCTGGCATTCAGGAGGCACCCAATAGTTGTTCCTTTATTTCCCTTGCTAGAGTCAGCTGCTCAGGCTTTGGCACTCAAGTGATACGGGAAAAAGACAAGATCACGGGGGGAAGGCTCTATTCTGGGACATGTGACTGCAGTTTGACAAGAGCAAAGCAGTCTCCTCCTTCACCGGCCCCAGCCCCCCGGCTGTCTGTCACCACCCCAAGTGGGTACACCAGGCCAACCTGTGTACCTAGCACCCGCCTACCCATGTGTTCATCATTCATGCAAACTAGATTTGGGCGCCTGCTCCCTGCCATGTAGACACAAGGCTCACAGTGCTGAACAGACACAGTCCCTGCCTTCGAGTTATTTGCTGTCTCTGGGGACGACTAGCGAGTAAACAGACCATGACAATACATGGGATCGGGGCTGGGACGGGGGAAGCACAGCAGGCTGTGGGAGCCTAGCCAAGGGGCAGCAAATGCAGACAGAGTGTTGGGGAAGGCTCCCTGGATATCATAGTCAAGCTGAAACCTGCAGGAGAGGGGAAGAAGCAGGGGTGGGTGCTGGACCCCAGGAGCGGGGACACATCCCAGGGCCGGCATGGAGCCCAGAATGGCTGGAATGCAGAGCAAAAGGAAGTGGAGGCAGAGGAGGTGGGCAAGGCGGAGTGAGCAGTGTGTTTTATCTTCCTGTCCTAACAGTGGAACTGGGAGACATCTGGGGTCTGCACTTACATGGCTAAAGCTATGTTTGAGAAGGTTCCAGCACAGTGGGTGGGTTGGTAGGGCCAAGCCTGGAGGGGGGAGAACCCAGGTAGAAAGGAGCCAGGAGCCAGGGCAGTGATGGGAGATTGGAGGGGAGAGAGTTCCAGAAATGATTAGGATTAGGTGAGGGGCCCCTGGGTGGCTCAGTTGGTTAGGCACCTGACTCTTGATTTTGGCTCAGGTCATGATCTCAGGGTCATGAGATTGGGCAGTGCTAGGCTCCATGCTCAGTGGGGAGCCTGCTTGAGATTCTCTGTCTCCTTTCCCTCGCCTCCTCCCTTCTCTCATCTCTCTCTCTAAAAAAAAAAAAAAAAAAGGATCAGGTGAATGGCCAGGCATTGATGAATGGATGGTCTGATAGTCTGGAGAAGGGAATAGAGAGATGTACCAGGACAGTGCTCTGATTTTCAGCTTGGGAGCCTAGTAGATACAGGGGTCATTCACTAAGATTAAACAAAAAACCCAGGGGGTTAGGGATGGGGGTTCGGGCGGGGGGTTGGGGGATGTGGCTATAGAAGGGCAACAGGAGGAATCTCTATGAGAGAACTGTTCCATATCTCATCTGTGGCGGTGGACACAGAAGCCTTCGCATGAGATAAAATTACACAGACCTCCAGGCACACGTGTGCATGTGTGTGGGCACACACAAACACATTCATATAATGTGGGAGAAATCTGAATGAGATGGGTACACTGGATTGATGTCAACGTTCTAGTTATGATATTATACAAGACATTTGCATGGGGAGAAGCTGGATAGATGGGTAGATGGTACAGGGATCCTTTGTATTCTGCCTTAAAATCGCACACGAATCTATAATTATCTCAAAATAAAGTTTAATTAAAAAACATCTACTTGGGGAAAAAAAGCCCAGGGGGAGCAGGGGTTTGGGGTGGGGGAAGGGTCTCAAACTAAGTCGACCCCTAGCACAAAGAGAGCCAGGCCCCAGGCACTCTGGGGCCTCCTGCCCTGTCCCTGCCTTTGGGCACTCTGGCCCTCTAGCTGGTATCCCTCTGTGGTCCTGCCTGGCCCTGGACTGGACTAGCCCTGTTCGCCTCATCTGGCGTCTCCCATGGGTTCTTTCATTCCTATAAACATCACCAGGGTCACACCACCGCATCATGTCCCTCCTTCCTCCCCCTGCCCCTGCTGCACCCATGAGCGACCTGTGACATGTCTTAACCATCTCATGGTTAAGGGTTCCCCTTGTTCCTACAGGGAAGTGCGGGCTTCAGGGACCGGCACCACCAGGCCAGATCTGAGACCCTTCCTCTTATCCCCTCTGGAACAAAGCAGGTCTGTTTTATGCCCACCCAAACGCACAAAGTCACGCATGACTGGCATGGTGATGTGCACACATGGACAGACACACGGGGCACCCAGACCTGTGTCCACAGAGACCGTGGATGTGCGCAAAGATGCATGCACACTAACAGATGTGGAACCCCAGACCTGCCCAGGCTGCGCCCCCACCCCCCACCTGGAGGAAGGCTTCCCTGCCAGGTGCAGCTATCACGCCCCAAACAAATCCCAGCTGATAAGGACACTGCCTTTGAACTGGAGCCCTTCCCTCTGCTCTGATCAGATAAGCAGGCAGGGAAGAAAGAGAAAATCCCCGCTTTTTCTCCTCCTCAGACTCCTGCTGTGCTGCTGCTCCACGCAGAGGGGCTGCCTGGGGGCCTGCGCCCCATCCCGCCCCACCGCGCCCCCTCTCAATCACACCGTGGATCACAGGCTCAGTGACAGGTTGCTCCTCCGGTTTGGATTTCAACCCGGGGGAGCTGCAGCCCCAGGCAGCCAAGCTGGGGCCCCTACACCTGGGCCTGATGGGCCAATAGGGGGGCCTCTGTTGTGGGGATCCTGCCTCAAAGGTCCTGGCTGGTGGGTACCCCCAAGCCTCATAGGGTATCCACCTAAGGGTCGCCCCCCACCTCAGGCACCCTGGCTTGTGGTTTTGTACTTTTGTCTCATGTAGGATCCTCTACCTCAAGAACCCTGGTTTATAGGCTTCCCCTATTTTGAGGGATCACCTAAACTCAAGCTTTGGTTGTGGGGCTCCCATTCAAACCTGTATGTGGGAATTTCCATCTAAGATTCTGGCTTGTAGGTCCCCCCCTTCAAAGGTACTGGTTTAGAGGATCCGTGGGTGCACACCCCTGCTTGTTGAACCCCCAGCGAAGGGCCTGGCTACTGGCGATCCTATAGATCTTGGCTCTCTGAGTTCAGAATCCAGGTCTTCAGGATCCCTTTCCTCACCTCCCTCTCCCCTCAAAAGAGCCAGGCACTGAGACCCAGGAGGCCTCAGGAGAGGAACCTGGGATGTGGGGCAGAGGGGTCAGGTGGGTAGGTTAAAGGGGCAGGGTTCCCATGGCCCTGCCTGGGGCTGAGGCGTAATTAGAGGTCTCAGGTGTGTGTGTGTGTGTGTGTGTGTGTGTGTGTGTGTGTGTGTGTGTGTGTGTTGTGAGGAGGGAGTGGGCTCAGAAGGCCTTCGTATTGTTTATCCTTCACAAAGACACCCAACAGGGGGCCACCATCCCCCCCCCCCTTGAGACAGCTCTGCCTCTTAGTTCCCTGCACCCCACCTCCCCCTGCACCTGCCAGCAGCCTGCCAGGAGGACAGCAGCCCTCAGGGGTCTAGGGACCCACATGGGGTGTGCAGCCCTGGAGCCCAGTGCAGGTCGGAACCCCCTCCAGCTCCTCCCAGTCTTCCTTCCAGGTGCCTCCCCACCACTCAGCTGACTCAACAGAAAACCCCATGATTTATTTATGCCCAGGAGCAGCCTCTGCCCAGGATGCAGATGGAGGAGGATCCATTCAGCTCCAGAGAAGAGAGGGACACGGGGGAGAGGGAAGAGAGACAAACACACAGAATGAGAGGGAAGCAGGCCGGTCTCCACCCCAGAGCCTCATCCAGACCCCTGTCCCCACATCCAAGTGCATCTTTCCCCATCACTGCCTCATCTGGGCCTTAGCAGACCCAATTACTTATAATAAACAATTCCGTTTATCTTTATCAGAATCATTACCTAAATTGGCTACATGACACATACTGTTCTCTAAGTGCGCCCCGGGGAGGAGGGGCCATAAAAGCCGGGTTCTGCACTCCGTAATTATCCCTCTATGGGCCATAAACCATCACACTGGTGTTTAAAATAGGTATGGCGAGCAGTTTCCCGGTCCACCGAGGGCCGCCCAGGGCACCCACCGCAAGGATGCGCTAGAAGTTTTGCTGCAGCCAACAACTTCCAGCCGTGCGGAGGCTCCTAGTGGGGCTCCTATGAGGCGCGGTCCTCAGGCAGGGTAGGGTAGGGCAAGGTGTGCGGGGTCAGGCCCCCGGGGTGGGCAGCCCCGGCAGCCAGGGAGGGGCCAAAGGGCCACCGGGCTCTCCCCTGGCATAACAAATGTTCTCCTTCTTCGGACCGCTGACCCCCCTCCCCCACCGCTGCTGACTTGGGCTTTCCTCACTGTTTGCAGAAACGCCTCCACTGCCTATGGGGCTAGTCCCCCCCCCCTCGTCATCCTCGGGGAGGCCCACGTCAGCATCTCACTCGTGATTAAAACAAAACACCCGGCTGCCCCCTTGGAGCCCCGCCTTGTCTTTCAGCTGACCGACCATCAGAGCAGAGCTGCTCTGGTTTGTCTTCCCAGAGGCCTCTGAGCCCTCTGGCCTTCAGGAGGGCTGCTGGGGCCTGCATCCTTACAAATGGCCCATACCCCTGGCAGCCAGGCTTTGTGTTTGAAGGACCAGGACAAGCTGCCCAGACGCTTGGGCAGGGCAGAAAGCCTTCTATCTGAGGTCTGCTTGCACAACGTTCAGTGGCTGGGCTTGGAGACTCAGAAGTGCTCGGGCAAGAGTTACCAGCTGTGCAGGACCAACAGGGACAAATGGGTGTTGTAACAGAGGGCTCCCGGTGGGCCTCTGCCTGGGGACATGGGGAGATGATGAACAAGAGTTCAGCAGGTTGAGAAAGGAAGAACATTCTTAGCAGCAGCTATGGCAGGGTGCAAAGCTTTGGAGGTAGGAATAAAACTCATGTTTGAAAATAGTAAAACATTTTGTGTGCCTAGAATAGTGGTTCTCAGAGTGGCTGAGTGGCTCAGTCAGTTAAGGGTCTGCCTTCGGCTCAGGTCATGATCCCAGGGTCCTGGGATGGAGCCCTGCGTCAGACTCTCTGCTCAGTAGGGAGTCTGCTTCTCTCTCTCCCTCTGTGCTCATGCTCTCTCTTTCTCTCAAATAAATAAAATCTTAAAAAAAAAAAAAAAGTGGTTCTCAAAGGAAGGTTCCCCAGAATAGTGGCCTCAGCATCAATGAGAATCTTACTAGAAACCCAAGGCCTCAGGCCTACCCTAGCTTTGAACCAAGAACTCTGGGTAAGTGGAAGTAGCGATCTGCAGTTTAACAAGCCCTTGGGGATTCTGATGGCTACTTGGCTTTGGGAACTCTGGCCCTAGAGCACACGTGAGGTGGGAGGCTGTGAGGATACAGGGGATTTAGCAGGGGAGCTGTCTCTGGGATGCTCCTGGAAGGTCTTGAATCCCTGAAGAGTGCTGAAGAGCATGGAAGGCTTTTTCTTTTCTTTTTTTTTTAAAGATTTTATTTATTCATGATAGTCACAGAGAGAGAGAGAGAGAGAGAGGCAGAGACACAGGCAGAGGGAGAAGCAGGTTCCATGCAGGGAGCCCGACGTGGGATTCGATCCCAGGTCTCCAGGATCGCGCCCTGGGCCAAAGGCAGGTGCTAAACCGCTGCGCCACCCAGGGATCCCGCATGGAAGGCTTTTAAGCAAGAAAGTGACATGGTCAGATTGACATTTTAAAAAGTGCACTCTGACTTTAGAGGGGAGTGGCAGCTGGCAGGCAGGGAAGCTAGGAGGAGGTCTGTGTAGTTGTTCAGGGGAAGGACAGAGAGGTCTACATTGGGGGATGGCTGAGGGTACAGAGAAAAGGGGACAGATCTGAATGACAGTCAAGGGGTCAAACGGGCAGGACATGGAGATGAGGGAGAGAGAAGCTTCGAGGAATCTGACCTAAACAACCAGGAGGATGATGCTTGCCTCTCATCAAATAAGTAGGGTTCTTGACAGGTGAGGATGATGACCTCAGGTCAGCAGAGCCCTCACATGAACCAGATGCCTCATCCAGGAGGAGCTCTGAGTCTGGAGGTTGCTTGAGTGAAGACTGGGCTGGAATCATTGCCTCCTTCCACCCAGTTTCCTGGTCCCAATTGGGGGTCTCCACTGTTGCAGCCTCCTCAGTTCCGGAGGCCTTTATGGTCCTGGGCAGCCTGTTACTCATTCCTACTGCCTCCCTCTGGCAGCCTGGCATCCACCTGCCTAATTCCAGCTACTATCTTTGGCTGGAGAGGCATCCCTCCATGCATCTGGGCATTCACCTATCCCTCTGGCTTCCTGAGCCACCACTGCCCATCCCTGTGCTCCTTGCTGTATATTATTTCCCCCAATATTCCCAAACTCCCTAGGCAAGTGATGGTTAGCAGCATCTTACAGATGAGAAAGTGAAGACGGAGGAAGACTAAGTCACCTGCCCAAGGTAACAGAGTGAGCAAGTGAGAGGGACTGGGATCTGAACCCAAGTCCTGTCCCCACCACTCTGCCCAGATGGCACTTGTGTTCTCCAGCTGCACAACTCCAGCCCCACCCGGTTCTCCTGGGGCAGGAAGGGGCTGGTGCCCATGGCAGGCAGACTGGAGGGGCTGGGGCCTGCCTCGAGGCCTCTTTAATGTGCCCATAACTCATTCCCTGGGTTCGCTAATGTTCCCCGCTATTAGTGCCGAGCACAGCTAAGCAAACTACAAAATATTCCTCCGACTCAACAATCAATTTCCATATTGTTACAAATGGAGTCCACGCCCGACACGGTTCATTTTTCTTCAAGGCCCTTTTTTTTTCTCTTCCCTTTCCTTCTCTTTACCCACTACAGTGAGGAAGTCATTACTGAGTGTTATGAATTTCACGACGTGCTGAAAAAATATAAATGCATACCGCATAGAGTCAGGGCCACATGCTGCAGAGCTGCCTTCCCCTCCCCTGCCAGCAGAGCTTCCTCCCAGCGGGGCTTCCTGACGCTGGGGCCACCCGGGGCCAGTGACCACTCTCCACACCAGGCAGAAGGTGCTCCGCATTCCTGGGTGTTCGCATCTGCTGTCTACTGCCAATGCCTTGGCCCTCAGGTCCATCCTGTGGGCTTCCAATCCACATCCCAAGCCAGGTCTTGTGCATCTGTGCAAAGCTACTGTGCGTGGCTGCTCACTGTGGAAGTGGGCGTAATAGTGAAAATCTGATGAAAACCCCCTGTCCATCATTTGGGAACTGGGCCAGCAGACAATGAGGAAGCGCTGATACACTGACATGAAGAGCACTGTCCAGGAACTGCCAAGTTGCCAAAGAGCACATGCAGCATAATCTTGTTCTATCCAAAAATTATGTACATAGCGCTGAAAGTGAATGTGCAGAACAATGTCTGGAGGAATTTATCCCACCTTCTGCAGGAATCTACCTCCAGGGACTGGTCCTGGTTGGGTGATGGGAAGGAAGGGATGTTTTCCATTTCTGTTTATACATTTTATATTCTATATAACCTGAATTTTTCCTAGCATGTGTTACTTTGGTAATAATAATAATAACAATAATAGTAGGGGGATTTATTTAAAAGAGTGAGTTCATTTGTTACCTCTTACCTAACTAAGACCTTCCCTGACCCACCAAAGCAAAATGTGTTAGCCTTCCTTTTAGCAAACTCCTGAACCTTGACTCTAGAGCTCTTAGGGCATGTGTATCATGCTCTGTGTGTATCCCCCCACTGCCCCTTTAGGCTAGGACTATGCTCAATACACTTCAGCAACTCTAAATCCAGTACATAGTGTGAACAGGCACCCCGTCCCCATACCCCCCCCCATCCAGTGCAAGGGTCTTGCCTGCAGTGGCTCAGCAGGAGCATAAGAATAGGGTGTGGCACAGGGGAGGAGCTCAGGAGGCCACATGTGGACTGGACCAAGAGTTTGATTCTGGGAACACTGTCTCTGAGCTAGACTCTGGCTCATCACCCAGAAATGGAACCTAGGAGCTAGGACAAATGGAACCTAGACAAGCTAAGGGGCTTGTCTTACAAATGTGCATACTGGCCCTAGTGTCATTGGAGTGGAGTGCACTGCACCTACTTATGTGACTACTCGTCTGTTTCCTGCACTGGGTCATGAGCACATGAGGGCAGGCTACATCTATACATTTCACTGTTCTGTCTTCATCTGTCTAACATGGGGTCTAGTATAAAGTAGACCCTCAGTGACTACTAGCTGGCTGCCTGAGTTGGTGGATGAATGGATAGACGGGTAGGTAGATGGATAGGTAGGTGGATGGGTAGATGAGAGAATGGGTGGGTGGCTGAACAGATGGATGGGTGGATAAATGGATGGACAAATGAAGGATAGATGGTTAGATGAATAGGTGGTAGAGAGATGGATGGGTGGGTGGATGGATGGATGAGTAGATGAACAGATGGACGGGTGGATAAATGGATGGGTGGACCGATGGATGGCTAGATGAATGGGTAGATGGATGGGTGAATGGAAAGGGTGAGGTGGGTGGATAAGTGAGTAAGAGGGGTCAACACACCTTCCTGCCTTTCTAGGCATGCAGACTTTCATTCTGTCATTCACATTCTATTCTGGGGCATCACCCCATGTCACAAGAAAGCAAAGTAAGGGTCTCATTCTCTTCTCAAAAGGAAGAAAAGAGATTAGCCCAATGTTTTGCCCCTGGTCAAGAAACCAGGAAGCTCAGGTCTCAGATGAGGAGGACTGAACCAAAATTCTAACCCTCTGCCCCCTGAGTTAATAATCCACTCAGGAAATATTTAGTGAGTGTCTACTGGGCACCAGGTACTATACTAAGCATGTTGAACAAGCCAGGGCAGGCCTCACCTTCACTGCTCTTCCATCCCAGAGTACAGTGGAGCTATTTCTCTAAACATCTTCCCTCATTAGCTTCTCCCCACTAATCCACCCTCCAACCAAGCAGTTGGGGTACCATAGCTCCCTTTGGATTCTAGCATCAACTCAGAACCCTCAAACGCAGAATCTGAGAATTCTGAGGATAAACCCCACTTCCTTTCCAGGTGTATTTGGAGCCATTCTCCAGTGACTTCATCCCCTGCCTCTCCTTGTGCACTCAAGGGCTCTTCCACCTTCAGCCTTGTGAGCCCCATCTCTGACTTAAAAGGTATACAGAATTGTCTTCTCCATGCATCTTCCTCTTTCCAGGCTGCCCTGTATGGTTGTGTAGGTTTTTCACTGAATAAGATGCTCCTCAGAGGGGTAGATAGGTTGAAATTCAGTCTATGCTTAGCTTGCCAAGCCATGTACCCTGTGGGGAGGGCTGAGTTAGAAGTGGTGCTGCTCCCTGCCAGGCCCTAGGACTTTCCTCAAGCACAGTAGGGATTGCCCTGGGTTTGATTCACTAGTGTTCATGTCTCTCTCCCTTACCAGACTGAGTGCTCCCTAAGGACAGGGTCCAGCTATGAGTCCTCCCTGAGCCCTTCCACGGGGCTGAGAGGCCCAGAGCAGGTGCCAGTGAAGGGTCTGCCAAGGGTCAAGTGCAGAGTTCTGGGGATAGGTGCCCACGTGGTGTGTGTGGGGTGTCTTTTTGAGAGGCAGGTTCCCTGATCTAAGGAAAGCTCCTCACCAGGGACCTCCGGTGGGGTGCATGGGACCCAGCCAGATGAACACAAACCAGGAGCAAGCTGGAAGAACACAGGGAGGTCGGAGGCTTGCTGCTGCTGGGACCAGGTGGAAGAGGCAAGCAGAGGGCCTCTCTGGGGTAAGATTGACAGCAGGTGGCCTGGGAGGGCAGGAGAAGCCCCCTGGCTCCCAGTGCCTGTCAGCTCTTGGCAAGGATTCTGAAGAACTCAGCATAATCGCTGAGAGGGCCTGTCTTGCTCCAGAGAATCCCAAGTGAAATATGTCCGTCTCCATCAGCACTTGATTCAGAAAGATGCACCCAGAACTTCCCTCAGTGTCAAGACCAGCCAAGTGGAAATCTGAGTCTCCTCAAACCCTGCAAGGGGTTTAGTAGTCCCACTTTACAGAGGAAGCTGAAGCTCAGGGAGGGGCAGTCACTCACCCAAGTGCCCATGGCTAGGAAATGGCAGGGCAGGAGTCTTATTCCATTCAGCTAGGGGGCAAGCCACTCTCTTCCCCCTGATGCTTCATTAGGGGCACCACCCTGTGTCTTTCACACCACAATCTCACCATGCAGGAGGTGGAAACTGGGAGCTTCAGATTTAGGGAACAGCGGATCCCCAAAGAAGAGTCTTAAGGCTGTAGGGGCAGTGCCCCCAGGGAAGGGGACTGCCACAGAGGCCCAAGCAAGTTATTCTGGAAGGGCAGTAGGCTGGAGGCAGAGGTGGGGGTGGGGGGTGGGACATACATCTTCCCCCTCCCTTTCCTGTGTCTGACCTTACTACCATCCTCTGTCTGCCATTTAGCTTAAATGGTGACTTGGGAGGAGCCTTCCAGTCAATCAATAGCTCACCCAACAAACAGGTTTTTCAAAACTGCAGTTTATGGATTTCTCTCCTCATCTCATTCTTTAATCCTGACAGCTGCTGAACTGATGGGGGAAATTGTCCAGCCTGGGAGACTGATTCTGCAGATGCCCTGCTGGTGGGATGCAGGATGTGAAGGTCCTAGGCCTGAACACCCAGAGCCAGCAGCCGTTACCTGGCAGGGTGAGCTGGCTCCCACCTGGCCTCCTCTACTCTGTGCGGCTGGGACAGAAGGCCTGGCCTCCCCTTGCGGGAAGTGGGCAGCGCAGGCCAGTGGCTATGTCTCCAGCTTTGCAGCAGACCTGTTTTCCAGTCCCAGTTCCTGGCTGGGAGACCTTGGCAGGTCACTTGTCCCCTCTGAGCCTGTTTCCTCATCTGTGAAGTGGGCATAAAAGTGGTGTCTACCTCATAGGACTATTAGGACAATTCCATGAGGAAACACAGTACCCAGTATGCATTAAGTGCTCTGTAAATGTTACATTGTATTGTTTCTAGTTAATCCCTTTTTAAGATCCCAGGGAAAAAAAAGACCCAGGAGCCCTTGTCTACCAACAAGCACTAGAGAAGGAAAAGGCAGGACCCAAGACACACTTTGTCATACCTGTCCCTGATCTGCAGACAGGTGATGGTAGATCCCAGAATGCCTGGGACAATCCTGATTTAGATCTGTGGTCACAGCATCATTATTAATAACATACTCTTTTACTTTGAAAGCATCCCTGGTTTGGACAGTGGATGACACAGTCCCCTATTTCGTAGAGCTGCTCATCTGTATTTGGGACAAATGAGATGTCATTAGATCTTGTCAATAGTCCAGGAGTAGGGGCTGTTCTCCCCAGTTACACTGAGGTTCAGAGAGGGTATGTGACTTGCCCAAGGGTACACAGCAGGGAAGTGACTGAGCTGGGCTCAGGCTGATCCCAGGATTGTGTGGCCCTGTTGTACTGCCACCTTCAGCCATTCTCCTGGGCTCTTTTGGGACATGCAGGTGAAGGAAGGCCCAAGAATGGAAAGCTAGAACTCCTGGGAGCAGACAGAGGCCTTGGGATCAAAGTCCCTCCTGCAGCTGTCTACATACACCCATGCAGCCCTTCGCCTCTGCACAGGTGTGTTACAGAGAGCAGACCCAGCTACCTGGAGAGCTCCCTGCCAGCCATGCACATAAGTCAGCCCTACCCGGGATAACAAGCTGTGAAGATCTTATCAGGCCCCTGATGGCTGATGCTGTTGCTAGCGGGCTGTCCCCCTGCCCACTGCAGCCTCAGCCTCCTCCCACGCTGGGGAATCCTGTTTTCTTTCCTAAGTGGAACATCAGATTACTCAGGTCTGATTTCACTGCTGATTGGCGGGGGTGGGGGTGGGGGTGCAAGGAGAAGGGGGAGGACATAACACTCAGCTCTCAGGACAAAGTGAGGCCACCTGAGGGGGCAGCTTATCCATCACCTTCTGACAACGTTTCATCCTCATTCCACTGTCCCTTCCATGCTAGGGTGGGAGTTTCTGAGTAAGCAAAAGGCCAATTTGTCTCAAACCTCCAGGATGGACAGGGGAGTTACCTGAGATGACTAAGAGAAGTGTTCCTTCTCGTTTCCTTCCTTTCTTTCTTCCTTCCCTCACTCATTCATTCATTCAACAGATCTTCCCCAGTGTCTATGACACAGAGAGCTCCCCCATACCGCCACTGCCCCAGAAGGCAGGGCCAGCCCTGCAGCACGACAGCAGAGGCTGCCAGGGGGATGACCCCAGAGCTGAGTCTTACAAGGATGGGAGGAGTTTGCTTGGTGAAGGCAAAGGAAAGCTATTCTTGGTGGAGGGGACAGTGTGGACAGGGGCGCAGAGGCAAGAAAGACAGTTGAGCGTCCAGGGAAAGGGAAAATCAGGAGAACTGGCCATCTGGTGATGGTACCTGAGGGGTACATGGGAAGAAAGCTGTGAAATACCTTGACACCTGGCATCCAGGTTGGAATCTCTCCTGAAGGGGCCAGATGATCTTAGAATGGCTGTAAGGAGGGGTCCAAGCATGGGCTTTGGGGTTTCACTCATTCACTCAGGCATTTGATCCCAGTCTTTCTGGGATCCAGGAGATGCCAGGCCCTGTTGCAGCAGAAGACAGGCTATGGGCAGGACAATCCTAGCCCCTGCCCTGTCGGGCCCCTTGGGCTGGCTGGGGGACACACATATGAACATATACGGCCATGGCATTAGGTGCCATGAAGGATAATAGAACTGTTCTAGTTAAGTGGCAGGTGGATGTCAGGGGGAAGCTCTGAGTCTCCCCATGACCCTAGCAAGAATGTGTGTTGAGCCTCAGCTTCCTCATCTATAAAATGGGTATGGTTGTGTTCCCCACCTCATGGAATTGTGAGAGCATGTGTGTGAAGTGCTCACCCAGGGCCTGGCCTGGGAGTGTGAGCAGTTACCACAACTGCTCATATTTAAGGCAGCAAGAAGCTGGTGGGCCTGGTATCAAGAATAGCAGCCATGTGGGAAATGGACTGGACACAGCAGAAGCCTGGGAAACATGGCAGGGTAAGAATTTCCCAGAAGATGGAAAGGACAGCCATTCCTTTCTAAGAGATGCAAAAAACTGGGACCGGTGATACTGAGGAGGGGGTGCAGAAGGCAGGGAGTCCCAGCTAAGGAGTGACCGACCATCTCTCTCTGAGCAGGCACACCTAGCGCATCCCTGAGATCATACCATCAGCCACCATGGTTAAGAGCAGGGCCTCTGGGGCAGCCCTGGTGGCTCAGCGGTTTGAGCGCCGTCTGCAGCCCGGGGCCTGATCCTAGAGACAGACCCAGGATCAAGTCCCATGTCGGGTTCCCTGTATGGAGCCTGCTTCTCCCTCTGCCTGTGTCTCTGCGTCTTTCTATCATCTCTATGTATTCTCATGAATAAACAAACAAAATCTTTAAAAAAAAAAAAAGAGCAGGGCCTCTGAAGCTACACATACTTGGGTTCACATCCTGCCCTGCCATTAGCTCTGACCCAAGGCAAGTGTTGTAAAACTCTTAGAACCTCAGTCTGTGAAATAGGCATAATAATGCATCTACGCTTCCTGAGAATGCGAAAAGATAATGTGTTCGAAGCACTTAGCATGCTGCCGAGCACATAGTGAGTGTCCAGTAAAGAGCCCTTTGAATTATTTCTGCATCCCCCAGAGTCTTGGACTCTAAGCTCCCTTGTGTTCAGGAAAGGTGAGTTTCCAAACCAGAACTCGGGGGCTGTAGGCCATAGGGAGCCTGAACAGACCCTCTCGGGAAGTCTTGAAGATGAGCTCCCTCTTATGCTCCATGCCAGGCTGCCTGCCCAGTGGAACCCAGGGACTCAGGACAGACAGATGCAGTCCACCTGCCTTATACCGCTTCCCCTGCTCACTTCCAGGTAGGCCACTTGGAAGAGTCTCCTGAGCTTTGCTGTACTCCTTTTTCCCAGAAGATGTTAGAAAATCTGGAACAGGGGGATCCCTGTGGCTTGGCGGTTTGGTGCCTGCCTTCGGCCCGGGGTCCCAGGATCGAGTCCCACATCGGGCTCCCTGAGTGGAGCCTGCTTCTCCCTCTGCCTCTTTCTCTCTCTCTGTGTGTGTCTCTCATGAATAAATAAAATCTTAAAAAAAAAAAAAGAAAGAAAAAAAGAAAAAATCTGGAGCTTCTGGGAGCAGGACCAAGTTGTCTTGCCATGGGCAGGCGGGCCTCGGGAGTAGGCTCTCCAAGTGTCCTCCGTGCTAACCAAGGGCAGAAGGCCAGTCCTGGCTGGGTGCCCAGCCTGTGGACTCACTGTCAGAGAAGGTGGCTCAGCTCAGGGGAGCTGTCCCAAGGAGGTGCGGGACCCTCCACCTTGCTCTGTGGACTTTAGCTTACTCTCTGCTCTCTAGTACAGCCTAGAAAAGCAACAGCACAGCCTCCAGAAACCCTAGTCTGGGATATGGAGCAGCCAAGGCCTGTCCTGGCCATGCCCCCATGCTTAGCCTTTCCAAGTAGGACAGAAGGGGAAAGAAAGGTACAGGCAGGGGAGTGGTGGGGACATTCCTGACCTGGGACCTGGAAATAGATGCGTTTGGTAAATGTGGCTGAGGCCCCCAAGAACTTGTCACACAGATGACAAGCATGTCAAAGTCATCCCCAGTCTCAAAGATCCAGGACTGATGTAGCCCCTGCCCTCAGCTACAGGCCACAAAAACCAGAGGCAGTGGGAGGGCTGGCCTCCCTGACTCTGCAGCTGCTCAAAACAGGACAGGGCAGTGACTTAAAAGCCACTTGGAGAGGTCCTGTGACAAGGTCTATAGGCCATGGAGCTCAAGACAGTGGGAGCAATAGACTGTCTGCTGGTCCCTCTGCCTAGACCTGGGTGCCACAAATCAGCTTCTCCATGCCTCAGCCCCAGCTCCTACACCAGCCATCAGAGATCCCCAACCTGCAGGCAGGCAGCCTGGCACCTGGGCCCCGCGGCTCATGGGGAGATCTCCCTTCAATGGACACATCCTTAAATATATACAAGGGTATGTTCCCCCCCCCCCCACTTTTCCTTTCTATACATTGGGCTCTAAAATCTGGGCCATCCCGCCACCCACATTAACTGCGTTAAGGAGGAATTATAAAAAGAAATCAAATTTCCCATAGCATTTGAACGCCATTAAAATGCCAAACAATAAACTACCAGGCTGCAAATTAGATCAGTGGAAATATCAAACACATTGAGGTATAAAATCCATAATTGCATTTAGTGGCAGCCGTCCCTGGAGAGGCCCTGCTAAAGATCATCACAGCCCCACATATGAGAAGCTATTGACAGAGGAATAAAAATCGACAGGCCAACCAAATAAACCGTGCAGGCTTCATTAAATATTCAGCAACGGAAATTTGACTATCTCAGGCCTCTCCCCTTGGTCCCATCCTGAGCCCTTCTCTGCCCAGCTGGGGGCTCAGGGCCTGGCCCTCCCCAGCCACCAGCAGCTTGCACAGGCAGGACCAGAGGAGGGGGTCAGGCGATCGTGGTGGGAAGAGGAGGGGGCTCCACCGGGTTATTATTGTTGGGCGGCTGTTATTAGCTTTCACCCTGGAGTAGGTGGCCCTGAAGTCTTTAATTAGGTCATTAAGGGGGTAATTTCCAGAGAGGTTTTAACTCCTTAGCAGCTGAAGAGCCTCCAGCCAGAGCCCAGAGAGCCGGTGGGGCTAGGGCCTGGGCCCCCCAGGGGTGGTGTGGGTAAAGGGGCGGGGGCAGGGGATGGGAGCAAGGCTTTGTTGAGCCCCCCACCCAGGATCAGGCATCAGGCTCACCTGCCCCAGGACGACAGACAACGGTGGAGGGGCAGGTGGGCCCGATCCAGTGGGACCCCAGCCCACGGGTATCCCACCCTCGGCAGGGTGGCTGCTGGCTCTGGCCCCCGCCCACCTGGCTGGCCCGGAGCTCGGCCCTCAGCTCCTCTCCTTCCCCTCTCCTTCCTTCCCTCTCCGGTTCTCCTTCCCACCTCCCTCCCCTCCCTTTCCTCCTCACCTAGGAGCCTCGCTGCCATGTATAATGCATGCAGTGGAAGCACCCAATAGGATTAGGCACCTCCGCCCGTCTTAGCGAGAGAAAGTTTATGTAAATGACTGATGACAGCGCTATTGTGTGAGGAATATCAATGGAGTAATTACAGTTACATCGGGCGCCCGCGCCGCCGGCCCGTGTTAATTTTTCACCGGCTCCCCCGGGAGAGATCGGAGCGCGCTCCGAAGAGCACAGCTAATAATGGGAGCTCGGAGCCGCCGCTGCGCCACGCGCCCCGAGGTCTTTCTGAGCAGACTGCTAAGCACTGGCTGTCTCCCCGGAGAGCCGAGAACAGAGATAAAATGATTAAAAACTGCCAAGCGGGCCTGGCAATCACTCGCTCCGCTGTCAGCCCGAGACAAGACAAATCTCTGCGATTTTTCTCTTCCCTCCTCTTTGTGAGCCCCCAAGCTGAGACATGGGGAGCCAGGCAGGGTCGGGGTCAGCTCCCGGGAGGAGGGGGGTGCGGCAGGGCACTGGCAGGGACGGCAGGGCACTGGCCTTCGGCCTGGAGGTGGGTGCAGTCTGTAGGGAGCCCGCAGGAACGTGGAGGCCCCCCGCCACTTGCCCCCTGCTGGGCCCAGAGAGCCAGCTCTGCTCATTCCTCCCAGGAAAACCGGTACACCTGTTGGGGGCCATGCGTTGGGGCACACCCACCTGCCAAGGACACCAGCAGGGGTTCACCTGGGCTGGGGGCTCCTCCGGCTTTTAGGAACCTGCTCCCCTGACCCGGCACTGGACCATCTTGGCCCCTTCCTCATGAGCTTCCAGGCCCTGAGACTCCAGCTTGGGCACAATGATGAGGCTCCTTGACCACCGGCCCACAGTAGACCCCCAGTAGGGGCCATGGAAGTGTCTGTCTCCTCCCAGGTTCTGGGTTCAAGCTGGGAGGGAGGGTGTCCTAAGTATCCACATGTTTGGCCCTAAAGCTAAGCTTGGCCCCAGCACCTGAGAAGATGGAGAGAAGGAAATAAGGAGGTAGAGGAGAGGAGGGGGGATGGAGGGATGCGGAGGGCCTATCACCAGCTCCTACCTTTGAGAGAGTGGGGCGGAGGCTGGCTTGCCTGCTGCTGCAACAGCCACAGAGCAGTCAGTCACCTACGATCCCCGTGCACCCTCCACCCACCATTCTACAATATAGGTGAGAGGAGATTCCTTTTTTTAAAAAAAAGATTTTATTTATTTATTAGAGACACAGAGAATGAGAGAGAGAGACACACAGGCAGAGGGAGAAGCAGGCTCCATGCAGGGAGCCCGACATGGGACTTGATCCCAGGTCTCCAGGATCACACCCTGGGCTGAAGGCAGCGCTAAACTGCTAAGCCACAGGGGCTGCCCGTGAGAGGAGATTCCTGCTGGAACCTGGGCTGGGCTCTTGGAGCTGTGGCCACGGACGATGTCACAGTCCAGGAGGAGCCATCTGTAGCTCCACTCGTCACACCCAACCCCTCTGTCCATACCCCCCCACACACACATGCACACACGTCGTGCCCCCACTGACATGTGTATACACCCTCCATGCCCTGCTATTATCAGCACATAATGGCCAACAGCCCCCCCACACACACAGGGACCCTAACTCGGACATCCACACACACCACATCCATGGAATTACCAATGTCCACACACGCACAGCGTACCCTCCCACGCTGACACACAAAGATACAGGCAAACAGGTACAAACAGGCATGTGCACGGAGACGTGAGCTCACTGACAAGCAGACACACTCTGTCTTAGGCACAGAGGATGGATGATGTCCAGACACACAGACACACCCACGGTGCAGCAGCACACCCAGGCACACAGGAACACATGCAGAGACACACACGCTCACACAGGCACCGTCCCTCTTGGCACCAGCCCTCCAACGGATGCTCCGGCATTCAAATGCAGGAGGATGAACCACAGTTCCCCAAGGAGGTGCTGAACCTGCCTCTCCAGATGCTGCCTGTTCCAGAGCGCTGCGCCCACCACCCGCCTGCCATGGGCTCCGACGCAGTGAGCTGAGCAGGTACTGCAGCGATTAGACTGGGATGCCGATTGACAGCAGTGGTAAGCCCCTGGCAGCCCGGGCACGGAAGCCAGGCAGAGGTGGGGACAGCAGCCCCCTGCCATGGATGGGGTGTCAAGACCAGGTGGTATCTATGCCAGATTGGGCTGGTCCAGCTGTGGCCAGCAGCTTCCTGCCCTCTTGCTCAAGGCTCCCTGGGCTTCTGCTGGGCAGCACAGCTGGACAGAGCTGCCACCTCACAGCTTGCCACGTGCACGCACACACACAAATATCCTTGCAGACACAGACACACATGGGGACATACAGCACCATTGCTGACTGACCCACACAGATGTGTGCCCACATGCACACAACAGAGACACACACATGGATCCCAAGGCCCACTGACGTGAGCCCCCGCCATCGGCCAGGCCCTCACAGAGCTCAGGTCTGGTGATACCCACACAGACACCCACGCACACTTGTACTTACAGCCATTTGCACTCAACACAGCCTCATAGGGCCCCTTCCTCTCTGGTCCTGCCCTACTCCCCCTGCAACCCACACAGCAGAGTGAATTTCATGTTCAACTCTGACCTTGACACTTTCCTGCTTAGAATTCTTCCATGGCCTCCAGTGGCCCCTAGAGTAAAGGCCAGGCTCTCCAGCACAATCTTCAAGACCTTGCATGATCTGACCTCTCTCTGCACCCCCACCATAGTCTGCTTCCAGGCCTTGCACATGCTGGTCCCTCTGCCCAAAAACTGCTCCACTCCCCTCTGCCAGGATAATCCCTCTGCCCTCAGCATGGAGCTTCCATGGAAGCTCTCCTCCACACCTCAGTCTGGGAGAGGAGCCCCATTCCTGTGGTCTATAATTCTCCATGCTTCCTCCATCAGAGCTTTTACCAAGGTACCACCAGGGACATGCCTCTCCCACTGCACAGTGAGCTCTTTGGGAACAGTGCTTTGTCTGACTTGTGTCTGCAGCACCTGGGACAAGGACACAGTAGCCTTGCAGTCAACACCAGAAAGGAGAAAGCCCTGTGGTCCTAGCTCCTATGTGAGACCAAGGCCTGAGACGGGCTGGGGTGTTGGAGAAGGCGCTGGCATCAAGGACATCCAGCAGACCCTCAGGCCGTCATCAGGCTGCCCTTCTGCAGAAAGTGGCTGTCACTTTGTCACTCACCATCCCCAGTACCTGTCCCTGGGCTGTGGAGTGGGATGCCTCTCCACAGTCCAGCTCAGAAGGGCTGGCAGCCCATGGGGCAGGCTCTGGCTGGGGCCCTCCCCTCCTTCCCCTCAGGAGGCAGCAGCCCACAGCACCAAGCAGTGTGGCACTAAGGAGCTACCAGCAGTTGGGCATTCGAGTCTAACCCACCCACTTCCAAGCTGGGTGACCTCAGAGCAATGATAGAATAAGAGCAAAAATGACAAATGGCAGCTTCTATTTCTTCATTTGCTGGAAATCTTGGTTTAGGTGTTCAGACTGCCCAATTTATACGGGAAGAAATTGAGGTTAAGTGGCAGAAAGAGATAGATGCAAGATTGGGACCAACAGCCTCTGAAACACACACTTATCAGGACGCCTGGGTGGCTCAGTGGTTAGGCTCCTGCCTTTGTTCAGCTCAGGTTGTGATCCCAGGATCTGGGATGGAGTCCTGCATCAGGCTCCCTGTGGGGAGCCTGCTTCTCCCTCTGCCTGTGTCTCTGCCTCTCTCTTTCTCTCTCTGTGTCTCTCATGAATAAATAAATGAATTAAAAAAAAATGAAGCACACATTTATCCCTTTGACCCTCCAAGGTCATGGGTGTGACTGCTGTGTCACCAGTCACGTTAAGAATTACTAGGACCCTCTGGGTGTATCAGCCTCTAAGCCTGGAATGCCCTGGCCACAGCATCTCCTGATTACTCACGGTTGTGAAAATCTTCTCATGCCCCCTTCCTTGTACCTGTGCCCAGTCTTTCCAGGCCCCAGCAGTCCACCCCCTTGCCTCTGTGTAAGCCCCAAGATGCTCTCTGCCTGCTGCTCCCCATGTGACATGTGGGCGATGAGTGAGGGGATAACGAGCAGTTGCCTGGAAGGGGGTGAGGTGGCAAGGGACAGGGGCTGGAGTCAGGCCTGGTCATGGTATGGCTGTGTGGCCTTGGGCAAGTTGCCTCCAACTTCTGAACCTCAGTCTCCTTATCTGTAAAATGGGAATGATAATCACATTGACGCCTCAGGCCTGTCAGGGGGCTTCACACGGTGCAGTGCGCGTGACAAGCTCAGCCACAGCTTGGCATGTAGCAGGTGCTAGGACTTTGAACAAGTCTGCTGAACTGCAGTGCCCTGAGGAGAGCACAGCCAGGGACAGAGCTGGGCGGGGAGGGGACGAGGAAACATGGTTTCTCCTAGCAGGTCCACACTCTCCTCCTGGCCTTCCCTGACTCTGTCCAAGCATCCCCTGCCTGGTAAAAGCTCTTCAGCCTTCCCAGACAGCCTTCATTACCCCTTCCTCCAGGCATCCCCTCCCTAAGAACCTTTCCCTCCATCACAACTCTCCACTCATGGGATTATCCTCACCACCCCAGCCTTTCCCTGCTTCTGTCCTCTGTGAGGCTGGAGCTCCAACAAGATTGGGCCAGCTGAGTCACCTCTGCTTCCCGCTCCCTATGGAATGGGTGGAGGAGGGCGGAGGGCAGGGCCGGCCCCAAGGAGGTGGGTGAGAGGAAGAGAAGGGGGCAAGTTGGGCTCTGGAGGCCTGGAGGGGTCAACTGGCCTTCCTGGTGTTTTTTCTGTCAGAATTCCTTTTAGTAACAAAAAAACTAATGACCACTATAGTAACAAGAGCTGTATAGGACACATTTCTTTCCCTTGCTGTTTTATGAGTAATGAGCTTTGTGCTAAATGCTCCATATCTTCCTACTGTTAATCCTTCCAATGACCTGGAGAGAAGAAATAGTTGTACCCGTTTTCAGATAAGGAAACTGAGAATCAGAGAGGTTGAGGAACTCATCCAAGACAGCAGCTCACAGATAGCATTAGGGTAAGCCTGGCACTCTGTGGTGCTGATAAACAGGGGTGGGTGCTACAGCAGGTGGGCAACTGGAAATCATGATGAAGACATTCTCTGAGCCCCTACTATGTGCCAGGCCTGCTCCTAGTATCTGTCTTCCTTTGGCTAGACCCCACCCAGCTCAGCACCCCAGGACCCATCTGGCTGGGTCTCCTCCCTGTGGCCTGCGTCCTTCATCATGAGCTCCCCAAGGCAAGGCCTGCATCCGTCTTGTTCCCCAGGCCTCCCTAATGCCCACACAGGCCTGACATGGAGGGGGCTCCATACCTAACTCTGGAATGCCACCTTTGGAGATGAGCCCATCTAGGATTCTAAACAGCTCCATCACTACTGGGCAAAGAGGCATTTCTGGTCTCCACCGCGGAGCTTTCTGGATGCCCCTTCTCAGCCCATTCTGGCAGGGTCAGCAGCTTCTCCTCTGAGGTCCCCTGCCTGCTCGTCATCCCTAAGAATACATGGCTGGAACAATCCTGCTCACCTTGGCCTGTTGGCCTGGCTTGGAGCAGGGGTCCTTCTGGTTGCTGGGCTGGGCTTCCTTCTTCCCTCCTTCCCTGCCTTCAGCGCATATTGAACACTTACCTGAGGCCTTCTGAGCAGGAGCTGTAGAACGATAAGCATCTCAGAGGCCACCTGGTGGACTGGTTGAGCTAAGCTATGTGACCTTGGACAGCTGACTTCCCCTTTCTGTGCCTCGGTTTCCACATCTCTGAAATGGGATGATAACAGACCCTGCCTCGCAGACTTACATGGGCTTAAGGGGATAACTCAAGTCCTTAACTCAGTGCCTACACAGTATAAGAAAATAAAAAATAAAAAATAAGTAAAAATAAATAAAACCCTTTACTTCCATTGTGCTGTTATAATTGTATGCAGGGAGAACCACATTTGGAGCAGACAGCCCTTTAGGAGCAAAGGGAGAGAGAGAGCAGGAGAGAGGATGTGCTGCTGTACCCCCACAACGTTGGCTCACTTCCTGCCTCCCAGAGGGTACTAATTTTGCCCCCCACCCCCCATTCTGGTCCCCACTGTAAGCAGCCTGACCCTTACATCCTGGGGTTTCAGGGAGAGAAGAACCCTGGCCTAGCCAGAGTCCACACGTGCTGCGATCCTGCCATCCATCCAGTTACCCATTCACCAATGTCACTCCATGCCAGGCAGTCTGCCACGTTGTGGGGAGGCTGCATGCACCATGACAGACAGATGGCCACAGCTCATTTGTTCATTCAGTACATGCATGCTGAGCACCTACCAAGTATAAGGCCATGTACCTGTCCTGGGTGTATCCTGGGCAGGAGTGCTCACAACTCCATGTACACAGATATCCCTGGAGGGGGGCAGCTAGGAATGAGGATTCACAGGCTTCACCCTGAGAGTCTGAGTCCTTGCACAGAGCTAGGAATCTGCATGTTTAACAAGCACTGCAAGACAGACCCAGGCTGGGAGGTGCGGGAGGAATCTGCATGTTTAACAAGCACTGCAAGACAGATCCCACCCAGTGGGATTTCATGAAGCTAATGATTTTTATGCCAAGCTTCAGAGGAGGAAGACTGTTCCAGAAGAAGAAGGAGGATGATGGAGGCCAGCAAATATATCCTGCACAACTGCCACAGCATGAGTAAGACCCAGATACTGACAAGTGTCTGAATGTGTGGGGAAAAGCAGGTGAGCTGCTGGCTGAGCAGAGGATAAGGGCACAGGGCCTAAGGAAGGCCTGGAAGGCCAAGCTGAGAGCCAAGAGGGAGAAGCCATTTGAGGACAAGCCTCAGGTCAATGGTAGAGTGAGGAGGTCTCCTTAATCCCAGCAGGCCTGGTTCCAGCTTCAGACACCTTGGCCTCCCTCCATTTTAGAGACTCGGGGTCTGGGGCTGGCTACATGATTTGAAGGGCCCAGGACAAAATGAAAACGCAGGGTACTTGTTCATATTGTATTAAGAATTTCAAGAGGGGGGATCCCTGGGTGGCTCAGTGGTTTAGTGCCTGCCTTCAGCCTAGGGTGTGATCCTGGAGTCTGGGGATTGAGTCCCACATCAGGCTCCCTGAATGGAGCTTGCTTTTCCCTCTGCCTGTGTCTCTGCCTCTCTCTCTGTCTCTCATAAATAAATAAAATCTTAAAAAAAAAAAAAAAAAGAATTTCAAGAGGGCAACAGCAGCGCATTAAACCCAGCACAGGCCCCTTCTGAGTATGAGGTCCTGTGGGCCAGCATAGGTCACTTGCCCATGAAACCTGGCCTGTCAACAATCCAGACAAGTGGGTCACCCTTGCTGGGACAAGCCCAGAGAGCTCAGGACCCCAAGGCCTTAGCCAGGCCACCCAGGACCTGGGGCTTCCAGTCATACCAGCTCCACGCCCCAGGTCTCTCTGCCCCCCATCCCCACCCCTCAACCCTCGGAACTGCCTCCTAACTTTGCCTGAACCCATTCCTTCTCCAGCCACTCTACAGCCCTCACCTCCGATGAGGCAGCAGCGCCCCCATGCCAGTCTTCAGTCCCCAATCTCACGCATGTGCTGCCAATATCAGCTCCATAAAGTGCCTCTCCCATCCTGTCACCCACCTGTACAATAATCTTCAATGGCTCCCTTCTGCCCACAGGATAAAAGCCAAACCCCTGTTGCATAGCTACTGGCCCCTGCCCCGCCTCTCTAGCCCTGCATCCCAGCAGCCCCTAGGCAGCCTCTCCAGCCGACTCACTGTCCCAGCCCACCAGTTTAACCCCTAATATTCCAGCTTCCTATGCCCCTACCTGGACTGCCCTCCCCAGATCCTCTCAGTTCCTGCCTCCCATCTCACAGGCACCTGCCTCAGGTAACCCAGCATAGACTCTTGCTATCACGTGTTATTAACCAGACCCCTGCCCACAGCCCTTCCCACTAACAAAAACAGTTCACAAGGACCAGTATGGTTCCTGACACCCACTGTTTCGTCCAATCCTCAGGACAACCCTCGCAACCAGGTTCTTGGAGTATCTCCATGTGGGAGCAGAGGCTCAGAGAGGTTGAGGAACTTGCTAAGGGTTGCCCAGTTAGAAAGGGGCCTAGTGTCCAGCCATGACAGTTGAGCTCCTGAGCACTTCTCCATATTTTTCTTTCAATATAAATGGAGCACCTATTAGGTATCATGCCCTGTTCTAGCCAAGGCATGGTGCACACAGGGAACCCTAGCAAAGATACTGCCTGGCACATACAACCAAAGCCAGACACCTGCTCAGGCCCACAAAAGGATAATGGGAGCATCAGGAACAATATTAGCAAGAACCACACACCTAATCTGAAGACACTGCCTCTACTTTCTCTTTTAAATCTCATCGTTGCTCTGAGGCAGGTGTTGGTCCTCAGCAGACTGTGAGAGAACTGCAGCACAGAGAGGTAAAGCATCCAATCCAAGGCCACACAGCCAGTCAGTGGCAAAGCTAGATCAAACTCTGGACCCCGAGTTTCCAAAGCACTGGAGGCATCTTTTCTCTGTCTGCCTGGCTAAGAACTAAGTTTCTGGTCCCGCAAAGAATAAGTTCTAGGGTCACAAAATAGAAGAGGTCAACATACCCAAGCGTGGGGACTGAGCTGGCCTGATTTCTGCTTAACTGTGTCCCTTCACCCCACTCACTTCACCCAGGGGCTACCCCATCCTAGCCCCACTCAGCCAGAACCCTGGTTGAGCAACTAAAAGCTCCCCAGCTGCCCAGATGTACCAGTCTCTTACCTAACAGACCTCATTACCTCGTGCCATGAGCACTCACCAAGTGGAGCACATGCTCGGTTCCATGATACTCCCTGTGCTCCAGGGCAAGATGTTTCCTTTTACGAGTTCTCAGTTATTACTATCATTACTGTTATTTTAATTTAAATCTTTGACATTCAGGGAGATGTTTCTCCGCAGCCACAAGGGCATGTCTGTGGGAGGCTGGCACTCCGGTGACTGGCTTGAACTCTTGCCACGTGGGATGGCCGGGCCAGTGGGCGGCCAGCTCCGTCCTCCTTCAGGGCTCTGCCGCTGCTCACTTATCAGGCTGACATCCCACAGGGGTGCCGCTGCCCTGCCCGCCCCTCCGGCTCCAGGCCTGCCGACTGGAACCAGACCTGGAGGGGTAGGCAGGCGGGGGCCTGTGGGAGGGGGCCAAGCCCTCACCACAGGCCCCTTTGCAGTTCAAAGTGACATACTCAGGGCTGTCCCCTTCAAAGGGCAGACAGTGCCTGCCCTGAGCTGCTGTACCCGCAGGGCAGGGGTAAAGGTGGCCCTGTGAGGGCTGGTGAACTCCCATCCGTGGGTTGGGCCTGTTTCCCTGTGCCCTCTTCAGAGCAGGACACACACCAGCAGCTCTACCTTGCAATGTGATCCTGGGAAAATCGCCTTGTCTCTCTGAACTTCCCTGCTGTCACTCTGCATATTTGCAAAGCACTCAGGAGGCACTCAGGGATGGTCATGCATGATGCTGACAATGCGGACGATAAAGATGATGACTCAGTCTTCTGAGAAACAATAGCCCGAAGCAGTAACACCTGAGTGTGATTCCCATCAGCTGTTCCCTGGTTGTGTGACCCAGGGCAAGTCATTTAAGTTCTCTGTGCTTTGGTTTCCCCCCCATCTGTAAAACAGAGCTAGGAGCGGGATGCCTCATGCCAAGTAGCCACAGACACACCCAACTCCTCAATGCCAAAATATGTCCACGTCCTGCCAGGATCATCATTCAGCCCGAGTGAGACCCACCCAGAAGGTGCACAGTCCAGGTGCTCCCCTCAAAACCCTCACTCCCATCCACCCTCCAGGCTGAGAAGTGGTCACGAGGACAAATCTTCACTATCCGCAGATGATAGCGGCATGCTGGTGCAGCTCCCCACTGGCTGTGTGATCCTGGGTGTATGGCCTTACCCCTCTGAGCCCCAGTCCTATCACCTGGAAACCTGGGTAAACAATGATTCTTTTAGGCACTCTCACTGAGGTCTGGGGTGCCAAGGGCTTAGCCCTGAGCTTAGACATGATGTGTGACCAGTAGATGGTAGCTTATCATTGCTTCCTTAAGCTGTGTGACCTTGGGGAAATCATGGCACCTCTCAGGTCAAGCTCCAATATTGCAGAATGGGAAATGATAATAAGAACTCCTGCCCCAGGGCAGTGAGAAGACTCAATGAGCTAATTCCCATCAAATCCAGAGGTAGTGTATAATAAGCACTGGCCATTAATTATGAGGCATTCATTCAACAAATAGCATTGAGCTCTGGTGCCTGGCCACCACAGGACGCCAAACCATCCAGGGGCCAGATTCTGCCCTCCCAAAGGATCGCTGAAAGTTTTCTCTGGACGTAATGCCTGGGCTCCAATCCCAGTTCTGCTCACTAGCTGTGTGACCTTGGGCAAGTTACTCAGCCTCTCAGTGCTTCAGTCATCTCATCTCTCATCTGTAAATGATCACAACACCGTCACAGAATCTTTAAAAACTGTGAAATGCTTAGAGCAGTGCCTGGACAAACCATGAGCACTCAAGCAACCGCTATGATTCTTATTGTGGCTGCTGCTGTTGTGTGCTCCCTGGGCGGGGCCTGCCCATCAGCAAGCCCCCTGCAGCCTTGGGGGCGGGGGGAGGGCGGTGGTAGGCTTCTGCAGCTCAGAAACTTGGGAAGTGTTAGCTCCTGCAAGGCGGCGAGTACCCTGCAGAACGGAGGTTTCTGTGGGCTTGCTCTCTGGTCTGTTTCCCCAGCAGCTGGAACACTCAGAAAAAAGCTCCCAGCCTGCTGGGCTTGTCAAAGCAGGGCCAGCTTTACTAGAACCAGCTTTGGACGATAATTCTGTGGTCATAACAACTATTTTCTTTACATACTGCTATAGAAAGGGGAACCCCCTACTTTTTTTTTTTTAACTTAACTGAAGACACCATCAAGCGTAAATATGCTGGAGTTTTTAATAAAAACATGATGGAGGAAAACATTCAAAGCTCAATAATCAGAAGCAATTTGCATCGTGAGCAGAGATGTCGCTCCCACTCCCACCCCCTTGGCTGTGCTCTCTGTGCGGGACTGGTTTTGGGGCTGGCAACTTTAGACCTATGGCAAAAATAATGAACAGCAGTGAGGCTTGGAGATAGTCTGAAAAATATCCTGGAAAAGAAAAACATATGCCAAAGAGTGTGGTGTAAAAGTCATATTTCATGCCTGACTTTAGAGAATGTTAATAAGGATTAGAACCATACTCCAACAGAACAACTATCAGTCAAGGCGGGGTAATTAATTTTGCTTCAGATCTCTGCTTGGGAAAATGAAAGCAGTAAGTGTTGTTTCACAGCACAGAGATTCCATCGCACTAGAACAACCCAAAGAACTTCCAAAGTTGCATCCTGATCCCAGCTGAAAGAAACCTGGCTGTTGCCGGCGGCCTCTGCCGATCTGTCGCCGTGTAGATTTGGGGATCTTTTCCCAATGTGAATACCAAACTTTTTTTTTTTTTAATTTCAGGATTGGCTAATAAATATGATTAAGATAACACATCCCAAACCACGTGTCCTCTGCTTGGCCGCCAACATGTGGAGTACAGATGTGTCTTCCGTGTACAGATGACCCAGCCGGCTGCTCCCCTGAGGCAGGGACCCTGGGAGACGGAACCCGGAGAGGTTCCGGCAGTCCCTTGGCCCTCTGTGGCCCTGGCCTCCCCGTGACCCACTGTACAGAGGAAGGGCCAAGCCCACGGTGTCTGGGGAGTCAGATACTAGAAGGACAAAGGAAGGTGCGATATGGTCACCTGGTTCTTGTCCTTCAATGTCTCAATTTAGAAGATAAAATTGCCAAATTGTGCATGGTTCCATGCTATCTGGAAAGTTCTCAAACTCATTCCATCATGGAGACCTGCCTGTTACCCTCCTCAGGAACCAGGATTGAAGGACCTTCTCCTCCCAGTGACCTCAGCCTCAGGAGAAAAGAGTAAGCCAGTGCTAAAGCCAGAGTCTGGGAGCGGGTTCTAGAAAGAATTGTGTAGTTGCCACACAGACCCCTAACTTGGCAGTGGGTAGACTGGAGTTCCTGTCTCCATTCTGCTACAACTGAGTGAGTTTTAGGGCAAATACTAACTAGCCACACCTGGGCCTCAGTTTTCCTATTTCTACAGGGAGCCTGAAAAGCTCTTCAGCTGGGACCTGTTAAAGCACCCCAAGGCCTGGGTGGTGGGTATCACTCTGGCACACCCTCTGTGGTCACTGAAGAGGGTTCTTGGAGGCCGCAGAGAAAGCCAGGCCCTGGAAATAGGGCAAGGAAGCCTGGGCCTGTTGTTGTTGACAATCAGCCAAACTCCAGCTCTGGGGAGACGGGTCAGCAATCTCTGAGGCAAGAGCACCTGCCAGCCCAACCAAGCAGGACCCACTGCCCCCAAAGCAAAGCTCTGGATTAAGGTATGAATGAGTCTACTTCTTAGCTTTGGGCGGGGGTGGGGGGGGGGTGGTTAGGAGCGAGAAAGAAGGAGTTCCTCACAGTTAGCCCAGGCCAGGTAGAAGGGCTCAAGTGGACAGAAAGGGGAAGGACATTCTACGACTGTGGTAGAATGAATGAATGAATGAATGAATGAATGAATGAATGAATGAACGAATCAACAAATGAACGAATACATGAATGTATGTCAGAAGGAGGTGAGGGCCTCCAAACCCATCACAGCAGGCAGGCTGAGGGCAGGGTACCTCCCTGAGAAGAAAAGGGCCACTAGAGGGTCCCTGGGGGAGGGGTACCGTGACCTGGATGAGCCTCGGCTTCCTCCAGGGCAGGGGTGGGGTAAACTCTGGCCACTTGGCACAGGCTGGAGGGTCTCCCTTCTGGACCGGAGGCTCCTCTGGGGAGACAAGGAGGGTCAGGCTTCTCCTAATCTGGATGTGGTCAGGACCACTTTGGGGAAGAACTCTGTCACCAGCCCCCTGTCTCCTTTCAGCTGGGATGGACTGGGCATTGACCCACGCATTTCTGGCCCCCTCTTACCGCTCAGGCACTGGTCTCCCCGGAATACCCCAGACCTCTTCCCTGCTGAGCAGCCCAGGCTGGTGGGCCCAGGGCTTGGCCAAGCCGGGCTGATATGAACCATCTGCGTTGTCTTAGGCCGCCCCTCTGCCCACTGTCCCTCTGAACTCGGCCGGTTCCCGCGGGCCGTTTGATGCCTCGTAGGGTCACAGACCCCCGCACACAAATCACTGCCGCGGGGCTGGGGGTGGGGCGGAGGCGCTGAAACCTAATCCGCAAAGTTTGCTCTGCCGCCGGCTCACTCCTTCCCTCGTTCACTCGGGCACCCCCCTCCCCTTTCCAAACAAGGCTTATTTTTCTTGCCAAAAAACCAAAGTTGGTATCAAGTGTTTCGAGGGAGAAAGTCTCTCCCCCGCCCCAGCTTGGGAGGAAGGGCCGGAGCTGTTGGCTGAGCTGGGGATTGCAGAGAGGCTCTGGGAGGGAACCCGCGGGAGGTGAGCTCCCAGCTCCCAGGTCTGCTGGTCCTTCCCGAGGTTAATGGTCACGGACCCAACTGTCTCTGACCCTGCCCTGTCCCCCTGGTCCCCTGCCCAGATAGTCCCCTGCCCATCGTGGCTCTCCATCCCTGTGGGGCCAGAGATGGAAGCATCACTTCCTGCCCCTTCTCCCTCCCCATAAAACAGCCTTTGCCTGTCGCTTTTACGAGGTGACACCCAGCTCTCAGCCCCATCCTCCCCGCACTGGAGCCTGGGCTCGGGAGGGAGGAGACTGAGCAGTCAGGCATCTCCAGAGAGCTCCCAGGACGCACTGGGATCCCTGGGAGGCTGCCCCAGAGCACAGACAGAGCTTTAAAAGGAGGCTAAAGAGCGGGGTACACTAGAGACAAATTCCTCCAAAGTCTCCTCTCCCACTCCACTGACTCTGAGGCCTTGGGAGTGAGACCCTAGAAACTGGCCAGGAGGTAGCCGGCCTGGGTCCTCGGGAGAGGTGCCGAGTGGAGGCCTGGGGGCGCGCAGGTTTCATTTGCTGGGTGTTGGTTTTGCTTTTGGTTTTTTCAGCCGGTGCAGCGACCCGGAACCGCGCCCAGCCGTTTCTCCGACGCCCGCCGCTTCCGACTGGGCTGGGAGGTGGACGCCGGTGGCTAAAGTCCGCGCCGGCGGTGCCCGCTGTGCGCGATGCAGTTCCAGTTGTCGGAGAAAGCAGCCCGGGCTGGGGCAGGCGGCGGCCACGTCGAGGGGCCGGTCGGCAGACCCAGCTGGGTCTACGCGGCCGGGGGAAGGGGCCCGGGCGGCCGCCGGTCGGAGCTGCGCTCGCTCGGTGGGACCGGGGCGTGGAAGCAGCGGTGGCGAGAATAAAGGCGCCAGGGCCCGGCGGAGAAGCGGGTTTCCGCGGGGGTCGAACAAAGGAATTCGCCCTCAGAAGAAAGGGGCTGCGCGAGCAGCCGGGAATGGTCAAGCCCGGAGACTCGCAGGAGTACGAGCGTCGCCACATCAGTCCCAGGGATCCAACGAAATCTGCCCCGCGCAGGACCCCAGCCTGGCATCTCCATTCGGCCTCTCCCTTCTGGTCAATCCCGCTTTCATGGGGATGGTGGGTGTGCACCCCCCAGCGCCACCTTTCCTGGGAAGAGGGGACAGAGCGGCCGGTGCTTTCAGTCGGTGGAGGCAAAAAGTCCACTCCCTCTCCCAACTGGCATCCTCTGGCTGTGACGCCGTTGCCCCCATTTTCCAGAAGCTGACAATTGAGGCTCCCGAAAAGCAACCCCTTCCCCCATCCCCGCTGCAACGCTTGGCGGGCTCAGGAGACCCAAGCGCCCTCGGAAACGAAAGTCGCCCCGGGGAGGGGGGGGGTGACAGGGCCGGAGCTCCCCTCCTCCCGCCGCCCTCGGAAGGGGTGGAGGGGACACGGTTGTAAGGTGCTCCGCTTCTTTTCTCTGCTTGACATGAATAAGGGGATTAGGACGGCAAGTTTCCGTCGTTCAGTCCGACGGACAAAGGGCCCCGCGGTCAGAGCGGCACAGTCTCTGATTAAACGACAGAGCCCTGTCACTCAGCACCATCCTAGGTACTTGTGTTCGTGACATAATCTTATTAGAAGATAAAACCGGTGAAATCCTTTCCATAATGAAAAGTTACATTTAATGGCTGGACTCGCCCCCCAATCCCTCCCGACCCTGCCCGCCTCCTCCCGTTGCTGTTGGATATGGCTCGCCTGTAATTGGCATTTAAAGCACCAAGTCCGAGAGAAAAACGGGGTTTAGGGTTTTTGTAATCCCCCTAAACTGTCTTTGTTCGAAATCTCCACAGATACAAGTCTGTTAAGAGTAAATATTTGTGGATTGATACAACCACATTTCCCCCCTACAAACCAAATCTGAAAAAAATCTGCCCTCCCGCCGCGCTCCGGCAAGGGCACAGGAGGGAGGGGGCCGGGGTCGGCCCTAGCGTCTGCTTCGGGGACCCTGCGTTCGGGTCGCCTTGCCTCCTCTCGGACGGAGCCCAGGGACTTTGCACATTTCTCAGGCGGAAGAAAGGTCTTAGGTTCTTTTTTCAATTTTCTGTGCTCTCGATAAACAAACCTCCCGAACCTGCTGCTTTTGGGCCTGCCCTAGGGGGTCGGTGGGAGGGTTTGTGGAGGGCGAAGTCTTTGCTCCATTCCAAAAGAAAATGTGAACTCTCTCCACCCGCTTCTCTCCCCTCGGGCAGGTTTGATTGACTCTAAGAGGACTCGCTCCTCCTGGGTCGTGGGAGACCCGACCCAGCAGGGTGCCCTGAGTCCAGCCTAAGAGAGCACCCGGAGCCGCCAAGGGGCCCCCGAAACACGAAGGAGTCCGAAGGTTGCGGCGGGGCCCCCGGTTCCCGGCTCCAGCACGGCCCGTCCCGGGATCGGATTCCTTCATAAATCAGCCGCTGGGTGAAAGGGCTGCGCTTTAGAAAGGGCAGGACCGTGTGCGCGTATTAGAGCGCGCGGTTCCCAAATCCGGGCTAAACCCCTGGTGACACCGAAATTCATCAACCACTGCCGGCGCCCGTGGCGCAGCCGAGGAGCCTGTGCACCGCGCTGCTCCACTCGGGGGAAGGAAGAATGAGGAGCAGGGACCATCCGAGAGGTGGGCCTGGAGGGCACGGGTGGAGACCTCTGAGAGCCGCCCCGCGCGCACGCGGGCTTCGAGCAGTGAAGGAAGCTCACTGCCAGGGGGAAGGCAGTTATTCTAACCTTTTTCCTTCTCTGGCAAGGGCTGGCCCTACACCGACATTCTGGTGCGAAGACAGCAGTGACCTCCACCCTCACCCCTCCCAACCCTGAGGCAGTAGCCCCCCCCCCCCCCCACTC
The DNA here is from genome assembly GCF_011100685.1 of Canis lupus familiaris. Classification (NCBI taxonomy): domain Eukaryota; kingdom Metazoa; phylum Chordata; class Mammalia; order Carnivora; family Canidae; genus Canis; species Canis lupus. The sequence continues at coordinate 56,703,101 of NC_049230.1, forward strand.
ACCTTTCAGTCTGGGCGCTCTAAGGAGAATCACAACTGCCCAGAGCAGACTCTGGGGCTTTGGGAGGAACAGAACTCCAGGACTTAGGGATCCCATCAGCTTTGGGAGTTAGACCCACCTGGGAAAAATCTGCTACATAGTAACTGGGCCTGAGAGAAGTTACCTAACTTCCTCCACCTCAGTTTTCTCACCTATACAGGGACCCAAAGCAATAAAGGCCAGTAGACATCGCAGTACTCCAGAAATGTCATTCCTTTTCTTTCTAGATGTACTACTGTGACCTGCCCCTCTAGGTCAATAGGACTCTGTTCCTTTGAGTTCCTATCTAATCTACCCTGGCCATGCTCAAGAGTAGGCTGGATAAAAAAGCAGGACCTCTGTCCCTCAGTAATAATGGGGGGCCACTCACAGGCTGCTGCCTGCCTGCCTGCCTGCCTCCAAGAACCGAGGGACCTGCCTTATTCCCCTTTCAAGGGAAAAATTCAAAACACAGGCTCCAGACCTGGGCAAGGGGCAGGAGGGTGGGCTAGGCCACTTCAGGAGGCCTGTTTAGGAGGCTCCACGCTCTGTATGAAAGGCAGACAATGCATTCCTGCCAGGCAGGGCGTCTCCAGCTCACTTCCCAGGCAGGCAGGCAGGAAGCATACATGGACTGAATGCTCATTGGAGGCAGGCACCTTTGGGTCTGTTTCACTTTATCCTCAGAGATTGATCCACTTTATCCTGGGAAACTGTAACTAGTACCCCCAGTTCAGAGGAGGAAACTAAGGCTCAAGAGGAGCTATGTGCCTTTCCCTAAAGGCCCCTAAAGCTTGGCCAGGGACATTCTCCATCTCAGCTCTGTACTTGGAATTTTATTCTTTCCTTGGAGAAAATGTGCCCCGCCCAGGAGGCCCTCCGTTCGTTCGTTCCTTCCTAGGAGGTGGCTTCCCGAGCACCTTGGTCCTCTCCATCTCCACAGGCTCGGGCAGCTTTGAGCCTGGGCGGGAGCCCACACCCGCCCCCCAGACCTGTAACTATGGCAATTCAGGAATCACATGACAACAGTCACTGAGTCCCGGTGGAAAGCAGGGCATGAGGTGGGAGAAGGGGAGGACAGCAGTCACACCCAGCTTGTCCTGACCCAGGGCTGCTGGACCTCCTCTCCTGTCACTGCTGTTGCAGCACCCCACAGAGGCACCTGGGGAATGGAGGAGCCCCTGGCGGTCCTGTGTTCCAGCATTCTAACTCAGCTTTTTGCATCTAGCCGGCAGCTCTGTGGTCTCATTTCTGCCAGCCCCGGTGGGCACCTCTGTTGCTCCGGGCAGCCCTCAGAACCCTCTCCGGCTGGCAACCACCTAACAGTTCCCAGGGAAACCTCTTAAGCAGGGGCCAGGAAGCAAACATCTTTGTTTCTTCTGGAACCAAACTCCAGGAACTAGGTTTTTCCTTCAGCAACACTCTCCCCCCCCCACCCCCCTGCACGATTGCAGTTCACCAAGTGCTGGGCAAGCCAGGTGCTCTGCAATCAGCCAGCACACTTGGTCCAGGCCAGTCTGAGCCAGGCTCTGGACGGAGACAAAGCCCCCTCCCCACCCCACCCAATGTACTCACATATCCCTGGGACCCCTCTACTCCCCCAACCCCCCTTCGGGGCCCCAGGGTCCACAGGGCAGGTCCAGTGGCTGCCAGTCAAGCAGCTGAACAGAAATGGATACAATATTGCCCCGGGAATAACAAAGGAAGGGCCCACGCAGAAATTTATTTGTTCTGATCAGGCGAAGCAAAGGTAAAGGGCAGCGAGGAAGTGCTGTCAGCCAGGCCTGAAACCCAAGAAAGTTGCCATTCTGAGCACAGTGGCCCCTTATACCCCACCACTCCACAACACAGCGGTAGTTAAAGCAAACACAGACCCTTCACTGCCCTGTCAGTTACACCTTCCCCCCAAAATTACACAAACTTTGAAAGATTTTTCTGAGAGAAGATGGATGCTTCGGGAGACTTGAGGTCAAAGCTAGGCTGTTTAAAGTATATTATTAACAAATAAACATTTACTGCAAAAAAAGAGAAAAACCCTATAGGCCACCGGGGAACCAAATCATGTTGCTTTTGGCTTCAAATGACAGGAGACATTTATGACATGAATGGAGAACACCAGCCGGTCGATGAAATGGCAAACGTCTGCCACTTTGCTTCCTCTGCTTTCGTGAATCAACTTTTTCAAATCTGGTTTTCAGCCTTACCCTCCCTTCACTACCACCACCTCCCCACTTCTGACTGCAGTAGCAATAAATATATATAATTTTGGTTTTGCTCTCTGCTGCCATCAGCACAGAATCTGGGAGTTGGAGAGGGCTGGGTCAGCCACAAAGCCAAGGGCCCTGGGTCCTCCTGCCCCAGCTGACTGACAGCTCATATGAGCTCCTCCGTGGATGAGTGGACCATCCCTTTCTTCCTCCCTCCCTTGAAGCTGAGGCCTGATTGTGGTGTCCAACAAATTGGAAGTTATAACTCATGTCATTGAACGTATCCTCCATTTCTCAGCCTAACTAATGCCAAAGTAGGACTGGGATTTTTTGTTTCCCCTTTTCTGTTTTAAAAACCTCATAGCCACAGGACAGAGGAAATTCCTTGGGGGAGCACAGCCAGCCCATCGTGGACAGAACAAACCTCTGTGGGCTGAAGGATCTTTCTGACCACTTGAGCTGGTGTTTCTCCACCTTTTCAACCTTATCTTTTAGAGAAACATACAGATCCTTCGCTCTCTACACGACCCCCCCCACCCCCGCCACAGCCCTTTCCTAATGGATTCTCACTCATCCTCATAGGTGTTGGGTTGAGCCTTTTTCCCCTTGTCATTTGAGTCACAAAAACAGTAAGCCCAAAGGGTTTTCTAAATAAGAAATTATATTATTGAGTAAGCTTTTTCAAGCTATTCTCAGAACCCGAAGATCCCAATTGCTCCCCAGTTGTTAAGATATTTGCTGTGGATCAATTCCACTCCCTCTCTCAGCCCGAGGAGAAATAGGCCAGAACACCAGGCCCATCCTGCTACCTGCCCTTCCTAATAATGCATAGTTGGCATTTATTCTTACCTATATAATCAGAAGGTTTTTTCTGCCTCTCACAGCTGAAGGTAATGAGGAGGATACTGGATCCCATGGACTGTGGATCATTTATTAAGGCCCCACCAGGTACCCTGTGTAATCCTCACAACCATCCTGGGAAATTTTATCATCACCCCTAATTTGCTGATGGAGAATCTGGGGCTCTGAAACAGGTAGTCAGTTGGCTAAGATCACATGGCTGCTGAATGGTGGGGCTGGGAGGTACACCCAGCTCTGTCTCAGAGCCTAGAGTTTTTCTCCTCATTAAAGGAGGCATGGCCCTCACAGTGCCCTCACTCAGGCAAAGGGAATGATTTTCTCAGGGGTACCCCTCATCTTCCCCGCACAGAGAAGCTAATGTCAAGCCTATCATGCCAGCTGTACCTTTCTCTGACACAGAACCCATGGGCAATTTGGTGTCTCCTTGGAGATAAGGCATTCTTTGCCATACTGCTGGTGGTATTGGTAACAATAATTTCCAGAGTATTAACAACATGCTAGGCGAGATGCCAGGTCCTCTGGGGCATGTTATCTCAAATCCTTATTAGAATCCTTTCCCCTAGGTGGATATGTCCCCATTTTACAGAAGAGGCTCAGGTGGATGCCAGGACTGTGTGGTCCTAAGTCTGGTTCCAATGGATGGGGTAGGAGGGAGCTGAGGGTTGACAATCACCTACTCCAGAGGAAATCCTCACAGCCTTCTTCCCCGACTCAAGAAAAATCCGACAAACAAATTAGGCTACACTAGCCCAGAGCCTGGGGAATACAGGGTGAGCCAGGAGTCAGCTGTGAATAATGCCTCCGTTCAGCAGCAGATGACTGCAGCCTCAGGAAGGCCTCTGCTTACCCTTCTACCTGCAGCCGATGTACCAGGGTTAAAAGGAGGGTGCCGTCCCAGGAGCCAGAGGGTCCTCAGACTTGGCCTGGCAGAGTGAGAGCCCTTCAGCCCTCAAATCCCCAGAGGGAGCACTATGGAGGCCTTTCTATGAGGCAAAGCACTGGCTTTTCCTCCCAAGCAAATCCATTTCCAGGACAGACCCTCTAGCTCAGGCTGTGGGCAGGGATGTGTGCAGCTCTGGATTAGACAGATGGGGGCCATGCCAGCTGGGATACCCGCTGGTAGAGAAGGTGCTGCTGGTAACTGGCACCCTGCAGTAAGGCCTATGGGAGGCCCTCCAAGCTGGGAGAAACAGCAGGCAGAAAAGGCTGGAGCCTGCTTTGCTCTCCCGGTGCCACACCCCTATTCTGCCGGAGCGCTCAGAGGAGAGGTGAGCCTCCCTGGAAGGCCTTTCCCGGTGTAAACACTTCCAAGGAAAGAAGGAAAGGAATGTGCTGGGAAGAGCCAGGTTGGGCCACTGGAGCCTCAGCCAGCTGGGGTAGATTTACAAAAAAAAAAAAAAAAAAAAATCACCCCAGGAATCAGTTTTTTTTTTTTTTTTCCTGAAACTCAATCAAAGTCTCACTGCTCCCCCCTCATCTTCTGCGAGTGGGCGCATCCTACCTGGGCAGACGAGCCCCAGGGGACCCTCACGGGCTCAGCGGAGCTCTGCAGCTCTGCTTGCCGCGGGGCGAGGCCGCCCAGGCAGGCCCGGCTGGTGCAAGGGCGCCGCCAGCTCACGGCACCGCGGCAGGAGCACGGCCCGAGCAGGAGCGCCGCGTCTTTGGGGCACGCAGGCTCCCACTTGCACACCAACGGGTCCCAGGTTGCCAGGCCTGGGAGCTGTCTTACAAGCGATTAGACTCCATTTTGTGACAGATTTTTGGACTCTCCCACCGACCCTCCCCCCTTCCGGAGCCTCCTCCAGGAATTCGCCACCTCCTCAGGATAGAAACGCTTTCCAGACGAGCGACAGACGGCAAGAAAAAAGACTTACATAATTCTATTTGGCCAAGCCACCAAGAAAAAAAAAATGGGGCGCGGGGCGGGGGGGGGGGGGGGGAATTATGTTGTCAATTTTCTTTTCATATGTTCTCCGGTGGAGGAAGGAGAGAGAGGTGTTCGTGATTTCGCATTTGGAGGCCCCGTTTCCTCCCGCTTTCTAACCAGGTTTGCAGATCCAGAAGGAGCTCTGGCCGTCAAGGGGCCAGGGCCTCGGGCGCAGAACGATCGGATGATTTTTTTTTTTTTTTAAAGGAGTCCCAAAAAACACGTATGGAGAAAAAGTAAACTTTTCGAGTTACGCGTGAAAATGCCCAAATCCCGAGGCCCGCGCTCTGCTTCTCCTGTCCAGGACGTGTGGTTGGATTTTACCAAACACTATTAAATGTGCCCGAACGTCAATTAATCACCCCCATGGTGCGTAAAATCACGTTGCGCTTCTGGGTGTCCCGGGTCTTTAAAACAAATCGAAAGAAGAGACGCTTAATAAAAATAAGCAACCTCTTTCTAAGGACCAAGCCCGGCAAGCTCCTCATAGGGCAAGGATACATTTTTCAAGTTTTTTTTTTTTCCTTTGGGCGGGGGGAGGTTGTTAATTTCCCTATACCATTGACACAAAAGCTCTATAAAATCAAGAAGGCACGTTTCTGTGCCCACTTGCCTGGATTCTTGTCTGAAAAGCATTTATGCACAGATGCAATAAATATGCATCTGCGATCCTCAAAGAAAAAAGAATTGTGAAATACACTTTTATTTTGCAGAGAACGTCGCCTCCCCAGTGAGTCTCTGCCTGTCTTACAGCGCTGGCTCTCCCTGAGAAACGCTGAGGCGAGACCTACCGGGGATATTTGTCCATAGGATTGTCTTGATAACAACCCCTCCTCAGCCCTCAGCCGGCCTAGTGCAGATACCTAATTGGCCTTATCGGAAGAAAGAGGGGGCGAGGGAGGAGGAGGGCACCGTCGGAGGTGTGAATAATGCCCGCCTGGAGGCTGCTGCCTTGCAGGACCTCGACCCAGAACTCAGAACCTGAGATTTGCCCAGCGCCAAAATTCACGGGCAAACACATCCCAACTGCAGTGAAGCATCAAGCTCTCAGGCGCCTTTTTTCTTTTCTTTTTTCTTTCTTTTAAACAAATATGCTTTCAACAAAGCCAACGCAAATGTTTAATTGTTTTGTAAAATTAGGGGGTTGGCCGCTCTGCTGTAAGGAAATACCCAGCTCAAATTTTGTGACTACAGTTCTGAGCTCCGAAGGACCAGGGAGCATCCTCTCCTTGTTTTAAACAGAAGCTCCATAAAGGACTGAGAGATAGGAGAAGAGACCTGGCAGATACGTACAAGATATTGGAAAGGGTCCCTCCAATATGTAAAAAAAAAAAAAAATTTTTTTTTCAAAAATCTGCCAATCTCCAAATGACTTGGAGGCCCATTTCCAGTTTCCTGGGCCTCCTGCCCCCACATGTTGAGTCATCCAGGCCGGTGGCTAAGTTGGAAGTGGCACTGCCAGAGCTGATCTAAGGGTCAGGCAGGCAGAGGTGCAGGAGGGCAGGACGTGGGTGGGCTGGAAGTTGGTGAGCCCTGCCCCTTGGCCAGACCAGAGCCCCCAACCACATCTACCCCAAACTACTTTCCCCATTTTATTTGTGCTGCTCTACGCCTGCCTTTGGCCGAACTGACTGGCGGCCACACTTTGTCCTAGACCTAGAATCATATCTGTCCAGAGCACAGCACAAAACCCTACCAACAGCAGTGTGCCTAATTTGGGGTGAACCAGACAGAGGGAGAAGCTTCAGCAAGACTCTGGGATCAACAAAAGAACTGACTCTGAAATGTACTCCAATTCCTGCCCGCAGAGTTCCCAGTGGGCACGAAGAGCAAGGTGCAAAGAGCAGGTCCTATCGGACCTCCAGACCAGGGGGGAGCACAGCCAAATTTGGTGCTTTTGTGGGGCTCAGCCAGAACCCTTCAGAATAGAACGTAATACTCTCTCCAGGGCTCTAGCCTACAGCCTCACTATTTCTAGGCCTCAGCCAAGCAGCTAGAGAGATGGAGATGGGGCATCCCAGCTACTCCACTTCCCATCAGGGCCTGGACAGGTAGGCTGCAATCATCACCAGGCACTGGCAGCCCAACCTTTTCCTGGAGACTTGGGCACACACAGCTCCCTCTGAGCCCCGAACCGCCTGAGAACCTACTCATTCTAAGTCCCATATAAAAGGGTCTTTTGGGCCTCACTCGAAAGTTTTTGAATGTACCCACTTGTCTCCACAATGCCTTCCTGGGGTCCCCACACCCTTCCTCCTGCTATTGCTCCTCTGCCTCCCTCCCAATCACACTGCCAGGCACAAAACCCAGAGGGTTTGCTCTCATCTGTCCCAGCACCTTGCCAGACAAATGCATAGTCTCAGCTAAAAACAAGTCAGCAGATAGGGCTCAACCCATAGTGTCTGAACTCAACCCGGAGGCTTACTTAGGCTACGCCAGGGCAGAGCAAGTTAACCCCTCTCCAACACAAACACTATGCAAGAAAGAGGGCCTGCTAGGGAAGGCTGACTTGGGCAGTTCTTCACCCCCTGCCCCCAGGAGCCCCAAATTGTGGTTTGCCACCTCTTGAGGTCCTCTTCCTAGACAGCTCCTCCAGCCAGCAAAAACTGCAAGCGCAAAATTCCCGCATGGAACGGTTTGCAGAGAATGGACACTTGTTTTCTGGCGGGGACTGAAAGTACGACAGGGAGCATGGCAGGAGGGGGGCATCCTGACCTGCTCAAGTAGTGCAGCACCCCCCCAGCCAACTCTACTTCCTTGCTCCAGAAACCCCAAACCTCCATAAAACCCTACTTTGGGGAAGCACACCGCCAGAGCCTGGCTCCCTAAAACAGTTTTCATTTGGGAATCAATTCTTGGTCCCCAATTTAGGCCTCAGTGAGGTCAGGCCCTGTCCCTGGACAGAGGAACTGGTAACTCCTAGTTGGCCGAGGGCCTTCTCCTGTACCCCAACCAATGCAAGTTTCCTGACAAAAGATGGCAACTAGAGACCGCCAGAGGCTCCTGGCCACCCCACTAGTGGCAGCCAGGCTGGGGATGGTTCGTCCCTGCCGAGAGTCGCGCAGCCCGCACAGCCCTCAGAGCTGATGGGCCCGGCGGCGCTCAGAGCCGGCAGTTGGGCGGCCACGGGCCTGGCCAGGCCGTGGGGATGGCCGGGCTCGAGTGCCGGGCGGCGGCAGGGAAGGAGGAGGACGAGAGGCGCTTACTGTTGGTAGTCTTGTTTGCAGTACAGTTTCCGATCCCGGAAGTAGCAGCTGGTGGTGAGGGCTTGCTGACACGCAGCGCACTGCAAACACTCCTCGTGCCAGGAGGACTCGTTGACTCGCATCAGGAAGCGGTCAGAGATGGGCCGCTGGCAGCCCTCGCACACGGCGGGATGCGGGCAGTCGGAGCCTGCAGCGCACAGGGCGAGAGTGGAGCGGTCAGCGCCGACCAGCCTGGCCCCGGCGTCCCGGCCGCTCCGTTCCTGCAGCCCGGGCCCCAGAGGCGAGGGCAACCCGGGAGCGCCATCCGCCGCCTGCGCTCCACCGGTCGCCGCACCCGGGCTCGGGCCAGGGAGCCTGGGCGTGGGGAGGCCACAGGTCTGGAGCCTTGGCCCGGCGCTGCACTCTCCCTTTCTCCGGAGATCAGCGCTCGGTGTGACTACGTAGGAGAGCCCGCTCGGCGTGCAGTAGCCGGCTGGGACCAAGACGGGCGAGGTGAGGCTGGGGCGCTTGCTGGCTGACACGCCCCACGGTGGCGTTCGTGGACTTCTGTCCCCAATCTCCCCAAAACCTGTAGTTGGGGTGGCCCAGGGGACATTTTTCTCTTAGAAGCTCCCCCCACCAAGTGACCTGGCAGCACTCCCAAGCTTGCTAAGGTGACCACTTGAGTCCTCCATCACTCCTGCCGCCCGCCTCCTACCCCCTCGGGAGTGGCAGCTCTAGCACCAAGGCCCAGGGAGGATGGTGGGTGGCCGCTGGAGCTGTCCCTGCCAACCTCTGCCTCCTCACCAAGCCTGTTTAGGGGTGCCTCACTGCAGGAGTCTGTTCTGTGTCCCCCGCACCCCCATGTCCTGCAAACCGTCTCCTTATTCCGTTGGTCCGGACCCCCGCGTCCATCTCGGGAGCGTGCCCCTGTCCCCTGCCCGTGACCACTCGGGCGTTCTGATGCCTCACTCACCCAGCAGCACCCCCAGAGTGGCGGGCCCGGGGCGCAGGGCGTGCTCCTCCATCTTGATGCCGTCCAGCATCTTGGCGCAGTCCGTCTGCCCACGGGGGAAGCACCTCTCCAGCGACTCGGGACCTGTTGCTATATCCATGGGACGCGGGGCGCGCCGCGGGCCCCGCCGGCCAGGGTGCTCGCCCGCCCGCGCGCCGCCCAGGAGCCGGGGAGGCGCGGCCCCCGCGGGGTTGGGGCTGGGGCTGGGGCTGGGGCTGGGGCTGGGGCTGGGGCTGCGGCAGGGGCCGCCGGCCGCCCCCGGCTAGCGTGGAGCGCGGGCGCGCCGGCCCCGGGCCCCGGCGTCGTGGGGCGGGCCGGGGCGCTGCAGTCCGCGCCGCGCTCTCCCGGGCACTCGCAGCCACGCGCGCCGGCTCCTCTGTCACCTGCTTGTCAGCCCCGGAGCCGGGCTGCGGCGGCGGCGGCGGCGGCAGACGGAGCCGCGGGGAGGAGGCGGAGGAGGCGGCGGCGGCGGCGGCGGCGGCGGGCGGGGGAGGGGGCGGGGGTGCAGGGGCGGCCCCGCGGGCTGGGGGGGCGCGGGCGGCGCAGCGGGGTCCCGGGCGGGGCGCAGCGGGCCGCGGGGCTCCAGGCGCGCTCCCCGCGCTACTCCAGTGCCATGGTGCGCCCGTGGAGCCGCCGGGTTTAGAGCTGGGGCTGGCGGCGGAGGGATACTCCGGCCGGGAGCCGCCTCACCCCTCCTCAAACTTCCTGACATTTGAACTCATTGGTGCGCCTCGTATCCCTGCGCCGGGATGAGCCGGCGGCTCCACGTCAAATAGTGCGGTCGCCGCCCCCCCCCGCGGGAGGGCTCCCCGCGCCCCCAGCCTGCGCCCCGCTCCGCGCCTGACCCGCGCCCCGCGCCCCGCGCCCCGGCCAGATCGAGCGCCCGCTGGCCCCTTGCAAGAACTTTGGGTCGCCTTCGAATCCAATCCTTCTGCCCCACCCCTTGGAAAAACTGATCTGGGAGTCGGGGACTGAGCCTTCCTCTTCTCTTTCCCGCCGTCTTTATTATTAGCGTGTTTGTAAAGCTCCGGCGCTAAGAGGAGTGGCCCCGAGCGAGGCCGGGCTGCGCGGACGGCGGGGAGCGCAGCCGATTCGCCGGGGGAAGGCGCCGCCCGGAGTGGCCGCCCGGGGACCCCGTCTGTCGGCCGAGGTAGGTCGCTCCGGGCTGAGTTGACGTCCCCTGGGCGGCGGCGCCCTTCCCGGGACCCTTCTGGTCCGCGGACAGGCTGGCTGCTCGGGTTGAGGGGCGGGGACCGTCGGGAGGGAAGGGCTGCTGGCCCGGGGATGGCCGAACGGGGTCCTGGCCCGGGGAGAAGGGGCTGGGCCCCGGATTTGGGGTGAGGGGTCGGGAAAGGATTCTGGCGTGGCAGAGGTCGGGTGGAGGGGTGGAGGGGTGGAGGGGTGGGCGAAGATCCTGGAAGAGCGCTGCGATCAAGGACGGGAGATGTCTCCGCTGGGCAGGCGAGGAGGGTCAGGCCCAGGTTAGGCGCGGAGAGGTTAGAGGACGATTAGGTCCGAGAAGGGGGTCCTTGGTCAGGGGTTGGGGCGGTAGATGAGAATTTGCAGTTGCAGGGCGGGGGTGCGGGTGCGGGTGCGGGGTGGGGGTGGCCCTGGGGTCGGTAACCCGAGGCCCTGGACGATGTGTGTTGGGTTGCTCGATGGAAACGGGATCGGCGGCCGGGAGAGGCTACTTTTGGTGGCCGAGGAGCCCGGCTAGGGGTCCGTAGGCGGCACCTGGCCGGGGCAGCATCCTGGTCAGACCGGGCAAAGTGGGCGTTGGCGCTGGGGAGCGAAAGGCCTGGCACCCACCCGGCCCGGCCCGGCCCCCGCGCTCGCTCGCTCCCAGCGCAGGCCGCGGCGTCGGGCCGCAGTGCTCCGCGCCTAGGCTGGCTGTGTCTTCGGCTCCTGGGAGTCCACGGAGGCGCGGCTCGCCCAGGAACAGGGGGGCCGGTGCAGGCGCTGGGGGGCCCCTCGAGCCGCGGCGGGGCGGCCCCGACCCCTCCCGGAACGGAGCAGCGGCGCGGAGCGGGGCGGGGGCGGAGGGCGCGGGAGGCGGGTCCCCTGACCCCGCCGGAGGCGAGAGGGCGGATCGGATTTGGAGCCTGCCGGAGGCTCGATCAGAAGTGGCCCCCTGTGCCGCCGGGCCCCGCGGAGGGGCCAGGCTTTGTGGAGGCTTCGAAGGCTCCCGCCCCATCCCGGTACCTGCGTGTGTGTCGGTGGGTGCCTGTGTGCGTGCGCGTCGATGCGCCCTCCTCGGATCGGCTGCGTGCCTGTGCACGCGTGTCTGCGCGCAAATGCAGTATTTCCGTGTGCCCGAGACTTTCTGGGCTCGGAGTGTGCGAATCTGTATCTGGGTGTGATTCCCGTGCACATGTGCGTGTGCATCTGCGGGTCCTAACACGCCCCTGTATCCTCTGTACGTTTCTAGGCCTTTCTGTGTGTCCCGGTGTCGGTGTCGTTGTACGTGGGTGCCGACGGCTTTGTGTGTCTCTCAGCCACTGTATTGTGTCTGGGGCACTTTTCTGTTTATGTGTCTTCGTGTCATCTTTGTGTGTCTGAGTGTGTCTCTGAGTTTCTGAATGGCTCTGTGTGCTTGCGTGTCTTTTAGAGTTTTTTTTTTGGGGGGGGTGTTATGTGTGTGTTTGCGCGTGGCTTTTGGTGGCTGCTCCGGGTATTTCTCCACGTCTTTGTGTGTCTGTCTCCGGGACGGGGGGTGAGGGGCTATGTGGCTTCTCTCATACGCCCTTGGTGCCTTGTCCTTGTGCAGCCTGGAAGGCCCTGAGCTCCCCAGGTTGGGCCTGGGCCTGGGCCCGGGCTGCCTTCCTCGGGCAACTGGGACCCGGGGCGCGAGCTGTGGGAGAAGCCGGGCAGGCAAAATTCGGGCGCGCGATGCCCGGCGCGGCACTGGCGAACCGACCGGGCGCATTCTGCCCTCTGCTGGCAGCGTTGCGTTCCTGCACCGGCTGCCTGTGGGCCAGAGGTCCGGCCCGGTTCCAGGCCCAGACCCTCGCTTTTACCTTCAGAGCGCACTTGGGAATCCGCTCCCAACTCAGGCCCTGCGCACTCATCCCGGACCCCACGCTCTGGATGCAGCGTTCCATCCTCCTCCCGTCTCCCCCGCCTTCCCTGCAACCAGCCTCTTCCTCTCATTTCTCCCCTTCAGCCAAATGGGGGCCCCTGTGGCCCGGCCTCTGTGACTTCTGTGACCCTGGGTCTGATGTCCAGAGCTGAGTTGGGGTCGCGTTCCTAGGGCCACCCAAAAGCAAGTTCTCAGAGCAGGAGAACGTACCAGCAGCCTTGCTCTGGTGCCCTGGGTTGGTCTGTCCTGGGGCACATACAATCTTGGTGCCTCACCCCCACGCCCCTGCCGGAGTCACGGCCCACCCCACCAGGGCCCACACTTGGAGGGCCACAGAAGGTGCTCAGAGCCACCCCCCGAGGCTTCTAGGTACATGTCCGGCCCAGGCAGCGGCTGCTCTTTCTGGTCTGGGAGTGGGGCTGCTCAGCCCACAAACCTGGGATCCCGCTCCACATCCCCCTTGCTCTGTGTCAGTCCATCCCCTCGCCACACCTCCACGCTCCGATCCATCGCCATGTGAGTCCTTTTCTTTGCCCTTTGTCCCTGCTCCGGGGTCCTTCTTTCTCCCAGCTGAGTCCGCGGTCTGGCTCCTCCAAACACAGATGCGCAGAACACCCAGGTCTCTCTCAAGCACAGTCCCGGCTCCTGCCCTCCCAACCCTTTCCCTTGCTGAAGAAGTGGCCGGCTGGACGGTAGAATGGGGAGCCCAGGCCCCGTCAGGTGCCATCTGTAGGCAGCTTGCGGCATCTTGCTCGGTGCAACAGAGCCAGCAGGATCTGGCGACCGCCCACACCCCCCGGGGCATCCACGGACCTGTGACGCCCCCAGCGGCTCACCCCCAGCTGCTCCCGCCTGTCTGGGATTTTCTGTGGCTTGGACTTCAGCCGCAGAAACAGTTTCAGATTTTCTCCACCTAAGGAAAGACCCAGCCTGGCTCTTTGGAATTGCTGGGAAGGAAGCAAGAACTGAGAGGGAAGCTCTAGGCGGGAGTCACAGCTCTCACAATCCTGCTGATGCCTCATCTCCAGGGGGCCCTTCCCTATACCCCCTTGCTGGGGCCCTGCACTCCCTGCGCCTGCCTCTGCTACTGGCCTTCCAAATGCGGCCCTATGACCACCCCCTCCCCACAGTGGAGTCCTGTCCATCCTCCCCATCTGTGCTTCTGACCAGAGCCGAACCCAAGTCCCCTCCCAATTTACAACCCCAGCTAGAAGCAAGGATCCTGGGCAGGGATGAAGTACCCGCCAATGCCCAGCGGAGTGAGTGCTGGGGAGCATGAAGGCGAGGAGGAGGGGCTGCACAGATGCCCAGTTCCACCCTGCAGGAGAGTCAGGGCTGTCAGGGTTGCCAGAGTGAGCGCTCGGACCTGTCCAGTGACACCCCCCCCCCCCCATACCATTGGCCTTGACAATCCTCAGATCTGCTGGAAGCAGATTGGACCAGAGCCACCCCAACACATGGCCGGGCTTGGGGCCCACTATTCCCTGGTGGCAGCTGGGATCTGGGAATCCAGGAGCTCTGGAAGTGGAATAGGACAGCAATATCAGAGGTGGAATGCCCCCACCTTCAGAGCCAGTGGGGACCATGCTCTCTTCTGAGGACCACAGCAGGCCTGACCCCAGGACATGTGGAGCAAAGGCTCAGGCCTCTTCTCAGCCAGCAGAGAGAAGAGTGTGTGTGATAAGTAACCCGGTCATCTTCCCAGAGCCCAGAGAAAGGTTTCTGTGGTCTTCTTGTGCCTGTGGAGAGCTCACAGAGCCCCTGAACCATGTGGAGGTCAAAAAAAGAGGGATGACTGAGGAGAGGCCCAAGCTGGGGTCCTGCTGACCCAGGGCTGAGTGTGGGTTCTCACTTTCCCATCCGGGGTTTTCTAAGGCTAGTGAGAAGGACGTGGCAGAGAACAGGATTTTAGGCAGCGTTTTGTTGGTGAGATACAGTGTAGTGGCTCTGAGGCCTTGTGCTGGTACATGCTTGTGTGCAGTGTGGAGGACTTCCCAGCCCCGGGCCGAGTCCTTCTATCCTCCTGCAGCCCAGTCCCACCTCAACCAGCTAGTGGGGGCTCTGGCTACAGGCCCATGACTTTTCAAGTGCAAAGTGTGGGACATTAGTCATGGAATTCCTCCCTGGCGGGTTAAGAGCTCAGGCTCAGATCTAAAGCCTTCTGTCTGTCCTCAGGACAGGAGAGGACAGTGCCATGGCCAGGTGGCTCACAGCTAAGGTCTTCCACTGGCCAGGCAGTACATTGGAGTGGTCAAGAGCAGGTCTTGGGGAGTCACCAAGGTCTAGTTCAGGATCTGGCTGTGGGACTCTGGAAAGTGCTGCCCTCTGTCTGTGCCTCAGCTTCCTCATCTGTAAAGGGGGCAGAGTAGTAGCATCTCTCCCACAGGATTGTTGAGATGGTGAAATATAAGTGCTTACCACGGTGCCTGGCACATAGTAGGCCTCTATAAATATTTGGTAAATAATTGGATGAAAGGAGTCCCTGGGACTTGGGAAGATCACAGCTGCCTCCTCCCCTCCCTATCAGGACCTCAGACACATGCTGAGCTCAGCCATTTGTTTTTCTTTAGGGCAGGCAAAACTCAGATCCAGACAGCTGTGGGCTGGGTGCAGGAGGCTTGGGGGCAGGGGGGTGCCCCAATGTCCAGCACAGACAGCCTCAGCCTTCTCTGATTGCCCTGGCTATGAAGCCTGGGTCTGAAAGTTGCTTTGGAAGGCAACAGAATTAGGGGTTTCAGCCTAGTGCATCAAAACTGACCAGGTGGGAGGGACTCTCAAGGTGCCATTTATATTTATTTTTTAAAAGCCACTTTCCTGAAGCATCTTTGCCTTTCTTGCCAAATGGATGGGCTGGGTTATTTCAGCAACCCATCTAGAACTAGGGGCTTCCCCTACCAAGGACCTGAGCCAGAACAAAGAAAAAGCCAAGAACTGTATATGAAGTCATAAAAGTCCCATTAGGACACTAAGAATAACTTTCAGAAAAACATTTTATATGAATTGGACACAAATTCACAAAAGCAAAAAAAAAAAGTTCATCCGTCTCCACCCTGAGGGTCTCTAGCTGGGAAGGGGGCTGGGTGTGATGCTGAGGCCAGCACCCATCCTATTTGATCTTTATCTTAAATCCACTTCAAAACGCTGGGGATTGGCGGAGTTGGAGGTTTGCCCCTTCCTGTAATTATTTGGTGTCTAGTAAAGTTTTTATGAGTGTCTGTGCAAATAAATGCATTTGATGTGCATTTGTTTTGGCGAGTGCCGCTTTATATAGGAGGCGTGTGCGTCTTCTGTTGGCCCTCAGAAAAGAAAAGAATGAGAGTGGAAATAAAAATAAAACTAAGATATCCGGACCAGGCAGAGGGGCGGAGCGGGGGCAGTCCCACTGCCAACCCTCTCACACCAGGGCTTGTGGGCGCCAGGGATGCTGCCAGTTGAGTTTGCTGCCACTCAGGACTGGGAGCTGCTCAGGGCTGGGAGGCAGGCTTTGTGAAATCCAGATTCTAGAAAGGTGTTCTTGGAAACAGAACTATGCCTGCCTTTTGGTTACTGTGCCCTGGGTATTCTTAATGAAGTGAGATGGATAATAAATAAAGGTGGTCTTGGGGTGTCGCTTTATCATTGAAGTGACAGACTATGCCTATTTCTCTAGAATTTGAGCTCAGCAGGATCTGGCCAAACAGGCAGACTGAACAGAGATGTGGCTTCCCGCTCTGTTGAGGCAGCTGGGGCGGGGCAGAACAGGCGGTCCTCCTGGGTGTCTGGGAAAGCAGAAGTGCTCCGTAAGGGTGAGGACTCAGTTCGGGGTGTCGGGCTAAGAGCGTCCATGCTCTGCTGGTGTGCAGGATGCAGCCTGCAGGTGCATTCAGCTTGGGCCCATACTATCTCTCTTCCCAGGACTGCAGCCTTGATTTATTTGTTCTAAAATTATTTTAGCATTTTTATTGAAGTATAATATCCACATAGAGAAGTGCACAAAGCATAAAATTACTAAGGGGACACACTCATGTTCCCAATACCCAGATCAAGAGAATATTTCCAGCTCTCCAGAATCTCTCCTTGTGCTCCCTCCCAGGGCACTACCCATCCCTCTTCCAAGGAAAGCACTATCCTGATTTCCAGCACCATACATGAGTTTTGCCTTATTTTTGAACTATATATAAGTGGAATCATACAGGATATACTCCTTATCATGTCATGAGATTTTGGGTGAAAATATAGATTTTTCTGCTGAAAAATCAGAGGTGTGATCATGTTGGACCCTCATTCCAGCAGGGTGATTGATAATCTAGAGCTGAATTGTGTCTTTCCCCCTTCCCCCCAATCTTTCCCTCCCCCTGGTACAGGACACCCACCCTCTTCTGTTTAGCAGTGGTAACTCCTGATGTAAGCTCCTTCCCCATCTTCAACACCTCCTCAAAGGAATCACTGTATGCACACTGAGGAAGTACATCCAGAATCTTCTCTCATCTCAGTCCCTCATCTGTGTTCAATACTCTCTGAGGTAGAAGTCCTGAGACTTCTCTTAACAGGTGAGGAGATCTTCTGCAGAGAGGTAAAGTCACTTGCCCGGGGTCACACAGCCTTTCAGTGTCAGATTCTGGATTCAGACCTGGACTGGCTGGACTCCAAACCCCAGGCTCTTGTCACCTCCCCACACAGCTCCCTTGGGCATCCAGGCCCAGGCGTGAACAATCCCCTCCTGCCTCCTTCCAGCAGGGAGGAAGCTGGACTTTTTCCAAAGGAAACGCTGGGAAACACAAAACCCAAAACAGAAAACAGGGCAGGGATGGTTCCCAGGCCCCAGCAGCCTAACCTCGGGTGATGCAAGTTTCATCTGGGATGGGCTGGTCTGGACTGGTGCGGCCTCCCCAGATGCATCAAGGAAGGGTGGTGTCATGCCATCCGCTGAGAATGTACCACATGCCAGGCGCTTCCCATGTGTGGTTCCTGAATACTCACAGTGCGCCCCACTTCACAGATGAGAAAACTGAGCTTCAGAGAGGTCATATGTCTCGCCTTAAACCACAGGTGGATGAGTGGCCATGTTGGGTTTTGAATGCATTAATTGTGACTTCAGTGTCTTTGCTCTGTGCCACATTGGTCCTATTCTGATTCAATGGAGCCAAGTGGCTCAGCCACTTTCACTCTTCTGTTATGATGGAGGTGTAACCAGGTGCTTCCTCTTGGGGGAGCAAAGATTCTGGAGTCTGGCTGACATGGTTTGGAGTTTAGTTTGAGGAGCCACGTGGTGGTTCTCAGGGCCTCAGTTTCTTTAGCTAGCAAATAGGGATGATATTACTACTTCCCACTACTATTTGGAGGTTCAACAAGGTCTGTGGGCTTTTGAATCTGGAAGAATTGGCAGTGACCTGATAGAGAGGGCAAGAGGGTCATTGGTGTGCAAAGGTCCTGAGGCAGGAAAGAACTTGCTCTATTGGAAGCATGTATGGCTAGGTTAGAACAAGGATGTGGCTACAGGTGTGGGCAGGAGGCTGACCACGTGGCATTGTGGGTCATGATGAAGAGAATAAGCTTGAACCTGAGGGCTGTGGGGAGCCACAGGAGGGTTTCAACAGCACCGTGCCATGGCCAAGTTTGATTTCTTTTAGGAAGATCTCTCTGACTGTGGTAAGGCCTCCGGCAGGAGGCCAAGTGACCAGGCCTTTGGGTCTCAATATCCCTTTTGTATGGAATGAGGCTGGGCGGTCCGCAGAGCAGACCTTACCCTCTAATTTCCCATAGAGGTTGTGTTTCCAGATTCAGGGTTTCATGTTACACGGTTATTCTTTCTGGAATGTGTCCCCCGAGCAACCCCGCTGGACCCTCCGTAGAAGGAGGGGCTCTCCTCAGTGCAATATGCACATTTATGCAAAGAAGTAGAGCATCCCAGTCCCAGGGCTTGGCAGTATCTGATCCAGAGACAGTTCAGCAAGCAACGGACAGAACAGCGCTCAGGAATTGGGACAAGCTGCAAGCATCAACAATACTAATAGTAGCGACGATACTACCGCACCTTTATTGATGACTTGTGATACCAGGCCCTTGGTGAAGCCTGCAAGATCTGTGATCTTACAGAGTTCTAAAGCCTGTGAGGTAGCTGGCATCGATGCCCATTGTGCAGATGGGGAAAGCGAGGCTCAGAGAGGGGGAAATGCCTGGCTCAAGGTCATTAAATGGCAAAGCCAGGCCAGTAGCTACTGCCCTTATACTCTCACCTGTGGGTGCTGAGCAGCCTCAGAAGGGTGGTGAGTTGGGCGTGCTGTTGAGCTCTGTGGGATCCAGGCAGCCTTGCAACTGTTCCCAGCGCACAGAGGAGGCAGAAAATTTGGTCCCCGCGTCCCGACATCCATCTACACATCAGCCCACACAATCTGCCTGGCAGAGTTATTCTCCCTAGAAGAGCTTTTCCAAACCCAGGAAAAGCTTCCAAGTCTAGGCCTCTAAGGCCTCCTGGCCCATGTCCACTTCTCTGGCCTCATCTCCACCTCCTTCCCCCTTACTCCCTGTGTCACTCACAGAGCAATTGTGCTTACTTTAGCTTTTCAAGCAGCGCATACTCTCTCCTGCTTGCAGCGTGTGATCAGGCTGTTTCTTCCCTTTGCCTGGAAGGTTGTCTTTGCTCCTTTTCCCTAGCTTACTCCTATTCATCCTTCTCACCTCAGTGTAAGCATCACTGCCTCCCAGAAGCCTTCTTTTGCCCCCTGGACCAGCTTCGGTCCCCCTCAGTGTTTACAGCAGTACGTGTGGCTCCTTCAGGATAAGATGGAAGCTCCCCACCCCCGCCCCCCACAGTCTCAAGGAGAAACCCAGGAAGGATCAGAGAGGAGTGATGGGGAGGGTAGGACTCAGTGTCAAAGCAATGGAAAGGATTCTACAAGACACAGAGGGGACAAGTGCCCTTGAAATATAACATGGTCCACATTGTGCTCATTTGATGGTTGGGGATCTGCCTCTCCCGTGTAGAGCAGCTGGGGACTCCAGCCAGGCAAGAAACGGATTCTCATGGCAGAAGATGAATCTGATTGTACTGAATGATCATCTTATTTCCTTCATCCCCCTTACTCCCTTCCCTTCTACCCAGGAGCACTAAGGATAAGATTGAAGATGCGTGGATTCACAACCCATGGTAGAGAAGATGCAGAGGAAGACTTGGGCCTGCTAGATTCTGGGGGAGGGTGGAACAGTCTGGGAAGATTAAGGCAGCAGAGACTTAGAGACTGGGAGGAGCTAAGAGGCTGGAGGTGGGGATGAGAGAATGTGAGGAAAGGAGGGAATGATCTCTGGGGAGTCTTGAAGGCAGCCATAAAGGCAGTTCTGGGGGTGGGGGCTGTGATGGTCTCACAGTGCAAGGGGACAAGCGGATGCGGCCAGGGCCCTGGTCCCGTTCATAAGCACCCAGTGCCTAGTGGTGACTGTCAGAATTCCACCTTCAAGGCTACCTTGTCTGCCACTTGTGAGCAGAGGACCGGCAGGCCAGCTTCCCATCCTGGGAGCTCACTATGGGGCCAATTGGAAGATGACAGCCCCAAGGGGACCCTGTGAAAGGAAAACTGTTTTCAGAGTGTTGAGATACAGGAACAAATGTAAAAATCTGTTTCCCGGGACGCCTGGCTGTCTCAATTGGGAGAGCATGCGTCTCTTGATCTTGGGATCATGGGATCTTGGGATCCCTGTTGGTGTTGAGATTACTTGAAAATAAATAAACTTAAAAAAAATTAAAACTTCATTTCCAGCCATTTCTTTTACAAGAATATTAAAAGGTACACAACAAACACGAGCCTTTTAGATACCAAATACTTTCTGCATTTAGGAAGAATCCCACTGGGGAGTAGGGCAGGCTTTGTGAGAGTCTTAAGGCCCTGAATGCTGGGTTCTAGGCTGTAGGGGAGCCCAGAATGTTGGAGACGGCCAGGCTGTCCCAAGGAGAGCCTGGCTGGGAGAAACAGTCCTGATGCCAGAGGATTCCACATATGCCCTGAGCATGTGAGAAGAGATGCGAAGGGATGGGAAGCACCCTCATATTTCTTTAGTGGGAAGATATCCCCCAAATGTATTTGGCCAGTTTGAGTATGTAAACTGAAGATGCTGAAACTGTCACATGCCTACTTAAAATATTACATTTACAAGGTGGGTATTACCTGCAAAATTACAATCACAATTTTTTTTAAAGATTTTATTTATTTATTCATGAGAGACACAGAGAGAGAGGCAGAGACACAGACAGAGGGAGAAGCAGGCTTCCCCCAGGGAGCCTGATGTGGGACTCGATCCCAGGACCCTAGGACCATGTCCTGGGCTGAAGGCAGGCGCTTAGCCGCTGAGCCACCCAGGCATCCCAATCACAATTTTTATTATACTTTTAGATATTTATATCAGTAACCTGACAGATGGGTTAAAAAGAGATAATATAGGGATGCTTGGGTTGCTCAGTGGTTGAGCATCTGCCTCCAGCTCAGGTCGTGATCCTGGAGTCCCCATAGGGAGAAGGAGACTTCTGCTTCTTCCTCTGCCTGTGTCTCTGCCTCTCTCTCTGTGTCTCTCATGAATAAATAAATAAAATCTTTAAAAAAGAGAGAGAGAGAGAAATAGAGATAATGCATAGGGGATGCCTGGATGGCTCAGTCTGTTGAGCATCTGACTCTTGATTTCGGCTCAGGTCATGATCTCAGGGTCATGAGACTGAGCTCCATATTGGGCATGGAGACTGCTTAAGAGTCTCTCTCTCCCTCACCCTCTGCCTCCCGCCTTAAAAAAAAAAAAAGAGTAAAAGATAATAAATATAAATAAACTATTTTTCATGTAATTTCTGAGACAGTTTAGTTTCAAGCTCTTGTATTTTTTCCTTTTTATTATTTTTGTGATAAGATACACATAACATTTACTATCTTAACCTTTTTTTAAAAAGTAAGCTCCACACCCAGTGCAGAACCCAGTGTGGGGCTTGAACTCAGGACCCTGAGATCAAGACCTGAGCTGAGGTCAAGAGTCTAACACTCCGCCAACTGAGCCCCCCAGGTGCTCCCCACTTAACCATTTTTAAACATACAGTTTGGCGGCATTAAGTAGAGTTATATTTGTTGAGCATTCATCACTATCATCCATCTCCAGAGCTCTAAGCATCTTGCAAAACTGAAATCATGTTCCCATTAAACACTAACTCCCTATCCTCTCCTCTTCCCAGCCCCCGGCAACCACTTCATTCTACTTCTGTCTCTATGAGTTTGACTACTCTAGATATCTCAGATAGGTGGAATCATGCATATTTGTTCACTTGTGACTGGCTTATTTCACTTAGCATTATGTCCTCAAGGTTCATCTATGTTATAGCATGTGTTGGAATTTCCTTACTTTTAAAGACTGAATAATATTCCACTGTACATATATACCACATTCTGTTTTTCCATTTATCTGTTGATGGACACTTGAGTTGCTTCTATCCCTTGGCTATGGTGAATAAGACTACTATGAATATGAGTATACATATATTTCTTCGAATCCCTGCTTTCTATTCTTTTTTTTTAATATTTATTTATTCATGAGAGACAGAGACAGAGAGAGAGAGAGAGAGAAAGAGAGGCAGAGACACAGGCAGAGGGAGGAGCAGGCTCCATGCAGGGAGCCTGACGTGGGATTCGATCCTGGGTCTCCAGGATCATGCCCTGGGCCAAAGGCAGCGCCAAACCGGTGAGCCACCTGGGCTGCCCTGCTTTCTATTCTTTTAGATATATACCCAGAAGTGGGATCGCTGGATCATATGGCAGTTATATTTCAATTTTTTGAAGAACCACCATACTGTGTTTCATTGTGGCTGCACCAGTTTACTTTCCCACCAGCAGGTCACAGGAGTTCCAATTTCTCCATGTCCTCTTATTTTTTTACTGGTAGCATCCTAATGAGCATGAGGAGGTATCTCATTGCAGTTTTGATTTGCATACCCCTAATGAATAGTGAAGCAAAGCATATTTTCATGTGTTCACTGGCCATTTGTGTGTCTTCTTTGGAAAGATGTCTGTTCAAGTCTTTTGCCCATGTTTGGTGCTTTGTGTTGTTGGGTTGTAAGAATTCTTTATATATTCTGGATATTAACCTCTTATCAGGTCTATGATTTGCAAATATTGTCTCCCATACAGTTGGGTTGCCTTTTCATTCTGTTGATTGTGCCCTGTGATGAACATAAGTTGTTTTGTTTTTGTTTTGTTTTGTTTTGTTTTGTTTTAAAGATGTTATCTAATCATTCGACAGAGCGAGAGAGTGCATGAGTGTGGATAGGAGCAGAGGGAGAAGCAGACCCCCCCACTGAGGGGCTTGAAACCAGAATCCTGGGATCATAACCTGAACCGAAAGCAGACTCCTAACCAACTAACTGAGCCATCCAGGCACCCCTGAGCAGAAGTTTTTAATCTTCAAATCCAATGTATCTATTTTTGCTTGTGTTGCCTTTGCTTCGCCTGCATTTTTGAATCTGTGTCCTTTGTCTTGACTAAACCACTTTTCAAGATGCCCAGCATCATTTTGCATTTTGTCATCAGCGTCCACTTCTAAGTTGCTTGACATACAAATTCACATGTGGTGCTGTAATTGTCCCTCAGCGCAGATACCTATTTGCCAAACATTATGCCACAGGTTATATACTTACTCTGCTTGTTGGCATAAATTCATAATCTGTACAGCTTCTATAATGCATTTATAAAGTGGACTGTAAAAGGCTTCTTTGAAACAGCATCCAGCCCCTGTGTGTGCAAGGCCACACTCCCAGGAGAGATTCTAAAGCTACACAAAATTACTTTATCTCTTTTAGCCCATTTGTCAGGTTACTGTGATTAACATCCAAAATCAGCGTGAATTGAGGTCACTTCAGGATAATGCATCTTTCCCAAATAGCATTGCATTGGTCAAAATGAAATAATTGAGAAAGTGCTCCATAACACAGCATACCCTGTAAGGAAGCAAATATAAGGAATAATTCTGGGGGAAAAACCCTACTTTATATTTTGGCTATCTAATAATTAATATACAATAACAGCAGCAGGAGTAGGAGCAGCAGTGACCACCATGTGTTGGGTACTGCTCCAGCCTGGCTGAGCTCAGTGCGCCACCATTCTTAATGCTGAATCCATATGACAGCCTCTGAGGAAGGTACTCAGATTGTTCTCAATCCACAGATGGGGAAACTGAGGCTCAGACAGGTGAAGGCACATGCTGGGAGAGCTGAGATTTTAATCCATGTCTTTCAGAGCCCAGACTCTTAATCATTACATGAGCCTGCTTTCATCCACCTGGCTTGTATCTGTCTGTGAGCACCCAGTGCTGCACATGACCCAGAGAGGAGCCCGCCCTGAAATGTTGGGTTTATAATGTTCCTACCTCGCTCATGAAAGTTGGCTCCAAACTCAGCTTGGTTCCCTCTACCCAGTGGTTGGTGCTTATTCCCAGGGTGCAGCTGATATGTGGAGAGGGCATCACCCATGTCCCCTCCTGCTCAGGCAGGTTAACACCAACTCACCATAAGGTACGGAGAAGAAAGAAGGAGTATTGGAAAGTGAGTATCCATTCAGGCCACATTTACACAGAGGTGACCACATAAAAACATCAGAGACACAAGAGATCCTGCTTCTGCCTTGGTAAAAAGTGCTTTTATTTTTTATTTTTGATAAGGTTTTTTATTCTGGAAAATTTCAAACATATATAAAAGTAGAGAGTATAATGTACCAATGGATTGTTTGGCAAATCTTGGACTCTCTAATATTTCAATCATAACTATTTTGGTTTATCTTTTCAAATG
The DNA here is from genome assembly GCF_011100685.1 of Canis lupus familiaris. Classification (NCBI taxonomy): domain Eukaryota; kingdom Metazoa; phylum Chordata; class Mammalia; order Carnivora; family Canidae; genus Canis; species Canis lupus. Next base: position 56,727,175 of record NC_049230.1, read on the forward strand.
ATGAGGATGCCTTTTTTCTTTTTAAAGATGTTATTTATTTATCTGAGAGAGAGCAGAGCAAGAAAGAGAGAGCATGAGCTGAGGGGCAGAGAAAGAGGGCCAAGCAGACTCTCCATTGAGCAGGGAGCCTGATGCAGGACTCGATATCAGGACCCTGAGATCGTGACCCGAGCTCAAGGCAGATGCTTAACCCACTGAACCACTTAGCCACTCCTAATAAGGATATCTTTTTTTTTTTTTTAAAGCTGGCAGCCATAATGCCATTATCACACCTGTAGAAATTATCATCTCACATACCTAGTCAATGTTTACATTTCCCTGATTGTCTCGTAAATGTTTTTATGCCTTACAGAAAAGACCATACATGTCTCTTAAGCCTCTTTCAATCTGTAGTCTCCCCTCCCCCTCCCTCCCGCCCTCCTTCTCTTTCTCTCCCTCCTTCTTTCTGTCCACACCTCTCCACCTTGGAGTTTTTTTTATTTACGACTTTATTTATTCATGAGAGACACACAGAGAGAAGCAGAGACACAGGCAGAGGGCTCCCCTATGGGGAGCCTGCTGTGGGACTTGATCTCAAGACCCCGGATCATGAGCCAAAGGCAGATGCTCAACCACTGAACCACCCAGGTGTCCCTGGAGTTATTTTTTTGTTATTTTTTTGTTAATTGAGTTTTAAACGTATCACGACGAACAGAGGGATTTAATGTTATTTGCTGTTTTTTTTAATCCTCTGCAATTATTGTTCCTATTGATGCTCAAATGATCTCATGTGGCCAGAAAGAGCCTCATAGGTTGGCCCCCGAGGACTTCTGACCCCAGAAGACTTTGATAACTTCCTTGCTTTTTGGAATAACAAGATGCCCTAGACTCATCTTGTATATATTCTGCCTGGAATCAGCTATTTCTCCAAGAAACCAGGGTTTCTTGGAGTGGGGGGTGGTATGTAGAGACCACAGTGGAGGTTTAAGTAATGCTCATTGCTATCAGGTTGGTCACTATTTCTGATATGATATATATTTCTGATATATTTCTATTTTTAGTGGATGGAGCTAGGGAATACAGCTTTTTTTTTTTTAAAGATAAAATATTTCTTGAGTCATAGTTGTCAAAACACGAAAGCAACCAAGGTGCCCTTCAGTAGGTGAACAGATAAGCTATGATATATCCAAACAGTGGAATGTTATTCAGTGCTAAAAAGAAAAGTGATATCAAGGCATGAAAAGACATAGAGAAACCTGAAATATATATTGCTAGGTGACAGAAGCCAATCTGAAAAGGCCACATACTGTATGACTTCAGGTATATGACATTCTTGAAAAGGCAAAGCTATGAAGACAATAAAAAGATCAGTGGCTGCCAGCAGCTGGAAGGTGGGAAGAGGAAGAGATGAATAAGGCAGAGCACAGAGGATTTTTATTTTTTTAAAGACTTATTTATTTATTTATTTATTTATTTATTTATTTATTTATAGATTGAGAGAGACAGAGGCAGAGCACGGTGGGGATGGGCAAAAGGAGATGGAGAAAGAATCTCAAGCAGACTCCACGATGAGCGCAGAGCCTGATGTCGGGGCCCAATCTCATGACCTGGAGATCATGAGATCCTGGAGACCACAGGAGCTGAAATCACGAATCAGATGCTTAACCAACTGCGCTACCCAGGCACCCCAAGCACAGAGGATTTTTATGGCATGGAAACTATTCTGTACCATGCTACAGTGGTGGATACATGTCATTCTACGTTTGTCCAAACCCACAGGAGGTACAACACAAAGATGTGAAGCCTGATGTAAACGATGGACTTTAGTTAATGATAATGTATCAATATTGGCTTATCAGTTGTAACAAATGTATCCCAGTAAGGCAAGATGTTAATAAAAGGGGAAACGAGGGGGAGAGAGGGAGAGGAAGGGCATATGGGAACTCTCTGTCCTTCCTGTAAACCTAAAACTGCTCAAAAAAATAAAGTATACTTATTAAAAAATATCTCACGGGTTCATAGTGATACTTCAAATTCAGGACTATAGTGTTTCCACTTAGCCTCATCCATTTATTTGATTTTATTATTTGATTTTATTATTTTTAAAAAGATTTTATTTATTTATTCATGAGAGACACACAGAGAGAGGCAGAGACATAGGCAGAGGGAGAAGCAGGCTCCCCCGCTCCCCAGGGAGCCTGATGTGGAACTTGATCCCAGGACCCCAGGATCACGACTTGAGTGAAAGGCAGAGGCTCAACCACTGAACCACCCAGGTGTCCCTAGCTTCATCTATTTTAAATCTGTATATCCTTTCATGCTGGTGTGTCCTTTTCTCCAGTTCCCAGTGAAAGATATACTTACTTGCTGAGCCCCACTTCCACATAATGTTCTCCGATAAGAACATCAATAGCACCAACAATGTAATTATTGAGTCTTTTTTTCTTTTGCAGTTTACTTATTTTTGCTTTGCCTTTAGGAAATACCTTATTAGGGATAGACAGTTAAAATTACTGTGCGTTAGTCATGGAGTGATTCCTCAGCATGTGGTTATCACAACTTACTATAAGTTAGCTTTTTGTTTGTTTTGCTTTTTTATATCTGGAATTATTTTTGAAACAGTTGACATTATTTTATGATTGTGTGAAATATTTGCCTGGTTTCCAAATCAGGTCTACAAAACATGGGCTATTAGAAACAACCTGACTTCTGTTTCTGCCCATCAACCCTGTTTCCTTCCTCTACCTTTCAGTAACTTTTGCTGCTTCAACTTTTTGGTTTTTCCTTTCATTTTAAAATATAATGCCCCTTCTTAGATAAGTAGAAGTCTAGTCTGCACACTTTTCTCCAAATTTTAGACCAAATTTCTTTCTAGTCAAGCTCCAGATAGTTGCAGAGGAAGGCCTGACTCCAGACTTGGTACACCATCATAATCTACCCGATTTGAAATAAAGTATTTCTTTTCTTTGTTGAGGGCCTAGTACTACTTCTCAGCCATTGTATAGAAGACTTTTCACATGCTAACTGAGCCTTCAGACAGCCCTATGAGGTAGGAATTATCCCCCCCATTTTGCAGAAGCCAAAACAGGAATTCAGTGAGCTGGGATTTGAACTCGGGTCTCCCTGATTCTATTGGTTCACAAGTATTTCTGGAGCCCCTAACTATTTTGGACCCCATCCCAGGAACTGGGAAACAGAGATGAACCACAATTATGGTATAGGACTGTCTGTCTGTCCAGTTGTTGGTCCACCTGCTGCCCTGGGAGCTCCTTAAGGGTATCTGCATCTGGTCCACTCTGAGCATGAGCCCAGTTCAGTAAAACCAGTGGGTGTTTGTTGAATGAATAAATAAATGAAGAAAGAAAGTTAAAAACAAAACTTGAGGTTGTTATGGAAATCTAATGCCTCTTATACTCAGAAACCTTTGGAAAAAAATAATTTCTAAATTACGGATATAATCTACTTCATTTTGGAAAATTTGGAACATATAGAAAAGCTCAAATGAGAAAATAAAAATAATCCATAGTACTAGTGCCCAGAGTTAGCCTTTTTGTTTAATACTTTGGTCTTTTTTAATGTATGGATATCTTTTTTAAAGAAACAACATTAAAAAAAAAAGAAACAACATTTAGATCCTGATATATATATATATATATATATATATATAATTTGCATTTAAAATGCAAAAAAGTTTGCATTTAAGTAAATCACTAACGATGTATCATGAACATTCTCCTAATTGAACATCCTTTTAAACCTAAGTGTCTACTTAGAGGTTGGATTTATTTTTTACCAGTGATGATTTTCTTTACACAATAATTATAAATTCAAGATTAAGGCTGAATTCACAACAAGAATATTTAGCAGGTTTCTAGGCTGTGCACTGTGCACTAGGCTCAGCCTCAGCTGCACAATCTTTCCCTGGCAGATGCCCAGGGAAATGCCATGAGGATGTTAGCTGCTGATGAGGCATCTGCCTTATCTGGCTCCTTTAACACTTGGAGTTAAATTATCATTTGTGTTTTACAGTTCCAATCTTTGTAGGTATCACTAAAATTCTCTCCTGGCTGCAGAGGAACTATGATAGGCATCAGAACAGGTGATTAAAGGCTGGCTCTGGAGTCAGACTCAATCTAAGCCTGGCTGCACCCGAGATGGCTGTGTGACCTTGGGAAGGAACTTCCTTTCTCTATGCTTCTGTTCCCTCTTTTTAAAAGAAAGATTTATTTATTTAATGATGGGGTGAGGTGGCAGGCAGAGGGAGAGGGAGAGAGAATCTCAAGCAGACTTGTACTGAGCGTGGAGCTCAATGCCAGGCTCAATCTGGACCTGATCACCATCTGAACTGACGAAACCAAGAGTGGGAGGCTTAATGACTGAGCCACCTAGGCATCCCTCAGTTCCCTCACTCTTTTTTTTTTTTTTTAAGATTTTATGTATTTATTCATGAAAGACACAGAGAGAGAGAGAGAGGCAGAGACATAGGCAGAAGGAGAAGCAGGCCCCCCCGCCCCGGGGAGCCTGATGCGGGACTCGATCTCGGGACTCCAGGACCATGTTCTGGGCCGAAGGCAGGCGCTAAACCACTGAGCCACCCAGGGATCCCCAGTTCCCTCATTCTTAACACAAGATAGCAACTGTTCCCACCTCCACAGGTGGTCATGAGGAATCAAAGGCAAAATGCCTGTCATATGATAAGCCGCTAATAAATATCAGATAGTGTTATTATAACTTATATGTTTGGAGCATCTTCTCTTTTTTTTTCTGAATTGCACTTGCCATTTGTGAGTGTCAGGGCTACTCTGGGCAACTTTTCTTGATGGAAAGATAGGAAGCATCTGGATGGTCACATCTTGGAAGGAAGCATTAGCACCAGCATTTCAGGTGTGCTCTGACCCCATCTGCACCTTACACAGCCAGGTAGCCTGAAACCACTGATGGGGGCTAATGATTTCATTTTGTTTCTGAATTAATAAAAATAATGTATAAAGCCATCGTGGAAAGCAATAACATGTAATAAATAAGTTTATGGTCTCTCAAGTGAGACAATGAGGGTTCCAACTCCCCCTCCACCCTTACTATCTAGATGACTCTGAACAGACTATTTCCCATCTCTGAACTCCAGCTTCCTCATCAGCAAGTTGGAGATAATTGCGCAGATGATTGTTTTGTCTACCCCTCGCCAGTATCCATTTCTCTGCTTTTGCTTTAGGGTACCAATTCTCTCCGATGCTGGATCACGATTTTACTCCCAGGCTCTGCTTGTTGGGGCAGCTGACCTGGGTTTAAGTCAATCAGTGCACCCATCACCTGGCCAGCAACTGGTTGGTAGGTGGTTATGGGACCCAAGCCCAGCCAATGGCTTGCCCTCAGGCTGTGCGAACCGCCTCATTTCCATAGCCCTGTGGTTGTGAGGGTGGACTGGTCCCTGCTGCAAAGCCTTTTTGCATCTTCATGAGGATGTGCTCCAGAAGAGTAGAGCCAAGAGAAACCAGTTGTGCTGGACAACTTTTGGGCCCTTCATGATGCTAGTCATGTCAAGGTAATGAATACTCTTTGCTTAAATCAGCTTGAGTTGGGTATTTTGTCCCTTTCAAAGGACAGAATCCTGCCTACAAAGCTACTGTATCTGTGTCCCAGAGTTGTTATGAGGATTAGATGAGGAAATGTATAGAAAGCCCTTGATACAGTGCTTGGCACCAAGTACGTGCTAAATAAATGGTAGTTGTTTATATAGTTGCAAGAAAATGCAGATAAAACAAAAAGGAAAATCAAGAGGGAAACGTGCACACTATTCTTTATTTCACCCCTTAGGGATAATCAAGTAAATATTTTGACATTTTCTTCCAGAAAATTTTCCTATGTGTATGTATTTATAAAATCCACAATGAGATTCTCCTCTAATACTGTATCATACCTTATTTCACTCAGATACAAATCAAACACATCATGAAGATATCTCTGCACAATGCTGTCATTCGTGGTGGCTGCATGGCATTTCACGGTTTTGCTGAGTACTCAGATTATCCCTGAGTTATTTTTGAATAAATGGTGCTGTGAAGGCATTCTCCATTATTTGTCCATCAATTGGTCTGTACCTTTGTGCATTTTGTAATTTTCTAATGATCAGTTTCTTTTATTTTTTTAAAAAAGATTTTATTTATTTTTTCATGAGAGACACAAAAAGAGGCAGAGACACAGGCAGAAGGAGAAGCAGGCTGTCTACGGGGAGCCTGGTGTGGGACTCGATCCCAGGACTCCGGGATCACGCCCTGAGCCAATGGCAGATGCTCAACCACTGAGCCACCCAGGTGTACCTCTAATGATCAGTTTCTAAGACTAAGATTGCAAAGTCACTTTTACAGATTGAAAAAACTACATTTGTAAGTTTTATTGAAATGCTTGTTTTGAATAAAATACATGTCTCATTTAGTAATTTTAGGCTGCCAAAACAGCGTATCAGAGACCGAGTGACTTATAAACAATAGAAATTTATTTCCCACAGTTGTGGAGGCGGAAAAGTCCAAGATCAAGGCACCAGCAGATTTGGTGTCTGGTGAGGACATGCTTCCTGATTCATAAACCCCTTATCCTCCAAAGGTAGAAGGAGTAGGAAACTCTCTAGGGTCTCTTTTATAAGGACACTAATCTATACATGGGCTCCACCTCATGGCCTGATCACCTTCAATAAGCCCCATCTTCAAATATCATCACATTGGGGATTAACCTTCAGCATATGAATATTGAGGGAGGGCACATTCAGTCCATAGCAATACAATATCAAACATTTTTTAAAAGATTTTATTTATTCACTGGAGAGAGACAGAGAGAGCACAAGTAGGATGGAAGGCAGAGGGAGAGGGAGAAGCAGGCTCCCCACCGAGCAGGGAGCCCAATGTGGGGCTCGTCCCAGGACCTGGAGACCATGACCTGACCAAACGCAGACACCCAACCATCTGAGCCATCCAGGTGCCCCCAGGATCAAACATTTAAATGCCTGTTCCAGACAATAGGGAGTGCAGTTCTGTGGGCTCCAAATACTGCTCTGCAGCAGATAGATTACAGATCATGAATTATCGTGATCCTCCTGTAGGAAAGGGACTGTGATCTCCATAACTGAATTAATCAGCCTGTGATGACAATAAGCTGGATCTTGCTAGTTCTGAGCACCAGCCTGTTCACTCAGGAGACCTAGCACCTTGCAGAACCCCATTTTTGTAGGTATTTCAGGGAGACCCAAGGGATGTGTAACATGTACCCACAGGTTAAGTCCTGGCTGTCATTTTATTTCAAAAGGAAAAACTAGGATTGCATTTGTTTGCAAATGATATGATCATCTATGCAGAAAATCCAAGGTAATTTACAAAAAAGCTGCTAAAACTAGTAAGTGAGTTTAGTAAGATTTCAAGATATAAGCTAAGGTCAAAAATCAATTGTATTTCTACAAAGTAGCAATGAACAATCACAAATTAAAATTTTAAAAAAGATTTTATTTATTCATGAGAGACACAGAGAGAGAGAGAGAGGCAGAGACACAGGCAGAGGGAGAAGCAGGCTCCATGCAGGGAGCCCGACATGGGACTCGATCCAGGGTCTCCAGGATCATGCCCTGGGCTGAAGGTGGCGCTAAACCGCTGAGCCACCAGGGCTGCTCCACAAATTAAGTTTTTAAAACTGTAATTGAGCTGTAATTCACATAAGTCCCAATCATCATTTGACAACGCCTCTATCATCCCTCACCTATGCCTCTGTCCTGTTGAACAAACTACTGTAACCCCTGGCCATGTCAGGACTCTACCATGGCCCACTGTCCACTCTCCTTGGGGTTTCCCTGAGCCCTCTCTGATGACCCTGGAGGGGAAGGAGAGGTCACTCCTCTGGCTTTTGCTTAGTTAGGGCTGCTTGGGCACAGGAAAGGCTAGGGTTTAGTCAAGAGGGGCTTTCTTCCACACAGCCCTCAGCCTCCTTAGGGAGCAGTCACATTGCACATTGGCAGGAGAGCTGTGTTCACACTCGTGGACTGCCACGCTGCCGTCCAGAGCAGCCACATCCTGACTACGCCCACCTCTGCTCCTCAAACTCCGGGCTGAGTCTGGCTCTGGCTACTTTTCTCTCTCAGGGGCCCACAGGTGTCACTGCTCCTCTCTGACCTCATGCTCCTGTTGCCCGACTCCCTTGTTCCCTCAGGTTGTCACATGTTTGAACCTGCCATGGGTGTCCCTTGCATCCACCCCAGGATGCTGCCTGGTCCACATTGGGCACAAATGGCTGCTGAACTTGGATGTGGTGACCCCTTAGCCCCAGTCAGGTGGTCCACTCTGTGACACAGATGCAGAGCTGGAGGTTCAGAGAGCACCTAACCTGCACCTAACGGCAAGTTATGATGGAGGCAGAATTGGTGCCATTTCTCTCTGACACAGAGTTTTATGCTGGTTCTGCTGCGTCTTTCAGGACCAACCATTTCCCACCAGTTTGTTTGTTTGTTTCTTTCTTTTTAAAGATTTTATTTATTTGTTCATGAGAGACACAGGGAGAGGGAGAAGCAGGCTCCATGCAGGGAGTCCAATGCAGGACTCGATCCCAGGACCCTGGGATCATGCCCCAAGGTAGATGCTGAATCACTGAGCCACCCAGGTGCCCCTTGTTGCCAGTTCCTAAAACCCATAGTCTGAGAAGCTCTGAGCAGGGAGGCTGGGGGTGAAAGGTGTCTGGTGAGTGAATGGCGTGGAGCTCTGGAAGAAAGACCTAAGCTTTCCCATTCACCTGCCTAGATTCAAGTCCCTGTACACTCTGTCCCCAGGGCCCATCCAGGGGAAGCTTCTCTCCTTTAAGTCCTACTGCCAGACCCAGCTTTCTGCCCTGGGGCTCCTGAGTTTGGAGGCTCTTCACCTGCCTCAGCCCTGGGTAGTGTGGGGATGGGGTTGGATGGGAGGGCGGCTGGGGTTTGACAGGCAGCTGGGCTCACTGGGCTGCAGGCCTGGCCCACCTCCTTTACCACCACCCCCCATCCCAGCTGGCTCCAGAGGGAAGCGGGGGTGGGGGCAACTTCACAGGGAAACTTTTGTTCTTGCCCAGAACAGACACAGGCTGGGGACCTAGCTTCCCCTTGGCTGCCACGGAGACTGGGGCCACTTGAGTTCATGTTTATTTTCACAGCGTGGATTCCATGGAGATAATCGGCCCTGACAGGGAAGCCCTGGTAGAGGGCTCAGGCCTCTGTGGAGTGCCTACTACGTGCTAGACCCGGTAGGCAGGGGCCAGTGGAATCCACAAAGCAGCCCCAGGGATTAGACACCGAACCACACTTGACTGAGGAGGAGGCAGCCATGGTACAAAGGGGGAAGCCACTTGGCCGAGGTCACACAGCAGGTTAGTAGAGAACTGGAAGAGGAGGCCACTGCTCCCTTGGGCTTTCTTTCTACCTTATGCCTGAGTTAGAGGCCAAGGATCTCAGTCTCCCTGGGGCTTCCTGGAGGAAGTACTGCCTAGGGCTTCACACAGGCCAGGGTCTGAGAAACAGGGTAGGTAAGAGTGGGGTGTCCCTTTGAGGGGCTCCCATCCAAGCTGAGGCCTTGGGCAAGCAGCATGCTCTGAGCCTCAGTCTTCTCCTCTGCATAGTGGGGTTGATTACAGTGTCTGTCTCATCAGAGGGCTGTGCATACCCATTAGGACTAAGAGCTCACTCTTAAGTATTGTTAATATTATTATCACTGCTACTCTTCCATCGTACCCAGTCCTAAACCATCAGGCTCACCAGGGGCTCCAGGAGTCTCCTAGAAGACCTGTCGGTGCTCTTCCCGGATGGAGGCTTTTTCTGCTCGGGCTGCAGGGGATGTGAGAGAAGGGCTGAGCCGTGTCTGAAAGCCTGTTGCTGGTCCTCCCTGAGGAACAGACCGGATTGCACGGGGACTCACCCCCGGCCCCTCCCGGCTGGGCATCACCCCTTACCCCCTGCATCCTCCTCACGGGGCCACGGGCCACCACCGACTAGCGGTTCCCCTGCCAGTCCCAGGCCCAGGTCTGCCCTCACATCCTCCCTCCACGTTATTTATTTATTTTTCCATATTTACTTTCTCCTTTAGTTTATTTCACTTCCGAAATACATCTTGAAGGCACAGATCGATCCAATTCACCGGGCTGGTGACGAGCCTGCCAGTAAGCCCGGCATCGGACGCCAGAGGACCCGGGGAAGCAGGCGAATCAAAAACCAAACATGGAACCAATAAAATCTTTAACCTGACACTACAAACTTCCCACAGACTTCAGAGAAATACCTCCAGAAGTGCACGACCTCTTAGTTTCTCCCCAAGGCTACCTCCTCCTCCAGCGGGGTCTTTCTAAAATACAGATTTGACCCTGTCACTTCCCGGCTTCAAAACCCCTCGATAGCTCCTCATTATTTATTATTCTTCTTCACTAACATTGATCGCGGTCCTCTGCCGCGGTCCCTGCCGAATGCCTTTCGTGCATGTGTTCCCGCGGGGCAGGGACTGCTGCTATCCGGGTCTCCGGCCGGGAGGGCACGGCCACGTGGGGGGACTGCAGGGTCACACAGCTGGCGAGTGCTGGGGCTGGGATGCAAACCTGGGTCAGTCTGAATCCCGAGCTTCTTCCCCTCCACCTCGGCACCACTGGATCCCTCAGCCTACCCTGGAAGAGCCCCCTGCCCGGCTGACATCACCCCATCTCCTGCCACGCTGCCTCTCCCCCCCACCGCCCTCCCTGGGCTGACCCCGCTCATCACTTCTGTCCCTGTCTCAGGGCAGAAGCCCCACCCCACCCCTGGGCCCAGACCTCCGCCTGCTCACTCGGCAGCGTCCTCTGAGGGACCTCCTTGCCTCCAGCAACCCACCAGCTCCTGGGACTTGAACTTCTGAATCAGCAGCAGGGCCTCAAGTGTCCCGTTTTGAAATAAAAACCCTCCCTGACCTTAAGCCTCCTGCTAGACACCAACTTCTATCTCTGTTCCCATTTCCTGCCAAGCTTTTAAAAGACCAGCATGGGGACACCTGGGTGGCTCAGGGGTTGAGCATCTGCTTTCTGCTCAGGTCATGATCCCCAGGGTCTTGGGCTTGAGTCCTGCATCGGGCCCCCTGCAGGGAGCCTGCTTCTCCCTCTGTCAATGTCTCTGTCTCTCTCTGTCTTTCATCAATCAATAAATAAAATCTTAAATAATAAAAAGCCAGCCTGTAGCCCCGTCCTTGCTGGCCTCCTCACCCACGCACACTCAGCCTTCAGCTCTTGGCCTTCTGTCCCCTGTCCTACCTCTCCTCTGCAGTGACACATGGATGGCCTCCACGTAGGCTCATCGGTCCCGTTTGTCAGGCCTTCACCTCACATCTCTTCTCTGGCTCACCACCTTCCAGCTGCTCCTTCTCTAGCTACTTTTTGACACTTCTTCCTTTGCTCTGTGTCTTAAATACTGGCATGCTCTAGAGTTCCACATCAGGCCCACAACATTCCCTGCACTGCCCCATCCTCCCTGGGAAGTGTCAGCCCCAGTGACCTGCACCCCAGCCCTGGCTTCCCTCCAGAAGGCCATAGCCGACTGCCTGCTGGTGTCCTGGTGTCCTCACTGGGACACCCCCTTTGCCCCTCAGACTGGGTGCGTCCCCATTGGAACTCCTCATGAGCCCTCGTCTGTCTGCTTACCAGAAGGTGGAAGCGGGACATTTTGTAGACTTCTCCCTCTTCTCCTTTATTTTCTACTCCTCAGGTTCCATATTGGGCACCCAGTCCTGTGGGTCTACCTTACACACATCCCCTCTCCTCAGCATCCCCCAAGCACTGCCCCTGTTCAGCTGCCATAGTCTCTTGCCTCCTCCCGTCTCCAGCCTTCCCCTCTGAACTCTTCTCCCCACTGCACACGGAGGATCTTTCCCAAATGCAAATGTGATCTGGTTATATGCCTTCAGTGGCTCCCTATTGCTCTCACAGTAAAATTTACCTCAATAGAACCCATTATGATGTGGCCCCTGCCAGCCTCTCCATCCTACATTCTCACCAGGGAATCTCAGATCAGTTCACTACCCTCTCTTGCCAATCTCACACGCTTGATATCCACAGGAACTACATGGAGACCCCCATCACTTGAGGCTCTCCTGCCTCCATGCCCTTGTAATACCTGTTCCTTCTAATTCAAACACATTTCCTCTCTGGTCTTCCAGGCAAACTACTCTTCATAGCTGAGTCTTTCTTTCCTATGCCGAGTGCTACCTCCCTTGGATTCCCCCGGAGGACATGCAGGTGCCCCTCTCTCAGTCCTACTGGAGCCTATACAGGCACCAATGAAAGTGAGTATTTATATCTTAAGAGTCTTGTTGTATCTGTTTATCTCCCCCAACCCCACGCTTCCGCTGGATTTGGGAATGACTTGAGTGCTGGATTCAGGGAGGATTTAATTCTGAGTCTCTAGGGCTCAGCTGATGGTCTGGCACAGAGAAGGAGCTTGACAGTATTTGCTGGGTTCTCCCCAATTCAGAAAATAAAAAAACAAAAAGGAAGCTGGACTGGAAGTTTGGAGGACCAGCTGGGAGGGCCAGTACTGGGGGCTTCAAGCTGGAACCAAACTTGGGTCTCTTTGGTGATATAATCTGGGGTCCAGAGAGTGCCACAGAGTCTTGGACTGGAAATGGGGCCCCAGTTTCGTGGGTGAGTTCAGGGGTCATCCCTCTTGGAGTCAGACAGACCTGGTTTTAAATTTCAGCTCCTCTTCCCAGCTTTATGACCTTGGGCAAGTCTCTTTATCTCTCTAAACCTGTTTCCTCTCTTGCAGCTGGTGGATTGTAACTGCCTCCGGACTGCACTGATTCTAATAAGGTAGCTAGCTAGACTAGTGCCAACACCTAGTGGATGCTCGGGAAATGTTCTTTCACACAGTCGTGCAGTCTTGGGGCCCCCATTCCTCTCCCGGGGAGACCTGGCTTGACAGAGGGTAGTGATCAGCAACGGTAGCTACTTTTACTTCCTACATGTCCCAGGCACTGTACTCAAGTGCTCTACCTGAATTATTCCATACTGCTGTCCTTTCCTTTGCCAATGAGGAAGCTCAGGTTCAGAGAGGTCAGGCTGTTTGCCCAAGGTCACACAGGCAGTGATGGATGCTGGGATTTGAAAGCAGGCCAGGCTCTGCTTCTGGTCCTGGTGAGGCTCAGCTTCCTTCATAGTTCTCCCAGCCAGGCAGACTTTGCCCACTCCCCCCGCCTCCCCTCTGCCCACTGCTAGATCTGTTTAAACTAGCTGAGCAGGGTGAGGTGGGGAGGCCGCAGAGAAGGTACGGAGATGTTTGTTTTCCTTGGGGGTTTATATCAACATTGGTCTTGACATTTCGCCTGTTATTATGTGTGGTTCTTTAGAGGGTGAAATAATATTTTCTTTTGCTTGAGAAAAGGACAAAGTTCAGACAGAGCTCTTGGCCCCAAATGGATTTTCCTCCTTCTCTGCTTTCCATGTGCCATAGCTGCTCCATGTCGTCGGAGCCATCTCTGCGGGGAAGCATCCTCCCCGGCCTGCTGTGGATGCACCAGGGTGGCGTAGATTCGCCTCACGCTGTAAACTCCATCCAGGGATGCAGTCGGTGGGTCACACCTGCCGTTCTCACCATACACGTATGTGGTAGAGGCTTCTGTGTGCCGTGGCTGGGTCCTTCCACATTTGTTTGCCTTTTTCAGATACATGCGGTGGGGAGCTGGGTGGTACACTCACCATGCCACCCTGGACACACCCTGGGGGTGGGGCACACCGATAACGCTGATGGTGCATGCAGCATGCCGTAGGGAAATCCCAGAGGCTCGAGAGATCCTCTTTGGGCTTCACAGTCTGTGCACTTTAACTGGGCACCTGGAGACATAGACATTCTTCCCGATGCGTGAAGAAAGCCCCTGAACTCCAGACACGTCCTGGGTATTTGAGCTGTGTGCAGCGTGCTGGAGGGCAAATGCGTGCAGGGACTCTTAGCATCCTGGAGACCTCGTTCTCTGGGTACATCTCCTCAGTGTGCTACAGATGACAGCCACAGTGTGGCCACCACTCCAGGTTAGCATGCCACAGCTGCCGTGGGACACTACCACCGACTAGGTGGCTTAAAAGAGTAGAGATTTATTCTCTCATAGTACTTGGAAACCAAGGGTCTGAAATCAAGATGTTGCCAAGACTGGTTCCTTCTTCTTTTATTTATTTATTTATTTATTTATTTATTTATTTATTTATTTATTTATTTATTTAAATTTATTTATGTATTTTTAAGTAATCTCTAGGCCCAACATGGGGCTCAAACCCACAACCCCAAGATCAAGGGTCACACATCTCTCCACCTGGGCCAGCCAGGTGCCCCAGGATTGGTTTCTCCTAAGGCCGCCAGGGATCTGTTTCCTGCCTCTCTTGTTGGTTCTGCCAGCAGTTCTGGGTGCTTGTGGGCTTGTAGCTGCGCCACTCTGATCTTTGCCCCTGTCCGCACATGGCCTTCTCCCTCTGTGTGTCTCGTTTGGGTCTGTGTCCCTCTCCTTTCTTACAAAGACTCCAGTCATTGGATTCAGGGCCCACCATAATCCAGTGTGTCCTCATCTTAGCTTAACTAATTACATCTGCAGAGACTAGTTCCAAATAAAGTCACAGGCTGAGATTCCTGCTGAACATGAATTCGGGGGTACTATTAACCCAGTAGTACAGCCCCCACTCCTTGAGCTCTCTTTGTGAAGAACACAGTTAAACCTTTTTTTAAAAATAGAGATTTTATTTATTTATTCATGAGAGACACAGAAAGAGAGGCACAGACACAAGCAGAGGGAGAAGCAGGCTCCATGTGGGGAGCCTGATGTGGGGCTCTATCCCAGGACCCCGGGATCATGACCTGAGCCAAAGGCTGATGCTCAACCACTGAGCCCGCCAGGCGCCCCGTTATACCCTTTTGGTACATTACCTCATTTAGTTCTCCCGAGAGCACTTAAGTGGTCGGTGTCCTCTTCATTTTTGGTTGAGACAGCTGAGGTTCAGAGGGGGCGCCTCACTTGCTCCGGGGTACACAGCCACTCTAAGGGGGTCCGAGCTTCAAACCCAGGACTACTGGAGTCCTGCCACCATTATGCCCTGTGCAGCAGGGAGCTGAGGACACATTCCACACATACTCCACATCCTCTAACTCAGGGCTTCTCAACTGTGGCTTCATTGAGATTTGGGACTGATTAATTCCTTAAAAATGTTTTTAAAATTAATTTATTTTTTAACTTAAAATCAATTAATTAACATGTAGCATATTATTGGTTTCAGAGGTAGATGTCAGTGATTCATTAGTCTGTTTTTTTTAAGATTTTATTTATTTATTCATGAGAGACACACACAGAGAGAAAGAGGCAGAGACACAGGCAGAGGGAGAAGCAGGCTCCATGTGGGGAGCCCAACGTGGGACTCGATCCCGGGACTCCAGGATCATGCCCTGGGCTGAAGGCAGGCACCCAACTGCTAAGCCACCCAGGCGTCCCACATCAGTCTTATATAAACTCCCAGTGCTCATGACCTCATGTGCCCTCCTTAATGTATCACCCAGTTACCCCCTCCCCCGCCCCCTCCCTTCCAGCAACCCTCAGTTTGTTTCCTATGATTAAGAGTCTCTTATGGTGTGTCTCCCTCTCTGATTTTGTCTTGTTTTATATTTCCCTCCCTCCCCTACGCTCCTTTGTTTTGTTTCTTAAATTCCACATGTAGTGACATAATATAATTGTCTTTCTCTGATTGACTTATTTCACTTATCATAATACCCTCTAGTTCCATCTATGACATTATAAATGGCAAGATTTCATTTTTTATGGCTGAGTAATATTCCATTGCATATATGCACCACATCTTCTTTATCCATTCATCTACTACTGTTCTGATTAATTCTTTATTGTGAGGAGCTGTCCTATGCATTGAAGGATGAAGCATCCTTGGCCTCTAGCATTAGAAACCCATAGAACTTCCCGCAGTTGCAATCACCAAAAATTCCTCTGGATAATGCCACCTGCACCCTGGGTGGGGGTGTGACATTGCCCTCTGTAGAGAGACACTGCTATGGATTTACTCCTTTTGGGGCAGATGTGGTCTGTGTGAGAGGACAAGGCTTGCCCCTTAGGTGTGACAGGTTCAGGATCATAAGGGGAAGGGACAGTGGAGATGATGATGATGACAAAGGATGCGACAGGCGCCCCTGCCTGTGGCATCTTATTTGTTTCCCTCTCCAACCCCTGAGGAACCCATGCTGTGAGGCTGGTGAAGGAGATCACAGCAGCTCAGCACCTGGGACGCTTACCTTTGGCGCTTTGCAAAAGAAAGCCCCTGTTGTCAACTCCCCCAGGCTGCTCCCTGAGGCCTGGTGATCCTTCCTAATGACCCCGGGGTTCAGAAGCTCCTGACAATCAAGGCTCCAGGGGGGATTAACTGTACCCAGAATTGGTCTGAGTGCTGACCGATGGATTTTAATACTTGCTTCTTTGTTGACCTTCAAGAGCAAGGCACCTGTCTGGGTGGATCCAAAAAGTAAAACCTTTGATTTGTTCTTAATATTTTATTTATTTGGGATCCCTGGGTGGCGCAGCGGTTTAGCTCCTGCCTTTGGCCCAGGGCGCGATCCTGGAGACCGGGATCGAATCCCACGTTGGGCTCCCGGTGCATGGAGCCTGCTTCGCCCTCTGCCTATGTCTCTGCCTCTCTCTCTCTCTCTGTGACTATCGTAAATAAATAAAAATAAAAATAAATAAATTTATTAAAAAAATATTTTATTTATTTGATGAGAGAGAGAGAGAAAGAGAGAGAGAGCACAAGCAGGGGGAGCTGTAGAGGGAGAGGGAGCAGCAGATCTCCGCCGAGCAGGGAGCCCGACATGGTCTCCATCCCAGGACCCTGGGATCATAACCTGAGCTGAAGGCAGACACTTAAACGATGGGACCACCCAGGCACCCAGTAAAATCTTATTTTTAAGAAGGGTAGCATCTTTTCTCCCCAGAATAAAGGCCTAAGAGCTTACTCAATGTTCTATGCTAAGTGTACCTGGTGCCAGCTGACAAACAGTCTGAATTTCCCAGACTCCTGCTCTGAGAGGAACAGTCAGGCTTGGGCAGGGCCTCAAGTGACAAACATTTTCTGAGCACCAAGTATGTACTAGGCCCAGTTTTAGGTGTTGGGGATGGAATGCGCATGGAACCTGAGCATGATCATAGAAGCATAGAAGATGCTGTAAAAAGAGGATGCAAGTGCTGAGTTGGGGGAACTCGGGGGCTGGGGCTGGGAGGGCCACTCTGGACCAAGCAGCCAGGATCGGGATGGGGTCTCTGTCCTGGCCTGGGCTCCCCAAGAAAGTAGGGCCTGAGACAAAGCTGCAGCATAAGTACTTTATGGGAATAAGGGACGCAGAGTGAATCAGGGAGGAGAGAGAGCCAGCATGAAGATGTGTCATCAAGTTGGCCACTGCCATCAAGGGACAGTGTGTGCTCAGTCTTGTAGGACAGGTGTCTGCCCCCTGGATTAGTCCTCTTGTGGTTAAAGGCTTACTCCACTCACTACTCAGTGGTTATCCCTCTCAGTGGTTATCTCTTCCTGCACATTTGGGTTGCAAATGCATGAGTTCCAAGGGGGTTTCCACTGTGTAGTATGTAGGGAGAAGCCCTAATGCTGGAAATGAGCTAATCATGGTCCAGTCCAAGGGAGGCATTGTCCCATCACCCCTGTGTCTGGCTGGAATCAAGGCAGCAGAGTGCTTAAGGGTGTCCATACAGACACCCGGTTTTACTCCGATGGTAGCATATCCCCATCAGGAAATTGACATTGATGTGATTCCCCTATTTTACTTGTGCTCATTTGTGTGTGTGTGTGTGTGTGTGTGTGTGTCCATACAGACACCCTCCTCTCTGAGGAGGTGACATTTGTCCTGGGACCCAAGGTGAGAATGACCTTTGTGCCTGACCCCCTAGGTCCCCTGTGACGAAACCTAGAAAGAACATATGCTTATAGGGTTTTTTTTTTCTTTTAGTAAAGAAAGAAATAAAAGTGTTCTTTTCTTTTTTTTTATTAGCCACAAGTTTCAGAAAGGTAGAGTATTTTATCTTTTATTTTTTAATTATTGGAGTACAGGTGACACACAATGTTAGGTTATTTTTGGGCATATAACATAGTGATTCTCTACACTATGCAGTGGTCACCATTGGAAGTGTGTTACATCAGACAGAACATGAGTCTGTGGCTCCTACTGGTTGCGTCTTGACCTTTGTGGAGACCTGGGGCCAAGCCTTGTGAGGCTCTCTGGTTTCTGATACCACGCAGAACCAATTCTGGGTCCTGCAGAGATACAGCCAATACGAAGTGCTTCTTGGGGAAGTCAGAAAAAACATCCAATGACATAAGCCAGGGGGTGAGCTCCGGTCAGAATCTTCATGATTTGATGATACTTGCAGATAATTCTGGTTGCTCTCCAGCAGTGCTGTCCAATAGAAATGCATAAAACACATGTGCTTTAGAGTTTTCTAGGAGTCCCTTAAAAAAGAAACAGATGAAAGTCATTTTAATAAAATATATTACTTAATTTAGTATATAAAAATGCCACTTCAATATGTAGTCAATATAAAATATTAATGAGACAATTTATATTCTTTCATTCATATTATGTGCTTGAAATCTGGTATGTAATGTGATGTGTCTAGCAGGACATGTCAATAGGTACTGGCCATATTTCAAGTGCTCAGTGGCTACATGTGGCTGGTGGCTCCTGTTGGACAGCCTAACTCTAGACATTAGAAGTGTACTTTATTTTGTGTATTCAGATAATCTGTTTCTATTATCATAAGCTTGAAGAGTCTTCATGGGCACTGGCCCATTGGCGATGACTGGCCTAGGAATAAATGGCCAGGGCGCTATGTCTTTGGTGGACATCTGGGTTTTTAAAAATTTTTATTTAAAGATTTTATTTATTTGAGACAGTGTGAGCACACGAGTGCACACAAGCAGGGGGAGGGGCATAGCAAGAGGAAGAAGCAGACTCCCTACTGAGCAAGGAGCCCCATGCAGGGTTTGATCCCAGGACCAAAGGCAAGACACTTAACTGACTGAGCCACTCAGGCACCCCAGGCATTTTTTTTTAATTAAACATTTTTAATGAGATAAATGTAGATTCAGATACAGTTGTAAGAAATAATAATTTATCTATGCCCTGTATCCAGTTTTATTCCAATGGTAACATATCCCCATCAGGAAATTGATATTGATGGGATTCCCCTATTTTACTTGTGCTCATTTGTGTGTATGTGTGTGTGTGTGTGTGTGTGTGTGTCTAGTTTTGTGCAATTTTATCACATACACATACACCTACTACCATAGTCAACTTGCTGGACAGTTCCTTGTGACAGGACCCTCCTGGTATTTGCCCTTTTATAACCATGTCCTCTCCCACCTACCCCTCCCATTTTAACCCCCGGCAACCACTAATCTATTTTTCATTTCTAAAATGTTGTCATTTCAAATATATAAATGGAATCGATATGTGACTTTGTGGGACTAGCTTTTTTCACTCCACACAATTCCCTGGAGACTCATCCAAATAATTGT
Source organism: Canis lupus familiaris (assembly GCF_011100685.1). Lineage (NCBI taxonomy): Eukaryota > Metazoa > Chordata > Mammalia > Carnivora > Canidae > Canis > Canis lupus. Next base: position 56,746,720 of record NC_049230.1, read on the forward strand.
CCTTATCTGTAGCTCCTTACTCTTCATTGCTGAGTAGTTTTCCACATCCTGTGCTATAGCTCCTAACCTCATGCAGCCAGGGGCTGTACCTGTGTCCACAGTGTGCCCTTTTCATGGCCATTCTACCTCAGAGGGTTGAATAGAAGTCCCATGGCTTATAGCCAGGCAGGCCCTGACTGCTGTTCAGTGATTAGCATTTAAATGACAGAGGGTTATGGTTAAGATTAGGATAAAGATTAAACAAGATAATCCATAGAGTGTTTAGCAGAATACCTGGCAAGTAATCTGCTAAACACTAACCAAGATAAAGTTATTTACAAAAGTGAATTGGGTTTGCTCTAACGCACAGAAAGCAGAGGCTTGAGAGCTCCCAGTGCGCTATCCCTGAGGTCTCACTATACTGTAGAGGTCTCAGACCGAGTTGCCCAGGGTTGCCTGCTGGGAAGTAGAGGGGCTGGGTTCAAATTTGGCCTGACTCTAGGTTCTGCACATTGCTCCATTTGCCCTGATGTCAGAGGCTGTGGAAGACCATCCTTGCTGGCCTGATGTGTCCTAAGACTCTCAAAGGAGCATGCTGAGGCCACCTTCCCCACCCTCACACCTGCCCTGTTGGCTCTACCCACCCAGCTCAGCGCCTGCTCTGCACTCCTCTGCACTCTTCTCTCTTGCCCCTCTGGGTGGTCACATCCTAACCCTGCTGTGCCAGGAGCTGCTCTCTGTCCACCTGTGCTCCATCCCCTCTGCTGTGATGTGCTGCCCATGCTGCCCACCCGCACAGAGTGGTATTTCTGCAAACACTGCAAACTGCCACCCACCGCACAGGCCTGCCGTCCACCTCACCCACCTGCTCCTCTGTGCAGAAGTTCAAGATCAACATGGAACCCCCACCCCACCGGGTCCCATCTCTGTTAAGGGCAGTCCTTCCAGCTACTTGCTCAGGCCAAAGACCTTGCTTTTTTCTCTCACTCCACACTCTACTCCATTGGGAAACCTTCTCAGCAATCCCAAGTATATCCTGACTCTGAGCATATCTCCCACGCCCTGACCCCTTCACATGTATCTGGTCCAGGGCACTATCACTGTCTGCTCAAATGACAGCAGTGGCCTCCTAACTGGCCTCCATGCTTGTGACCTCTTTGTAATGCACCCTGCTCCCCACCCCAGCACTCCTCACCTCCTTCTCCTGGAGCACTCAGCACCATCTAACCTACTGTATTCTTTGCTTATTAATTTTGTCTAGTGCCTGTCTTCGCCTTATTAGAACCTGAGTGCCACGAGGACAGGGATATGGGTCAGAATTGCTCCCTGCTGCATCCCTAGAATAATGCCTGCTGCATTACAGGGCCAGGTACATGCTTCCTGAAGGCCTGCATCCCTCTGCATGCACGGCTTGGGCTGTGCTTGTTGGGGCACAAGCTGGATTTGCTTGTCATAACACACAAGTGAAACTCCTGACCCACATTGGATTCATTGGCTAAGATTTAGGTCCTCACCCGCTCCATACACTGGGCTCACTCCCTGCATCATTGTCATGGTTACCAAGAGTCCAGAGTGACCCTTGATGTGGGTCTCTCTCCAGCCGGTACCCATTCAGGGATTTGGCACTGGTTGGCTAAAAAATTGGCACCAGTGGGACAGTGACACTTGTCATTCAACCCAGGCCAACCACTCTGGGTTCCAACTGCGTGATGCCACTGGATACCCCAGGGTCTTACCCTCCAGTTGGGTTCTTTGTACCCCATTACTTCCAGTAGGGCCACAGAGATTGTAGGGTTGTGAGGAGGGGATCATATGACAATTCAACAAAGCCCTACCATGTGTCATTTCTTCACTGGCTCCTAACACCAACCCTGGGATGCAGGTAGTGCCATCAATCTCTCCGCACTTGAGTTCCTATGAACTGGACAACTTGTCCAAGGGCTCCCAGCAAGTATGAGGTAGAGCTGGGTGTCAACCCGGGACATAAGGTGCAAACACCTGTGGTGCAGAGGGGTGGAGGGGGAAGCAGGGGCTTTGGGCTGATGTCTGCAGGTCAGGAGCTACTGCAGGATCTGCATGCCCCATGTCCCCATAGCCATCCGCAGGCCACCTAGGATGAGATGTGAATAACAGGCTAGGGTGGGGGCGAAGGTACATTCAGGCCCTTCCATGGGGATACTGACTGCTCGGAGCAAGAGTGCCGTCCCCGGGCATGGGCAGACTAGGGCGGTGCCACAGGGGCACAGCCGGGGAGAGGCTGAGACCACACGGTGGCTGAGGATGCAGGGGGCGGTAACCAGGCCTACCCCTGAACAGTGGGCACAATTCTCAACCGGACAGAATCAGGGACACAGTAGACTATGGCTGGGGACGGCAAGGCAGGACTGGAGATGTGGTGGGGCAGTCCCAGGGGACACCGAGTCTAGAGCTGTTCCCGGCCCCCTGCACCCTCCCCTCCTCAGGTCTCTCAGCCCTAACCACCCCCCCCACCCCTGCCTTACCCTGTCCAGGAGCTGCTCCTCTGCGGCTGCCACCGTCTGACGCGCCTTTGAAATCTTATCTCTCATCTTGTTCTCTGTTTCCTCCTTGTCCAGGCCTCATCTGTCTCCTGCCTCCCCCACCCCCCACCTGCTTCCCATCTGTGGCCCCTCCCCCGCCCCTGCCCGCTGACCACTGCCTCCGTGCTGGCCTGGCCTGTCCTGTCCTCCCGGCTCCGGATCCAGCCCTTCCCTGCCTGTCCAGGGGAGATTTGAGTTGTGAGTGAGGACCCTGCCTGCTGCCTCCTGCGAGCCCTGAACCTCAGCCCCAGGCCCCTGTCTGGGCCCTCCTTCTCTCCCCTGGCCCCCACCCAGCCCTCAGGCCCTCACACTCCCAGGTCAACCGCTCGAGCTCCCTGAAGGCTGGGTCCCCAGGGCCCCCTCTGTCCCTCACAGCACAGGCCACCCTCCGTCCTTGAACTTGCCCAGCCTAGCCTTCACCTAGGGTTCTGTCTCCAGTCTGTGACCTCCTCTAGGTCAGGGACTCCACCCGCATTCTTTACAGATGGCGAAACTGAGGCTTGGTAAGCAGGCACCCCATCCCCAGTGCTTCCTTGGTCTAGGCTGCCCCTCAGTGAGGTTGTCCTGACAGCTTGACGTAGCTCGGCTCCTTCCCACTCTGGGTGCCCCCGCACCCTCCATCCCTGCACCCTAGTTTCTTTTCCTCTGGGGCCTCACCACCCACTTTACAGGGAAAACAGAAGGGGGTTAGCCTCACCCTCCTGGGGGCCGACCTGAGTGTCCACTGTGCCCCAGATGCCCCGGCAGAGGCTTCCAGCATCCTGCCCCTGTCCCCGGGGGCCCCTGCTGCCTCCAGAAGTCTCTATCCTATGAAATCAAACCGCCCAGCCTGCCTGAATTCAGATCCCAGGCCCGCCACGTAGTCACTGAGTGATTGCTGGCTCGTAAGTTCCTTTTCTTCGGGCCTCAATTCCTGCACCTGTAAATTGCCGAGGAGGGTGATGAGGGTGCCTATCTTGGGGGTGTTGTGAGAATTACATGAGTTAATGTGCACAAAACATGATGCAGCAGGACCCAGCGTGTAGTATGTGCTCAGTGAATAGCCCTCCTTGCTCTCACATGCCACAGTGGCAGCAAAAATGTGGGAGAAAATCGTGTACTTGAATGTGCAGGTAACTAACTGTCCCCGGATACCAGTGATGCCTTCACCTTGACCCCATCCCTGAGTGCTTTCCAACCTCAGTCTCTTTGAGTCTTGTCAACAAACTTGGCGGTGTGGACTCTTGCTCCCACCTTCCAGATGAGCAACCAAGACACAGAGGGCAGAGACCCACCCAGGTCACACCTCGGGTATGCACGAGGTAGGATATGCAGGCCAACAGTGGGGCTTCCAGGCTGTAGGACCCTGGCTCAGGAACTTACCACTGGGTGTGACCTGGGACCAGTCGTGTGGACTCTCAGCCATAGTTTATCCATATGTAGAATGGGGATACTTGGTCTTACCTCACCAAGCCACAGTGAGAATCCAGTGATGTCTGTGGGCTTACTCAGTGATCACTCAGTGAGTGGTAGCTGACAGTAGGAGGTCAGGGCTGGGGTTTGCCCCTGGTCTGTCAACTGTGAGTCTGAGCCTACCCTTCCCACCTCATGGCCCGGCCCATCCTGCTCTGCTAGGGACACTCAGACATCTGAAGCCATATGTACATCGATCTCAGGTTCTGGGAGGTGAGGTCTACTGCTCCATTTGGAAGCAATTGGGGCCTGAGTCTCTTGGGCCTCCAGCCCATGTTGAACTTATTTGAGGCATTTGTGTTTTCAAAGTTGAAACCTAAACAAGAAAGGGAGTGTAACAGGGTGTTTTGCTGTTCATTCAGATTGTCCTTCTCTGAAGTGTCTCACTGGCTGACTCCTCTGTGGCTGCACAGTACAGGCCTGCCTGGGTGGCCAGTGAGCTCCTGGGCATGAGCCTGCCACAGCTTGAACCTTCCATGGCTTCCACTTTCCACAGGGACCAGCCAGGTGCCTTAGCTAGAGGAAAGCTCTGAAGTGCACAGACCAGGGCCCCCTCCTGGCTGTGGGATGCTGAGCAAGCACATATCTACACTGAGCCTCCGTTTCCTCACCCAGAACTCGTAGAAAACATTCTTTGCCTTACAGGTTTGCCCAGAACTGAGGGATTTCCTGTGATGCTGGACCTTCAGTGCTAAAACCTGAAAACTTCCAAACATACCAGGTTGAGTTGAGTACTGTGAGGATGAAAAGTCCCTCACGTTGCTGCTTAGAAAAGAGCAGTGATGGCTGGGCCTGTGTGCACAGCATGTCTCCATTTCCATCACCTAACTCTGTCGCTTCCCAAGCTTGCCAGTGATCCTGCTTATTCCCCCCCACTTTACAGATGAGAAAACTGAGGCTGGAGAGAACAGGCAGCTTATCCAGGGTCAGACGGGGTGGCTTAGAGTGAATGACTTAATTGTACAGGTCCAGGAAGTCACCCCTGCATCTGGAGGGTGGCACTGTTGTGAGTCATGCTCCACAGGTGGCGTTTCCCTGAATAGTGGAGGTGGGAGCCCAGGGTCTGCTGGCCGTGAGGGACGCCCTTCCTTCTCCCCCTGCTGTCTCTCATCAGGGTGGTGAAGACCAGAGGGTGGTTCAGGTGCCACTCTGGAGGAGGGCCAGACACTCAGCCTCCTGCTGACAGGCCTTGTTTCCAAACACACTTCCCAAACCCCTCTGCTGCCACTGTGCTGGGCGTTCTTGGACTTCAATTTTCTCTGTTGTAAGGGGTCTGTAATCACAGTACCTACATAGCAGCGTTGTTTTTTTTTTTTAAAGATTTTATTGATTTATTTATTCATTAGAGATGCACAAAGAGGCAGAGACATAGGCAGAGGGAGAAGCAGGCTCCCTGTGGGTACCCAATGCGAGACTCAATCCCAGGATCCTGGGATCATGACCTGAGCAACTGAGCCACCCAGGTGTCTCTTGTTTTTTTTTTTTTAGGATTCATTGAGGTAATTTATGCAAGAGCTTAGCAGATTCCTTAGTAGGTACATAGCAGTGTTAGCTAACAAGGAGAAGATTATAATGGATAAGAATAGTATAATTCACAACTTGTTTCTCCCTCCAGTATCCCACGGAATCCTCACAACAGCACTAGTTTGAGAAGTGGGTGCTATTCTCCCCATTTTCCAGATGTGGAGACTAAGGCTTTGGTCAGGGAGGAAGTTGCCCTGAGCTGTGCAGGAAATGGGGTAGGGCTGAGGAGCCAGGCCGATGGGACCTGACAAGCCACAGAGCCTACCCCAAGTTCCCTTCCCTGACTGCCTTTCAGCCTGTCACCCTCCTGCCCCTGCCCCAGGATGGTGGACTTTGTCCTTCTGGCTCCACTGAGAGCCCACTGGCTCTGTTCCCCACCTTCTGCCTCCCCGCCCTCTTTCCAGTGTGCTTATCACCAGCTGACATCAAAGTATTGGTTTTCTTACTTATTATCCATTTCTCCCACAAAAATACCAGTTCCAAGAAGCAGGGGCTTTGTCTTTTGTTCACTGCAGAGTCCCCATGCCTGCACAGCAGGCCTTCAGTGAACTGTCAGATGATTAGATTATCTTCTAATTATTATAAGAACAAATGAAACTTGGTGTCCTGCAGCCCCAGTGGTGATGCAATGCCTGATTCATGACAGCAGATGGCAGCAGAGAACAAGGTACATGATGGGTGGAGCCCAGGTGAAGTTTGCAGGTTTGACTTTATAGTGTGTGTGTGTGTGTGTGTGTGTGTGTGTGTGTGTGTTGCATGTACCATCTTCTATCTCCTCTCCTTAACCAATCTTCAAGCCTGCAGATCCCAACCCAATAGAAAGAAGCTTTTCCCAATCATGTATAATAACAGCTATTGTTGATTAGGTACAGAAGCAGTATGTGCCAGGCACCATGTATGCATCATCTCATCAGACCCTCACATTAGCCCTACTACTACTACCCTCATTCTGCAGACAAGGAAAGTGAAGTGCAGTAATAGTCCCCAGGTCACACAGCTAGTGGGGAGCCAGGACAGTTAGACCCCAGTCATTCTGTCAAACAACATGAGGTAAGATCTCTGAGCTTTACTTGCCTGTTAGCAGACTCAGAGGCTACCCCAGGAGGAGGAGGGCCATCCTTGTCTCTGGAGGTGTAAGCTGTGCCAGATAAGTACCCGCCAGTGAGTGCCCAAAGCCACTCCTGGCCAGGTACAGCTGGATATATAATTTTCAGAACCCAGCACAAAGCGAAAATGTGGGGCCCTCTGCTCAAAAGTTAGTACAAATTTCAAGGTGGCAACAGCAGAGCATTAGGCCAAGCATGGGAACCTTCTAGGTATGAGGCTGTGTGTGACTGCACAGGTTGCATGCCTTTTGGGTCTGGGCAAGGTGTATGAGGATCAGGTCTCAGGAGCCTCTGGGACATCGTCAGCCCAGCTCTGCAGGAGTTCAGGGAAAAAGTCCCCCTCTGCACATTGCTTCTCATAAGACGGATCCTGAATCCCGGCACCTTTTATCTTTCTTCCCTGGTGGTGATTTATTTCCATGTGAAGGGCTAGGGCAGCCTCAGAGGCCCAGGTCCCATTTGATGGTCCATGAATCTTTCGTTTGCAGATCCTCTGGCCACTCTCTGCGTGGCCGGGCGGACCCACCACTTCCTTTCTGCCAAGTAAGGATTAAAAAGCCATAAAACAAGGAACCCAAACCTCTGGCTGGAGAAGCACACACATGGGCGTCAGATGCATTGGCTGGCTGGCAGGGGATGGATGGGGGCTGCAGGACTCGAGCCCCAAAGAGGGACATCTTCCCTGAGGCCACCATTTTCAGTCTTCTGTCCCCTGTGGAGGGGACTTCCTAGCCACACCTGGGGCCAGATCTGTTCAGGGTCATCCCCAGAGGGAGAAGTCTCAACTGATGCCAGGGCTCGAGGTGGTTCTGATGTGGTCAGAGAGTGAGGATGCTCAGGCTGAGCTGAGCATGAGGGCCCTGGTCAAGTTCAGGTGGGAAGATCTGAGCACCCATTGCATGCTGGGCAGTAAATACATATTGTTTTAATTTCTCACGGGGTTGTTCCCACCTGAATAGCGTAGATGAAGAATGTGGAGCTCAGAGAACCTGAGGCCACTTGTTAAATTCACATAGCTGGAAGTGATGACTTTTAGGATTTTAATTCCAGGTGAAGAGATAGCAAAACTTTGTCCCAAAGAGAAATTTTTAAACCATAATATTTGGAAAAGCACATGACTTATTTCTTGAAAGTGATCTACTTTTTTTAAAGAAATTCAAAGTTAGGGATCCCTGGGTGGCGCAGCGGTTTAGCGCCTGCCTTTGGCCGAGGGCGCGATCCTGGGAACCCGGGATCGGATCCCATGTCGGGCTCCCGGTGCATGGAGCCTGCTTCTCCCTCTCCTTCTGCCTGTATCTCTGCCTGTCTCTCTCCGTATCATAAATAAATAAATAAAAGACTGTTTCTGTTAAAAAAAAAAAAGAAATTCAAAGTTATAAAAGGCATGTGGAACAAAATTCAAAAGTGGTATAAAATAACATTAAAGTTTATGTCTTCTTTTCCCTTCTCCTATTGCACTTTGCCTTTTAGTTTTTCATTATTTTGATTATATTCCCAGACGTGGAATTGCTGGATCATATGGTCCAACTTCATTCTTCTGCATGCAGATACCCAGTTTTCTCCAAACCATTTGTTGAAAAGACTGTCTTTTCCCCATTGACTAGTCTTGGCATTTGTGTTGAAAATCATTTGGCCATTACACATGAAGGTTTATTTCTGGACCCTCTATTCTATCCCATTGGCCATATATGTCTGTCTTTGTGTCAGTACCACACTGTTTTGATTAGTGTAGATCTATAGTAAATTTTGAGGTCCAGAAGTGTGAATCCAACTTTGTTCTTCTTTTTCAGAATTGTTTTGGCTATTTGAGGTCTCTTGAAATTCTATATGAATTTTAGTTTTGGGGGACGACTTTTCCTATGTCTAAAAAAGGTTGTTGAGATTGCACCAAGTTTGTAGATTGTCTTGGGTAGTATTGCTATCTTAGAAATATTATTCCTATCCATGAACATGGGATATCTTTCCATTTATTTGTCATCTTTAATTGCTTTTCAGAATTGTTTTGGTAATTCTTATTGTACAAAATTTTATCTTCTCAGTTAATTCCTAATATTTTATTCTTTTATGAAAGCCTTTGTAAATGGGATGGTTTTCTTAGTTCCCTTTTTAGATTGTTCATTGTTGATGTTCAGAAATGCAACTGATTTTTGTGTGTTGACTTTGTATCCTACTACTTTGCTGAATTTATTAATTCTAGCCGTGTTTTTGCCTGTGTATATGTGTAATTTCAGGGTTTTCAACATATAAGATCATATCACCTGTAAGCAGAGATAATTTTACTTCTTCTTTTCTAGTTTGGATATCTTTTAGTTCTCTTTCTTGTCTAATTGCTCTGGCTAGCATGCCTGGTACTATCTTGAATAGAAATGGCAAAAGCAAGCTTCCTAGCCTTGTTCTTGATCTTAGGGGAAAGGTTTCAATCTTGCACCATTGAGTATGATGCTTCCTGTGGGTTTTTCATATATGGCTTCTATTATATTGAGGTAGTTTCTTTCTATTCCTAGTTGAGTGTTGTTTTTTAATCTGAAAGGGTGTTGAATTTGTCGAATGCTGTTTCTGTGTCAACTGAGAGGTGATCATGTGTGTTTTTTCCCTCTTCATTATGTTAATGTGACACATTTGATTCTTTTTTTTTTTATAAATCTTTTTTTTAATTTTTTATTTATTTATGATAGTTACACACAGAGAGAGAGAGAGGCAGAGACACAGGCAGAGGGAGAAGCAGGCTCCATGCCCCGGGAGCCCGATGTGGGATTCGATCCCGGGACTCCAGGATCGCGCCCTGGGCCAAAGGCAGGCGCCAAACCGCTGCGCCACCCAGGGATCCCTGACACATTTGATTCTTAATCAAACCACCCTTGCATTCCAGGAAAAAATTCCACTTGGTCATGGTGTATAATCCTTTAAATATGTGGTGCAGCACATTTTATACTTGAGATTCAATATTATAGATGTGCTTATCTGTTGGATATCAATCTCTTTCCATTATGTTGAGCTCATTGTGGGGTCCCCTGCAGGGACCAGGTCAGTCTTGTTCACCACTTTTTCCGCAGCATCACGCATAAGGCTTAGCACAGAGTAGGGGCTCTCTAAAGAATGAGTGAATTAATGAATGAATGAGCAAATCATAAAATGACAGAAGTTAACCCAAATAGATAATGGTATGGGATTACATGTGAGTTAAATTTTCTTTCTAGGGATCCCTGGATGGCTCAGCGGTTTAGCACCTGCCTTTGGCCCAGGGCATGATCCTGGAGACCCAAGATCGAGTCCCACGTTGGGCTCCCTGCATGGAGCCTGCTTCTCCCTCTGCCTGTGACTCTGCCTCTCTCTCTCTGTCTCTTATGAATAAATAAATAAAATCTTAAATTTTTTTTTCTTTTTATACTTTTCTTTTATATGTATTTATCCTGAATTTATTATATAATCAAGTAAAAGTTAAATATACCTTATTTTAATGGCAGAATGAGAGACAGTTCTGGGTGCCCAGAGGAGACATGATTGAAAGGCATGAGATCAGGACAGGAAGCCTAATAAGGAAGCTGCTGGGATGTCCAAGTGTGGGGTGATGTTAGGGGAGTGTGTACAACAAGGGACTACGGGGACTAGAGCCTCAGTTTCCCCTTTGGAAAATGGGGTTAATAGTCACTCCTGTACTTAAATTGCAAAGGTCAAATGAAAATAGCCATCATTTATTGAAACATCTTCCATGTCCTTTCACTGTCCTATTTAATGCCCCCATTTCCAGTCAAGGATTATTATCTTTATTTTCCAGGTGGGGAAACTGAGTCAGTGGTCCATTCAAATCCTAGCTCAGCCATAATATAAGCCATGTGATCCCCAGTAGTTAGTTTCTGAGTTTTCGTTTCCCTATATGTATAATGGGATAATAGTCCCACCTTCTTGGGGTGTTGTGTAAGGTCAACAGCATTGGGCACATAAAGCTTGTAGACTACCTACCAGGATGGTCCAACAAATACAAGCTGCCCATCATCACTATTACCAAAAGCAGTGAAGTTACCATCCTAGAGTCACACAGCAAACAAGTGGCCAAGCAAGGATTTAGCCCAGATTTCTCTGACCCCAGAGCCCAGCTCTGTCCAGTTCCTGGTGTGAGGAGTTCCCCTGCTTGGCAAGAGCTCTGGGTGGCAGGTGTCTGTGTGGAGCGTATTAGGGCTGAGTGTGAGAGGGCTCTGTCCAGAGCTTCTTCCTGGAGATACATTATGGACAGGGGAGGGGTCAGCGATTGTGGCCCTGTGGGGGATTTTGCAGGGACTGTGTGTCCAGTGCAGCAAGCAGTTTCCCAGCAACCCACGCGCCACAAATGGGCCTCCCTTCATATAACAATACACTGAGATAACAGACAGATTTAATTAAAAAGAACACACATCCTCCTCTGCAGGGCAGCTACAGCCAGGGTGTGGGGCTCGCAATTAAAACTTAGCTCTATAAAGTCAGCGCATAGGCATGGGTGCCTGGAGCTGCCGTGTCTTCTAAAAAGAACACCCCACCCCCACATGCCCACATTATTTATCGAGTTAATTTTGTTCTGTGGCCACAGGGTGAACCAACTCTGAGCCCCGACCCTGACTTGCCTCCCGTTCCTTGTCTGTGCCAGGCCAGGACTTGCCTCCTTTGGGGAGGAGTCAGGCTGAGATGGCTAGCTTTAAAGGAGGAAGTCCCCGGTGGGACTCTCCCTGGCTTTGTGATACCGGGCAAGTGACTCACTCTTCCATCAAGAAATAGAGTCGGCCTCCTGAGGTTGGGTGAGGCCCAAATGAGCACACAGTGGACACTCGGAAAGTGTGAGTTCTTAGTATTGTTGGTATTATGACCACTGGTGGAAAGAGCTTCTGGAAGGAGACCAGGAGGCCTTGGCAAGAGGGAGGCTGGGATAGTCGAGGAGGCCCAGGTTGGGCACTCAAAGTTGTAGATGTAGCCAATGAGTGGAGCCTTTTGCGTCTGAAGGATCCAGGTTTGAATCCTGGTTCTGCCACTTTCTAGCTGTGTGGACCTGGGTGAGTGACTTCCCCTTCTGGGGCTCCATTTTCTCTTCTGTAAAATGGAAATGATAACAGAATCTTCCTTTTGGGTTGTAGCCTGAGGAATCCACAAACTGGGTACCATACCTAGCACTGAGTAAAAGCTCAAGAGATGTGAGCTTGAGCACTGTGTCCCAGGGAGGTGACTTTGAAGGCCGAGAGGAGGGGTCAGAGATGCCTGGTTTCTTGCCTGGCTCAGAACAGTTTCTCTGGAGTCCAAGTAGCTCATAGGCAGAGAGGGCCCTTCCACGCATTTACTCGCCAGGTGCCCGCCACTGTCAGGCTGGGGATGGAGGGGGGTGCCTGCCTTGCGACCAGATAGGTGGCCTGATAGCGGAGTCTGTGAGACAAAGCTATCGGAGACGTCAACAGGATACTGAATGGGCTTCTCTGAGTGGCGGGTACAGGATTGCATTTGGCTCAGATTTAATTAAAAAGACTCAAATCTTTCTGATAATCCTCCCAGCAACGGCTGGAGCAGGGTCTGAGGCAGGCTCCCTGGCAACAGCGCATCCTGCTGATAAAGAACTTTGTGGGGAGGCCACAGTGAGCCCCCTCAGCTGGCCCAGTGTTGTTGCTATCAGCCCTGCCCATCGCCCAGCCAGAGAGGGACAGCAGCTGCCGCCCCCTCCACCCCCACCCACCCCTCACCCCTGCAGTGCACATTGCTGGGCTGCTCCGTTTGTGGGTCTGAGCCCTCTGCCTTCACACCTACTCCCCCAGTCCAGCTGCCGAGGTCTTGTTTTTCTCCTGCTCCTCCCCTCGTGCTCCAACATTGAGCCTGGGGTGTCCAGTTTTGGGTGTTAATGGAATGGGCAGGTGTCCAGCTCTACTTGGAGGCTGGGCCAACAGTGGAAGGGTGAGGCTGGGCACCCACGTCTGCATCCTAGTGGTACTGTTCCCCTCTCACCTACCAGGCTTTGCTTGTACTCTGCCCTCTGCCTGGTTTCCCATTCACGGATCCTGACTAGTCCTTCGAATCCCAGCCCTCGGTGTCTTCCTAGCCCTCCTCTGATTTACATGCTAGCCCCCAGAATCCAATGCAGAGCCTGGCAGAGAGCAGGAGCTCAAGAGTTGTCTGATAAGTGAATGAATGAATGAATGAATGAATGGAGTGAAGCATGTGAGCAAGTCTGAGCTTGGTACAGGAGTTCTTATACCAACGTCTCCTCATTACCAGGCCAGCGACCTGGCAGGCAAATGACTTGCCTCCCTTGCACATCAGGGGCACCCATCGGAAAGGCAGGCTGCCCTGTGGGAGGAAGATGTGTGATCCCTGCCAGTTCACTACCTCCTGCTGCTGCCCCAGTCACCCCTCAGTGGGGGCCTGAGGGGTGTTCTTGTGACACATCCAGCACCACATAGTCCCAGCCTTGCCTCCCCTAGGCCAGATAGCAGGGCTGAGCCAAATCTTTCTCTTCACCATCTCCTGCCTGGACCCTGCCTCACCCTGGAATCCATTACAAAGTATTTTAAATTTAATTATTTTGATATGCAACAATCCACGCAGCTCAAAGTTATTTGTAGACAGCAGGGTGAAGCTCCTACTTCCTGCCTCCACCTGCCACAGAGAGCTACTGCTGTCAGCTTCTTGGGTGCCCTTCTCAGGCTTCTTCAGGCACACAGACAGTTGATGGGATCATAAGAAGCGAACAGAACAAAGCTCTGTGCTGTGGTCTCTGCCTTACTCTTTTCACTTTTTGGGTCCTAGAGATCTTTCCATGTCGCTGTGGCAGGGTGGTCATCTTTTTGCAGCTGCATAGCATTCTGCTGAGCAGATGGCCTTGATGTATTTAACCAGCCTGCTGTGACAGACATTTTGATTGTGGTCTATCTTTTGTTATTATTAACAAAATAATAACTGTTGTGTGGGAGAACCTTGTACACTCATCATTGGGTTGTCTGTAGAGCAAGTCTCAGAATGGAACCTGTTGGGTTGAAGGTGTAATCCATTTCAATGCGGCAACTCAGGCAGTCTGTCATTCATTTATCCATCAGTAGTGTGCCCTATGTGCCAGGCACTGAGCCAGGTGCAGAGGGCTGAATGGTTGAATGAGCCAGGTCTGATCTTTGTCCTCTTAGAGGACATAGGACTTCTGCTCTATGGACATGGTGCCCTCCACCCACCCTGCCCACTGATGCTGGAGGGCTCCTCTCACTCAAGAACCTGCTTTGGCTCCCTATGGCTATTGGCTCACGTTCAGATTCCCAGACCAAAGGGCGAGGTTCTCTGTCCTTTCTCATCTGGCCTGTTGTGTCCTTATTTTTCCAGCCAAAGCCTTCACCAAAGCTTCCTTACTGACTTCACCTCTAGGCAACCCCAGAGAATAAGCCCCAAGCTGGGTGGGTACCTTTACTACTGGAACACCTGTGGTGTGCTGGGCTGCTGGGCTGTGTTTGGGAGCCCTGGCTCTGGGGTCAGACCATTTGGGTTCAAAGCCCATCCCATCACCTTTGAACCCTGTGGCCCTGGGCAAACCACCTAAGCTTTCTGGCCTTGGCTTCCTCATCTGAAAAATGGGGACAGTAATCTGACCTGCTTCCAGGCTCGTGGTGAGAAGGAGGTGATCTTAGGCCACTATAGCAAGCACGAAACAGGAGCAGGCTGGCATCATATGCTGCTTAATCCCCCCAAATACCTTCTGGGGTGGGCTATTGGCCCCACTCACTTTGCACATGAGCAAGTGGAGGCAGGGTCTGGTTTGGAGTCCAGAGTGTTGGGATCTATGATCCTTACCCTCCATCCGTCATCAGCCTCTTCAGCCACCTGCAGGTCCCTATCTGCATAGGGATGCGCCCCCTCTGCCCGCCACAATGGCCTTTCCTTTCCTATACCACAATGGCCTTTGCGGCCCTCTCAATCCCTTTCCCTTCTGCTGGGCTCTGGCTTCTCTCTGTTTATTCATTCAGTTGTGCCAGGCACACTCTACAAGGACCAACATGGATGTTGCGCCCGATGACCTGAGAGTGGTAGGGGTGCAGGGTGTGGAGGGAGAGATTGGCTAAGAGAGAAGGAAGAGTCTCAAAGGAAGGCTGGGTCAAGAAGCTGGGGCAGGACAGAGACACACCTGGAAATGGGGGGTGGCTTTGGTGAGTAAGGGGAGCTGGGTGGATGTGAGGAGCAGGGGTGCTAAGGAGTTTGCCTGCACAGGGGTGAGTAATGAGAGGGCCCAGATGCTGGTAGGGGGAGTCCAAGGATTTTTCCTTTAAGCATGGAGACCAGGGCAGTGTTAGGGCCACAGGAATAGGAAAGATAAGGGGCTTCCGATAAAGAGGCTGGAGGCAGAGCCCAGCAGGAGAGGTTGGCCCCAGGCTAAGTGGGCCCTGTGGTGGGGGATCTTCTGTTTGAAGCCCTAAGAAGTCAAGAGTACATCCCACCTGGATCCCCAACTGCCTTAGGAAGAGGAGCTTTTTGGGGGCTGGCTGGCAGGTCAGGGCCTGGTGGGGGGGCCCAAGGAGAGGACCAGATGGCCCCTGCGATATCCCCCCGTCACCAGGTGAGTGCTCACTCGGAGCCTGTGCTGAGCTGAGGGCATTTACATGGACATTCTCGTTTCATCCATGCGGCAACCCAGTGATGAGGCATGACCATGATGCCCATTTACCAGAGGAGGAATCTGAGGTTAGAGAGGATGAGAGTTTGCCCGAAGCCACACAGCTGAGGAGCCAGCCACAGGTAGTGGTGGGATTTGATGTCCAGAGGCCAGGTTGTGGACAGGGTCCCTTTCACCCACGACAGAGTCCTGGAGGACCCTACTGCTCTGCATGGGCCTTGGCACCTGCTTTCTCAGCCTTCTGCTCTCTCTTAGCCTGTGTTCAGTGGGGGCGGGCACTGGAGGTGCAGAGGTGATCAGACCCAGGCTCACCCAGGGGCTCACTGTGCTCCTCTGATGTGGAGTGCATCATAGAGGATGCCAGCCGGGCTTCCCTGCCCACTCTGGCCCTGCCCGATGCTGAGGTCTGGTTTCTAGCATGCCAAGTGCTCTGGGATGCTCTTCCACTCCTCACCTGGGGCCACGGACTCACTGATATCCAAACCAGAGGGACGGTGAGCAGAACTGGAGCTCCAGGAACAGGACCTGTGTCATCTGGTTTACCTCACCCCATCCTCAGCATCCAGAGGCCCGTCGTAATGGGGGAGTGGGGAGTTTGATAAAGACAGGGAATGAAGGGCGCTATGAGAAATGGGGTGTGCAAATGTGTGTGCCTGGGATGAGCCCACGCAGACTCCAGGGGCCTTCAGTCTCCTCTCCCAACAAATGTCACACTTTACTCCAGTCCTCCTGCACCAGGACATCCAGGGCTCGGCCCCCACCTGCTGGGAGTGAGGTGTGGGGAAGAGGACACAAGGAATCTTGCGGGGTTATGAGGCCTGGCAGAGGTGCCAGGTACTGAGCCCAGCTGGAGAAGCTTGGGTTGGTGTTGGGTTGGGTGAGGGGCCAGGGAGGAGAGCCAGAAGCTCCCCCTCTCAGTTCCAGGATGAGATTCCTGAGCCATTGGTGATTCTGTGCCAATAGGGAAGCCCTTACTCTATGCGCTGATTGGAAGATTAGCATTTTCTAATGGGGTGTTGGACTGTTTATTGATGTTTAAGAATTGTTTATGAGCCAGCAGATGAGGGGATGGTCAGGATACTACCAGCCTCCCTGGGCATCTGTAAGAGAGGAAGGTTCTAGAGCATTCTGCTTGAGCATCCTGTCTTCAGGGTGGACATGGCATGCCAGCCAGTTTCAGGGCTGCAGGCCATCTGCCCAGAATGGGGTTGGGAGGGATGATCAGAGTCCAGGGAAGGTGAGTTGTTCTGAAGACCCTGGGACTCCGGGTACAGGGTGGCGGCTGGCTGTTTCCAGACCCTATTTGTTGGTGGGGGTGACTCTGAATATGCATTCAGGATTGGCTCCCATGGGAAACAGTGTGCCAAGAGGCAAAGTGGGTGCCACATCCCAGATTGGGGAGTTGCACAGGTGAAGGTGTGAGGGGCGAGGTGTATTTCAGGAAGAGTGACAAGTTTAATGGCGGTGAAGGAGAATGTGTGGTTCAAGAGAAATGGGGAGTATGACTTTGGAGTGGTAAACAGGCCTTGAATGTTTTGGGATGTCAAAGAAGCAGTAGCAGCCAGCCCTGGTCTGCGGGCTACCCTGGTACTATACCAGGCTCTGGAGGCTCCAGACCACAGTGTCCTCAGCCACCTCTGGGCTGGGGCTTGGCAATGTGGCTGATTTTATAACCTTCCAGGTGAGTGCGATGCTTGTTTGGGATGGACATCAGGACGGTGGGGAAAGGATCTTTACTGGGAGTGTGCCCTGGACAGATTATGCCAGCACGTCTGGCCTCTCCACCGCCCTCTTCCACCATGTCCCCAGACCTCAACCACTTGGCCCATTGACCAGCCTGTTAGTCACCAATTTTCTAGAGAAATGATTAAGTTCGTTTATTTTATTTTTTTTAAATATTTTATTTATTTATTCATGAGAGAGACAGAGAGAGGCAGAGACACAGGCAGAGGGAGAAGCAGGCTCCGTGCAGGGAGCCGGACACGGGACTTGATCCCAGGGCTACAGGATCAGGCCCTGGGCCAGAGGCGGCGCTAAACCACTGAGCCACCCGGGCTGCCCTAAATTCTGTTTTTTAATCAAAGTTTTGAAAGTAACGCACATAATACCTGTTAAAGTTCAGGGGAAAAAGACAAATAGAAGAAAATAAAAACTATTTGTAGTCCTATCACCTAGAAACCAGCACCATTTAAGATATTAACATATATCTTCCAGGAAATATACATCTTAATTTATTCAGCAAATGTTTATGTCTCATTTTGTTGTTTTTTGAGAGAGAGTGAGGGAGAGGGCACATGAGGGGGGTGAGGGACAGGGACAGAGGGGGAGAGAGAACCTTAAGCAGGTTCCATGCTGTGTGTGGAGCCCAACTGAGGGCTCAATCTCCCGACCCTGCGATCATGACCTGAGCTGAAATCAAGAAACAGTTTATTAACCAACTGAGCCACCCAGGTGCCCCTCAGCAAATGTTTATTAAGCCCCAAATTTGTGTCCAACAAGTGAGATGAAGTAATGAATAAGCAAGATAATACAACACACACATTCCTTTTTTTTTTTTTTTAAGATGGGATCATGCTATTTGTGCTATTCAGTAAACTGACAGCTTTCCATGTGGAAATATACACACATATTTGGCATAACTTTCTTGTTTTATTTTATATTAAAACATCACAAAATAAAAAATTTGGAAGTCTAAATGGCTTATATTCCATCCCCCATCACCATCCACTGTTAACAATTTAGGGGGAAGCATCTTTTTAGAATTTTTGTGCCTATGCATGTAAATATACATATTTTTCCACAACTACAAATATCCTATACATACTGTTTGGCATTTGCCTTTCATATTTAACCATAGTCTTGCAGGTGGTTCCACATTAGCACACAGAGGTCTCCCTCATTCTTTTTTTTTTTTTTCCTCTCATTTTTGCTGCTTAGGATGGGGGTGTAAAAATTTAACCTTTTCTCTAAACGTTTAGTTTGTATCCAATTTTACACATATTTACAAACAGTGCTTCACTGAATACTCTTGTGCATGGAACTTGTTTAGTACTGTATCCTTTTTCTTTAAAAAAAAAAAAAAGATTTTTATGGGACACCTGGGTGGCTCAGGGCGAGATCCTGGAGTCCTAGGATCGAGTCCTGCGTTGGGCTCCCTGCATGGAGCCTGCTTTTTCCTCTGCCTGTGTCTCTGCCTCTCTCTCTTTGTGTCTCTCATGAATAAATAAATAAAATCTTAAAAGAAAAAGATTTCATTTGAGAGAGAGGAGAGAAAAAGAGAGAGAGAGAGAGCAAAAGCGAGGGGAGAGGGAGAAGCAGACTCCCTGCTGAGCAAGGAACCTGATGCAGGACTCAATCCCAGGACCCTGGGATCATCAGGACCTGAGCTGAAAGCAAATTCTTTTTTTTTTTTTTTTTTTTTTTAAGATTTTATTCATTTATTCATGAGAGACACAGACAGAGCTCTGGAGAAGCAGGCTCCATGCAGGGAGCCCGAGGTGGGACTCGATCCCAGGTCCCCAGGTTCACACCCTGGGCTGAAGGCAGTGCTAAACCGCTGAGCCACCCAGGCTGACCCCAACCTCACCCCAAGGCAGATTTTTTTTTATGATAGTCACACACACAGAGAGAGAGAGAGACACAGAGACACAGGCAGAGGGAGAAGCAGGCTCCATGCACCGGGAGCCCGACGTGGGATTCGATCCCGGGTCTCCAGGATCGTGTCCTGGGCCAAAGGCAGGCGCCCAACCGCTGCGCCACCCAGGGATCCCCCTAAGGCAGATTCTTAACTGGCCAATGGGATACGCAGAAAGTTGCACAGTCATGCTGGTCCGCTGAGCTGGATTTCCGGTTAGGGTGTGTCCTGGTCTTTGATTGGGGCGGGGCAGTGCCCTAAGTAATAAGCAGGTCAGCGCAAGGTGGGTGCAGCCCAAAATAGAGTCAGTCCTGCTCTGCTTGTCCAGGGGTAGGGGATTTTGTTCAATTTCCTGGGTCCCACATTCACCCCTTTTTCAGAGGATCCTATGCAGGACCCAATCATGGGTCCAGGTTGCTCTCAGAGTGAGCCAGGGGGATGATTAAACCAGGATTCTCACCAACCTTGTTGCTGTTCTCTCTCTTATTTACATTAAAGGCAGCACATAACCCCCCCAACCCTTTGTTGTAAGAAGACTAATTCTAATCTCCTATTTTGAAGGACAACCTCGGACTAGGGAGTCTTGGAGGTGGGAAATAAGTGAGAACGGCGCAGTCTTAGCTTTAGGGGATTGTCCTTGTCCGGTTGGCTTTTCCATTCTGGAACAAAGTCCTTGAGAACGGCGTGTGGGTCAGCTGGCCGGACGTGGGTGTAGTGGACCCAGGGAGTAATCCCGTCGACCTTGAGAGCGGTGGGAGTGGTCAGGATCACGATGTAAGGTCCCTTCAATCCTTGAGGTTGAAGTGTCTGGTGTTGGTATCTCCACACGTACACCCAGTCACCTGGCCGATATCGATGGGGGTCCGGGGGTGGCCCAGTCTCATAGAGGGCCCTCAGCTTAGGCCACACCTGCTCATGGGTTCATTGTAACATTTGGAGGGAGAAAAGAAGTTGGTGATCATCAAATTCAGCAAGCACCTCAGATTTTAAATTGGGGATAACAGGTGGAGGAAGACCGAACATGATCTCGTAGGGAGTCAGTCCCATATAGGGTGAAGGGGAGGAGAGTCACCCAGTCCCCGCCAGTCTCCAGGGCTAATTTAGTTAAGGTCTCCTTTAATGTTCTGTTCATCCTCTCTACCTGTCCTGAGCTCTGGGGCCTATATGCACAATGTAATTTCCAATCTGCCCCAAGTACTAGTGCCACTCCCTGTGTTACCTTAGAGACGAATCCTGGGCCGTTGTCTGACCCAATTTTAATGGGAAAACCATACCTTGGCACGAGGTCTTCCAGCAGTTTCTTGGTCACGGTCTGTGCCGTTTCATGTTTGGTGGGAAATGCCTCTGTCCATCCTGAAAAAGTATCTACAAACACTAGTAAATACCTATACCCGGATTTTTCAGGTTTTACCTCAGTGAAGTCCACTTCCCAGTAGGCTCCTGGGCGGTTCCCTCGGAGCCGGGTGCCTGGGTTAGATCCATGGGCGGTGGCATTAGTTAACTGGCATGTGTGGCAGCTCGCCACAATCTGCTCGATCTTTGCTCGAGAGTCTTTAATAGTGATCTTTGCATGTCGTATGAGGTCTTCCGTCTTCCTTGTCCCCATGTGAGTACTCCGATGTATTTTGGGTAGGACTCGCCGTCCCAGTTCCTCTGGCAAGATGATGCTGGAGTCTGCAGCTCTCTACCAGCCACGCAAGCACTGGGTCATAGGCAAGCGTTTGATCCAGTGTAAATCAGCATCAGTATAGTTGGGGGTGTCAGGCAGGGTCGGTGCCCCCGGATCAGGTCGTCTGGTTGCTAAGACCTGGGTCACCACAAGGGCTGCCTCCTTTGCTTTTAAATCGGCTAGCCGGTTTCCCCTGGCTACTGGTGTGTCTGCCTTTTGGTGCCCCGGACAGTGGATGATGGCTAGGGCCTTGGGCAGCCAGAGGGCCCTCAGGAGTTCAAGGATCTCCGTTTTGTTTTGAACAGTCTTTCCCTCTGCTGTCAGGACCCCTCTCTCCCTGTAAAGGGCTCCGTGGATGTGAGTGGTGGCGAAGGCGTACCCGCTGTCGGTGTAGATGTTTATTCGTTTACCTTCCCCCATGGTCAGCGCCTTGGCTAGTGGGATCAGCTCTGCCCGTTGGGCCGACGGTCCAGCTGTCAGTGGCTCCGCCCAGACGGTCTCTGTCTCCGTGGTTACGGCTGCTCCCGCATATCTGACTCCTTCGCGGACAAAACTGCTGCCGTCCGTGTACCAGGTGGCGTCCGCATTCGGCAGTGGCTGGTCCTGGAGATCAGCTCTGATTCCGTGCACCTGTGCCAAAATTTCTTGACAGTCATGCAGAGGGGGGTCCCAGTCTGGGTTAGGGAGTAGCGTTGCCGGATTCAGGGTTGTCGGTGGCTTAAATAAAACTCTGGTGGAGTTTAGCAGCAGGCTCTGATAATGGGTCAGACGGGCATTGCTGATCCAGCGGTCTGGGGGCTGTTTGAGTACCCCTTCAATAGCATGGGGGGTGGTAACATGCAGTTCTTGCCCCATGGCCAGTTTGTCTGCATCCTTGACCATAGTGGCCACCGCAGCAATAATTTTTAAGCATGGGAGCCATCCAGCGGCCGTGTCCAGCTTTTTGGAGAGATAGGCAATGGGTCTCTTCCAGGGACCTAAGTACTGGACAAGGACCCCTTTTCCCACCCCGTCTTTCTTGTCCACATATAGGTAGAAGGGTTTGGCTAGATCGGGCAACCCAAGAGCCGGGGCAGACAGTAAGGCCTGTTTAAGGTCATTAAAGGCTCTGTTCATGGCCTCTGTCCATTCGAAATTTTGCTGGTGCCTGGTGGCCTCGTAGAGTCCAGTAGTCGCCGTATGTGGGGTGTGATCCCCTCTCGTGCTACTAGAGGCATGGGGTATTGGCGGACCCTGACAGGGTCTGCCCCCGGCTTTAGTTCTATGTATATGGCCGGTCGATGCTGGGCCAGCCCGACTCCCCCAGTTTCTGCCCACGCTTGGGGAAATTCCCGCAGCCAACGGTCAATGTCAGTCATTGGGGCTGAGGGCATTTGGTGGAGACGATATTCGTCTTCTAAACTCAGGGCAAGTACCTGAATCGGGTGCCCCTTCTTGTTTAGGACTTTTGCCCCTTCGGGGTGGAAGCAAATTTGTACCCCCATCTTGGTGAGCAAATCCTGACCTAACAACGGGTAGGAACACTCAGGGATGACCATGAAGGAGTGGGATACCTGGCCCTTGCCGAGATCCACAGTTCTTCGGGTAGTTCATGAGTATTGTTTGGTGCCCGTGGCCCCTTGCACCCATGAAGTTTTATTTGCCAATTTCCCTTGGGGTTGTAATAAAACCGAATGTTGTGCCCCAGTGTCCACTAGGAATTCAACAGGTTGCCCCTCCACTTTAAGAGTTACCCTGGGCTCAGGGAGGGGTGCCGAACCCTGACTCCCCTAATTGTCCAGGTCCTCCATTTCCAAGATCTTGGCAGGGGCCTTAGATCTTTTGTTAGGGCAGCTTTTTACCCAATGGCCCTCCTCTTTGCGATAGGCGCATTGGTTTTTGTTCATCTTAGGGCACTCCCAAGGGGGACCAGGGCCATCCTCCTTACCGGTCCCTGAAGCCAGCTTCTTGAGGTGCCTCCGTCTTTCCTGTGGGTCGTCCATGGTTGTGGCCAGCAGGATCTTGGCCAGGTTTCGGGTCTGCCGGTCACTTTGTTTGGTTTGTTGTTCTTCCGGACTTTGTCTATTATTATAGACTCGTTCTGCTACTATCACTAAGTCCTGCAAGCTCTTCTCTCCCAGTCTTTCTACTCTTTGCAATTTCTTTTTAATGTCCGGAGCGGCCTGGTTAACAAAAGCCATGATAATTGTGGCCTTTGTTTCTGGGGCTTCTGGGTTCATAGGGGTGCACTGCCTAAAAGCCTCTATGACTCTAAGAAGGCTGCTGGACTCTCACCCTTACCCGGCCTCACATCATAGACCTTGGCCAGATTGGTGGGCTTGCGCGCGGCAGCCTGGAGCCCTGCCATTAGAGTCTGGCGGTGGACCCGGGGTCTCTCCTTACCTTCAGGCGAGTTGTAGTCCCAGGTGGGGCGGGATAAAGGGAAGGCGGCATTTATGAGGTCTGGGTTTTGAGTCGGCTGTCTGTCCTCTCCCAGGACAGACTTCCGGGCTTCCACCTGAATTCGTTCTCTCTCCTCGGTGGTGAGGAGAACCTGCAAGAGCTGTCGGCATCATCCCAAGTAGGCTGCTGGGTAAGGAGAACAGTATCTAAAAACCCGATTAGATCTCTCGGATTATGAGAGAACTTTGCATTTTGGGTTTTCCAATTCTATAAATCACTGGTGGAGAATGGCCAATATAACATTAGCTGTTCGCCAGTCTCATCGGGGGCCCCATGGCACGGAGGGGAAGGGCGGTGGAGTCGGCTGGCCCCGCATTCAGAGGTGGGGCCGTCCGCGGGGTCCGACCGCGTGTCCCCGCTGCCGGCCCGCGACAGGGCCTCCCTCGTCAGGGAGGGGTGGCGCCCCTTCTGCAGCCCCCGGTGTCTCCGATGGAGGGGTGAAAGGGGGAGGGGGTGCCTGGTAGGGCGGCGGGAGAATCAGGTCCTCCGGGGAGGAATCCTGGAAGACCGGATAAAGGGGCGCTTGGCGTAGAGTCGGTCTCCTTCTCGGCTTTCCGCAGGGCTAGAATCTCGGTGGGTCCTGCTTTGGGGGGTAAAAATGGTTTTAGCCAAAGAGGGGGATTCTCGATCATGTCCTGCCAGATCAGGATATAGGGCACCTGGTCAGAGTGGCCGTCCGGTTTGTCCCTGAAGATCACGGCCTTAACCTGTAAGATAATAGGTAGGTGAAAAGTTCCTTCTCGGGGCCATCCCACGTCAAAGGTTGGCCATTCTGACATGCAATAAATTCGGAATCTCTCTCTCCGTATGTCTATGCTCAGAATACGAGCTCTTTCCCTAGCATCCGAGAAGTGGGAGAGCATAAGAGACAGGGGAGTGGTTTCTGTCTCCCCCATTATGTCCCCAATCCACACCAAGACACACAGTAAAGACAATTAACAAGGACACAACAACCCAGACAAATGCAAAAAAAGTTAACAAGGACATAGTAACACAGACCAACGTTCCAGTGCGGCCGCAGAGACAAAACAGAAAGCAACCCGAAGGGCTGGCAGCCCGTCCTCCTTACAGGTGAGGGCCCCGTCCTCCCGGTGGGGGCAAGGGACGTCTCCTCAAGACCCTCGGTCCACGGCCCGCCAGCGCGTCCGCTTAAGCCAATGCCGACCTAATACAGATCGGAATTCCTTCAGGTTAGAGCTCTCAGAAACATGCGCGCAAAAGGTGGAAAAAGTGGAGTGCACTCACCACGCATGAAACCCGCCGGATAGGGTCCTGGGGGTCTCTCGGATCCCGGACGAGCCCCCAGATGTTGTGCCCAAGATTGAGAACCCGAGAAACCACCACGGAGCCGACACCGATGCAATCACACGAGGGTTTATTACAAGCTCGAGCTTGGGTCCAAGTGTACCCGACACAACGGAGCAGGGACTTGGACCCCGAGACTAAGAGGCGTAGCAGCTTTATAGGGGCCAGTGGCCCATGGGATACGCAGAAAGTTGCACAGTCATGTCGGTCCACACGCAGGTGGCCGATTGAATTACACCTTACCCTATAGTATCCACTTGAGCTGCCCTATTACTTTGGTCAGAATTGGAGCACAGTTTTGGCGGGCACAAAGCAGGGTCACATTGTCATGAGCCGGATTTCCTTAGGGTGTGCCCTGGTCTTTGATTAGGGCGGGGCAGTGCCCTAAGTAATAAGCAGGTCAGCACATGGCGGGTGCAGCCCAAAATAGAGTCAGTCCTGCTCTGCTTGTCCAGGGGTAGGGGATTTTTGTTAAATTTCCTTGGTCCCACAGGCGGCGCTAAACCGCTGAGCCCCCCGGGCTGCCCCCACCCTCACCCCAAGGCAGATTCTTAACTGAAGCACCCAGGTGCCCCAGTACTTTATCTTTCATGATAAAGTACTGGAAGGCTGTTAGTGTGTGCTGCCTCCTCCTGAAGGCTGCGCCGCCGGCTCCCCCGCCAGCTGTGCAGGGCGCCTCTTTCCCTGCATTGTCATCAGCACTGGGTATTACCACTCTTTTGAATCTTGACTGAGCTGATAAACAAAATGTGCTATCTTCATGTGATAGTGATTTGCCTTTTTTGACCATGGCTGAGGTTGGCACTTTTTCTTACATATACAGACCATTTTAATTTCTTTCTTTGTGAATTGTTTCTGTTGTATTTCTAGATTTGTAAGAGATTCTTATATGTAAGTATATTCACTTCTTTCTGTCATCTACCTAGCAAATATCCCTCTTCCCTCCAATAAGAGTGTATCTTTTATATTTTGCTCATTTGGAATACGTTTATGTAGTTAAATATAGCAATTAAAAAATATTTTTGGTCTTTGGAGTCATATTAGAAAGATCTATACACTCAAGATTATAAAAATGCTGATATTTTCTTCTGGTAATTAAGTAAATTCCCTTCTAAAGTCTTAAATCCTTAATAAATCTGGAATTTATTTTCGTGTAAGGTATGAATTGAACTTAATTTTTCCCCAGTGGTTCTCTTAATGTTTTCACTTATTTATTAAAAATTCCGCTATTTCCTGATAGATTTGAATCCTATATTTTGCTGTATTTAATTCTTACTGTCTTTGGATCTGTCTCGTTGACATGGTTTTCTCTTCCTCTGCCAGTGTCTCCTTGATTTATTGACTGTAGTTTTACAATATGTTTTGTTATCTTATAAGCAAACTCTCATTAATTTTTTTCAAAAAATTTTGGTAATTCTCAAACATCTGTATTTCCAGATGAACTTTAGAATTATTTAACTAAAAAAATAAAAATTCCACTGCTTTTCATTTGTATTTGGGTTAAATTTGTAGATTACTTTAGAGAAAATAAGCATTTTATAGATTTTTATAGTAATTGATCTTCCCATCAAGAATTATTCAAGAGTGCTATATCCCTCAATAAAGTTTTTTAGTTTTATTTGTAGAGGTCCTATACATTTCTGGTTGTTTATTTGTAGGTATTTGGTACTTTTTATGGCTTATATAAATGGGATTTTTTTCCATTACATTTTCTAACTGCTTGTCACTGAAATATAGAAAGCTATTTCTATTTATCTAACCACTGGCTATTCTACCAAACTCTCTTTTTAGTTCTAATCATTTTTCATTTAAGTGTCGATTTTTATTTAAATTCAATTTACTTCAATTTAATCAATGAATTAAATTTTATTTAATTTTTTATTTGAGTGTTGAGCGTTTGTAGGCAAACATCATCTTCATTTGAAAGTGGTGATACGTTCTTTCCCAGTGTTTTTCTACTTCCCATCAGCTCCCTGATATGTCGTGATTATTTGAAGGGGGTGGTTTACATCTGTGGACTGAAAATCATGAATAACCTCAGGTGTGGCTTCGTAAGCTGAGCACCACTTTTAACACCTGCGGGTGGCCAAGAAGAGAAGGGTATGTGAGAGTATGTCTGTGTAGTGAAGACAAAAGGAGGACACCTGAGCCAGGAGAGCCGGGATGATGTGGCAGCATGTTGCCATCACAGCTGTCCTTGTCAGCAACCTGTGCTGCTTGCATTGTGTGCTGCTGGCATTTCATTTTTAGGTATGTAGTGTGCACAATATTTAAATTGAGAATGGGCATTGAATGCAATGGACAATATAAGTAGCTTTTCCTCATGTTGACCATGCATTCTTGGACCTGCATTCCTAGAATGAGTGCCCTTTTTAAAAAAGATTTTAGGGATCCCTGGGTGGCGCAGTGGTTTGGCGCCTGCCTTTGGCCCAGGGCGCAATCCTGGAGACCCGGGATCGAATCCCATGTCAGCCTCCCGGTGCATGGAGCCTGCTTCTCCCTCTGCCTGTGTCTCTGCCTCTCTCTCTCTGTGTGTGATCATAAATAAATAAAGAAAATAAAAAAATAAAAAAAGATTTTATTTATCTATTCATGAGAGACACAGAGAGAGAGAGAGAGAAGCAGAGACACAGGCAGAGGGAGAAGCAGGCTCCATGCAGGGAGCCCGACAAGGGACTCGACCCTGGGTCTCCAGGATCACGCCCTGGGCCGAAGGCAGCGCCAAACCACTGAGCCACCCGGGCTGCCCTAATGAGTGCCATTTAATCATGGTGTATTATACTCTTAATGTTCTACTAGATTCTCTTTGATAGTGTTTGATTTCATATTTTCCCATCAATATTTCAGAAGAGACTGATCTACAGAGCTTAGGGCACTGTCTTTGTTGGATTGTGGCATGAGATTTATACTAGCTTCACAGGATTATAAGTGAAACTTTCCATCCTTTCTTATTCTCTGGAAAATATTAATTGCATGTGAATAATCTATTCTTTGTGAGAGCTCGTAAAGCCATGTGGGACTGATGCCATTTTAGGGTCATCTTTCCAAAACTGAAATTTGGCTAGGGCACATGTTTTCAACAGCTTCTCATTGATCACAGGATAAAGTGCAAATTCTTCAGCCTGACATTCAAGATGCAGTATGATTCAACTCTGCATTGGCTCTTATCATTTCTCCTCCCTCTCTTATACTCCGGTACAACTAACTTCTGGAAATTCCCCAGACCCTACAGTGGGAGATTCAAGAGGGTACGAACATGTTTGTTTTGTTCAATGCAAGATCTCTGACACCCTGTAGAAGCTTCCATTTAAAATATATTCTTTGAGGTCTTACTGAGTGGCATTCACTCTCTTAATACTGCTGTATCTTTTAGTTTATGTCAATACGTGTCTACTAAGCATCAACCTTGTGCCGGGTTTATATGTTGGCCCTGAGAAGAAAGAATCCCAGTCACTGTACTCAAGTTCCCATTTGGCTGTTGGGGAAACAGGTGAGTAGAAAGACCTTACGCACAGTGAGGTAACTGCAATGAGGGGGACATGAATGGGCATCCAGGGAGAATTGGGAAGGGCTACCTGACCCAGCCTGGGGAGAGAAATCAAAGAGGCTTTCTGGAGGAGGTAGCTTTGGATTTAGACTTACCTGATAAGGAGAAGCAGAGACAGGCTGTTACAGGTCAATAGGATACCATGAGCCAAGGACGAGAAGGAAGAGCCAGCACAGCCCACATCATCTCCTTGTGACAATAGCACTTGTCTGCTAGGATATCCTATCCTTCCCGCTGCTGAAAATCTGCTAATGCCTTCTTAGCTTACTCCAGATGAATTCTAAGTCCTTGGCACAAACAAGGCCCCCATGCTTCTCCAAATTTACCAGATCATTCTATTCTAACCACTCCTGTTCCTTGCATAGCCCCAACAGTCCTAGCCCTTTGTGTGTTTGTGCCATCTGCCTAATGACTCACACCTTCACTTTGTCCAGGTCTCTGCCAAAATGTCACCAACTGGTGAGGCTGTCCTCTAACCCTATGGAAAACAACCCCTCAATTACTCTCTGTCCTTATCCTGCTTTAACTCCATACTAGCAGAGCCACCTGATATTACACATACACATACATGTTTACATATGCACACATGTATACACACACCTATATGTATGTATATATCATAGCCTGTGATATGTATATAATTTTTTAAAAAAGATTTTATTCATGAGAGACACATGGAGAGAGGCAGAGACACAGGCAGAGGGAGAATCAGGCTCCCCATGGGGAACCCACTGTGGGACTTGATCCCAGGACCCCAGGATCACGACCTGAGCCAAAGGCAGACTCTCAACCACTGAGCCACCCATGTGTCCCTGATATGTATATAGTTTTTAACTTTTTTTTTTGCCTGCTAGAATGAGAGTTTCAGTAGAACAGGGATTTTCTTTGCTCAGTCTTCTAGCCCCAGTTACCCAGAACACCATCTAGAAGAATGTTCTCAGTAAACATAAGCAGTTTGGCATTGCTGGGAGCAATGAGGGAGGAGGTGGGAGGTGAGGACCAGTAGCTAGCAGCAGGAGGCTGAGGCAAGCCTCAAATGATAGTGAGGAGCTTTGACCTTCTCCTGGAGGTAGCTGGGAACTAGGAAAGGGTAACAGGGTGAGGCATATGCCCATTGGAAGGGAGGGACTGGAGGGAGTGAATTGGCAGACACCGAGGGCTGGTTATCTTATCTCAGTGTAGGCAAGAGGTAGTGCTAAAGGGCTGGCGGTGAGGATGGCAGACAGCGAGGGGGCAGGAGAAATGGATGGCCTGGCTGCTGGGGGGTGGAGATGCCACTTGCTGAGCTGGGGAGTCCCAGGAGTGGGGCAGAGATTCCATTCTTGGTGTGTCACATCCAAGGGGTTCCTGGGCATGCTAGTGGGGGTATTCAGGAAACTGAGGTCAGGTGGGTCTAGAGCTCAGAGAGTAGCCTGGACTGAGAGAGGTTTGGGGATTGGAGCATGGGGAGCATGATGTCACTGGCCTGGCTGCCATCACCACCACTTACACTCTTCAAAGCAACTTTTAATTGGGTCACCTAGTATGTACCAGACCCTGTGCTCAGGGCTCTAGGTAGATTCTTTGTTGATTTTCCCCTAGAATCTGGTGGTATGCTGGCACAGGTCTTTCCACCAGCTCTCTGGAGAACAAACCAACCAACCCTGATTTGTAGGGTCCACCAGTTTTCGTGGTATAAACACTCCCGCCATGGCTGATTTCAAGCTACCAACATGATGTCACCAGACATGGAGTTGGGAAGGGATGTGCAGTGGCTCAGCATCATACAGTATTTTTACAACACAGAGACAACCTCAAGAGCATTGGTGAGAGTAAAATGAAATAAATTTATAGAAATCGATGACTTTGGAGTATTTATTACCTTTGATTTTAATATCACTTATTGAATTGTAAGTTTATATAATTTAATTTCTAATAGTGGCTGTTTTTAACAACCGGCTCACAAAATGGATTCCTGAAAATTAACAAGCAGTGCTTTCAGGCAAGTATCAATCAATGCCAGCACATTGCTGCTACAGTCTCATGACGGATCAGGGAGACGAAGTGAGGTCTGGTAAAGGAGAGAGCTGAGTATCCGTGGGCAAGTAACTTCTTGTCCTAGAGCTTCTTTGGTTTCTTAACCTGTAAAATGGGGACAAGTAATGTGTCTCCTAAGAAACTACGGAGTCTCAATGTAACTAATAATGCTTGTAAAGCACCTGGCACTTGGTAAACAGCGGACAAGTAGAAATCACCAGGCGTTATAGTTATTTTGATAATAATCAACATGGATCCTACCCTTAAGATATTTATGGTTTAGTGGAAGGAGGGGGCCAATGATAAGACCTACACATGTTCATAGGATTCTGATTCAGGCAGAAAAGGAAGCCTTCCTGGAGGAGGCTGCATTTGAACGGAGTCTGGCAGATTGGGTTCAGAAGGGGAGGCATTCCTGATTGATGGTTCACCACAAGCAGAGGATGGACCCAGGATGCAGGGACAGTGCTAGATGAGGCTGGGGGTGACAAAAGGAACATATATGCCAAGACAAAGTCTGAAGTTTCCCCTGAGGGCAGTGGGGAGTCCCAGTGGCTCTTCAGCAGGGCCTGAGGGAATCTGATTGGCCTCTTGGAATATCAGTGTGACTGCAGTGGGGAGGAGGGCCGGGAGGGGGCAGGAAGGAAGGTGGCATTGACCATGGGTGGGATAGGGTGGTGGGAATGGAAGCTCACCCATCTGGGCTCCTTCTCTGTGCCTGGGTGGGGCTTGGGAGGGGGTGTCCAAAGACACAGGCTCCCTTGACCCCTCCTCTCCCATAGCTCCTGGAGGTGAGCAGCAGGGTTCCCTCCCTCAACCACTATCATCCCCAGCCCTGTCCAGGCCCAGGTCCAGCTCCAGCAGCTAATCCTGGTCACACTGGGTCCCAAGGCCGGGGCGGGGCAGCCGGGCAGCTGGCCTCAATTAGCTGGGGAGCTGGGTCTGGACAGTGTCATTAGGAGAAAACCAGAGCCCGGCCATAAACTCTAATGAATGCATTAATGGAAGACTTGTGCGCCTCAAAGGGAAAAAAAAAAGCGGGTCTAAATAAAGTTATTAACACAGCCCACCTGTGTTCGGCTCTTGGCCTATATTGTTCAAATAGCCCATTAACTCCTGAAGCATCCAGTCTTGAAAGCAAGCCCTGCCTCTCTGAAGCAGACGTTTAACTGCGTTCATATAATTCAATTAGATTCCACAGTCATGGTCCAAAGGCATTCTCTGGGCTTTCATCTCGGTAATGGCCTGCAGGCCGGAGTGGGAAACAGGGGGTTAAAAAGAGGGGCTTGGAACCTGCCTTTTGGCCTGACTCACCCCATCACCTGGAGGGGCCTCTCAAATGAGTTTCCTGGGGTAGAATTCATTCCTCATGCACCCGCCTCTCAGATGGTCTTTGGTGCCTGGAATTTGAACCCAGACCCTTCTCGCGAGTTCTGTCCAGCATCCAGGCGTGCCCCCCCATTCGGCTCCATCCCCCTTGTCCAGTGGTCCAGCAGTCCAAGGACTCTGACTCCACTCAGCTGACCCTATTAATAAAGAGTTAAGAAAATTCATTAGGAAGTGGGCCTTTTATAGATTCCGTTAAAGCCTTCTTCCTACTTCTGTCACCGAGAAAGGATAAAAATCCTTTTATCACTGTACAACTTGTTAATGTTCCACCCCGGGAGCACTTCATCTGTAATAAACATCTTCACAAAATATGCATCCCCAGGGAGGAGCCGTTAATTTCCTCAAGGCCTCACACATGTAAGGGGTTTTACTGCCTGCAGGTGCTTCATGATATTGCGTGGGCTTCTAATAAACGTCCAGTAAACCGCAGGTAGCGCCTCGGAGAGGGATGGGCCCGTGCACCTGTCCGCGAAGGGCCTCCGCACGCCGCACCTCCACCTTCGGTCGCCCAGCTCTGGCACGGCCAGCTTCGGAGACAGCCTGCCCCTCGGGACGCCTGCAGGTAGGTTCCTAGGGCTCTAAACTCCATCCAACCCCACCAGCTTGCAGAGTCTGGGGGTGGGTAGGACCGGGGAGGGGGAGCCGGGGACTCGCTGCCATGTGGCACCAGGAGAGTTCTGCCCTGGAACTGACACACCTTGGCGGGAGTGGCAAACACCCAGAGACAGCGAAGGCATGTTCCTTGGTTTCCTTTTCTTGGTGGCTGTGGGGGCGTCACCCCCAACAGGATCTGTTGCGGGTAATGTGATGATCGACAAATTTGACTTCCCATTTTCTTAATAACGGAGCTGGAGGGAAAAGAGAACTTGTCTCTCTTAAGTGCGATTCATACGAAATGTGTTTTGCATATCTTCAGGGCAATTTGGGGGGGGGTGTTAAAAATAATTGCTAGAAAAATACGTTGCAGCTCAGTTGCTAGAAAAAAAGATTACTTAAGGAGCATTCCGCGAAGTAATTAGAAGTTTGCATTTAATAAATATCACTCTAGTCTCTGGGATTCTTTCCAAGTTGTGATCACCAAATTAATCGTGAGGTATGTGCTAGGTACAGATCTGTGCCTGCAGATATGATGACATGTGGCAGGGTAGCTGGGGACGCTGCCAGTGGCTCTTTCCCAACCTCGGTGTGAGCTGGAGAGCAAGCCCCAGGCTCCCGGGGGTCCACAGAGGCCCACGGGGTGTAGGGGGAGACGGAGGGGTAGGGCATGGCTCTGCAGTCCTGTCCAGGACGAACCACCTCTGAGGACCAGAGGGCTTGTCTCTAAATCTGACAGTTTATGCTGCTTCTGGACACTGAATAACTGGCATTTGTGGGACACGTGGTGGGTCTCTGAGGTATATGACCCAACATCTGTATGGTGGCCCGAAACTTTTGTGAGCTTGTATTTTGTTCAAGTTTGTAAATGCTGAGCGTTGGTGTTCAGCTGCACTGGACTTGCGGGCTTGGGGCACACACTTCGCCCCAGGGAAGCTGCCCAAGCGAGGGAGGGCAGGAAGAGGACCACCAGATTCAACCCTCCTGTGACCCCCACGCCTGTAGAAGCACCTCACTGGGGCCATAGAGGCTTTAGGAAAGGGGAGATTCCTCGAATCTTTCTGGAAGCACTGAGGTGGAAAGCCTAACTCCACTGTGTGTAGACCCCCTCCTTCCCAGCCAGGGACGACAGCAGAATCCCTCAGGCCCGGGACCCAGGACTGGGAGGTGAGGCAGAGCCAGGCCTTTGGGATGTGCACGTTTCTGGTCTGGGATGACAAATAATAACGATGCTGTCGTTGCCCACAGTGCCCACCGACGATACCCGTCCTAACACTCCTGAGCTCTGGAGGTGGGCCAGGACCAGGCACGTTAGGGGCATCTTCCTAACTGCTCCTTTATGGGTGAGGAAGCTCAGGTGTAAGAGGTGAGGTTAGTGGCTCAAAGTCCCCCAACAGAGGAAGAGGAGGAGTTCAGGAAGGCCTGGAACAGAAGTGGAGGGCTCTACCCATGTCCCCTCCTGAAGTCCTCCCACCAAACCTTCAGGGGAGGTCCTAGAGTCCCCAATTTCTAGATGAAAAAATGTGGCTCACCTGGTGGTGGGGAAACCTGGCATAGCCCTGACATCTGCCTCCTTCCCCTGGACATGGCTGCCCCTACCCCCCACTCCTCTGGGCTGGGAAGAGAGTGGGGTCATTCACCCCCTGACCCTCCCCTTGCCGGTCAGCCTGACCTGGCCCAGCAGAAGCCATTGGAGGGCTAAGGAACCTGGAGGGGCATCAGAGGCCACACTGGACATGATGAAAGCCCTGGAGCGCGGGACCCAGCCGAAAGGTTAGAGGAAGCAGGATTATTCCGCCTGGGGAGCGGAAGGCCCAGGGGGCAGGGGCCCTGGCTAATGGAGAGCACCAGATGCTGACCAGCTGTGCTCTGTCTCCTTGGAGGCCCAGCAGGACCAGAAGGGCTTCTACAGCAGGAGGGAATTAGGGGGGATAGGAGAAAGAACTGGCCAGGGGATGGTTGGGCTGAAGGCGGCAGGCGGTCCTCTGAGGAGCTCTAAGAAGAAACTGGATGGCCAGAGAACAAGTGGAGAGAACGTGGAAATTTAGCCTTGAGGAGCTGCACCCTCTTCCTCTACGGACAGGATTTGAGTTAATCCCCCAGCAGTGTTGGCATTCTGAGCTCTCAGGCCTCCGGAGCCTCTGAGGCCATTTCCCGAAGCTCAGTGAGCAGTCAGGGGTTCTGGGGAACCCTGTGTTGGGGGCCTGGACCCACACAGGTCAGAGACAGCCAGACCCAGAAGTCAAGATCTTCAGCTGTCAAAGCCCCTGAACTGTCATGATGCCCCCACCCCCACGTTGTTAACAGTTTTGTGCCATTTATTTTAATAAAGTGTTAGGAAGATCCACAGTGTCTCAGTTCTTCCCGCAGTGAATACATTGGTGCTTTAAAACAATTTGGCTATAATTTCCAAGTGTCTCCATTTAGCTGGTGCCCTAAGCAAAGGCTCCAACTGCTTACTGGTGATCCAGCCTGGTGCTTCCTCCGTCTGATCAGGAACAAGGTCACTGGCCTGGGGGTGCTGGTGTAGGGAGGATTGGGTGAGACCCTAGAAGTCCTGCCGAAGGCTGCTGGAGAGATGATCGCTTCCCTCCTGCAGACCTCAGACCTCACCCCAACTCCCAACTCCTGGATGGGAAAGGCAGGGTACTGAGAGAGGGTAGGAGAGGCCCCTGGGGGTCACCCAGCGGGATGATGGCAGCCAGGCATCGTTCCCGGTGCAACCTGAGGCAGTGTTTTCTTGATGGACTTGATGCTGTTTCTGGATGGGAAAACTCGGATGTCCCTGCTCAGCTTCCTCTACCCTGATTTGGAACTCGGGGCTGGCTAGGGCTATCACATAAGATACAGGGCGCTCCTTTCAAATGGAATTTCAAATAACAAGGAATAATTTTTCAGTATAATACATCCAATGCAATATTTGGGACACCTACTAAAACAATTATTCCTTATTTGAAATTTCAACTGGATGATGCATTTTGTGTGTGTGTGTGTGTGTGTGTGTGTGTGTGTGTGTGTGTGTGTATATACATATACATATATATATAATTTTTTTTTTGTATTGTACTTGCATCTTTCTAAATCTGAAAATTCTACCCAGGACTCCCCCTCCATTTGGGTGCCTGTTTCCTCCTACGTGAGAACCTTCCAGGGACTTTTCTGGCAACAGGAACCCGGGTTGAAAGCAGTTGCTCTTAACATTTAGAAACGCCAGAGACCGTAGTCACCCCTTTACTGTTGCAAAGAGTAGAAAATGCATTTCCTTGTGTTCCTTTTCTTGCAATGTATATTTTTGCAAAGGAGGTCTTGGGGAGCTCCCTCACAACGAGAATGATTTGTCCCTGAAATGAAGCATTTTTGAGTTCGTTGTTTGCAGAGAATACAGCAGTGCCGGCGGCGGGCTGCCTCTGTGCTTTCTGGTTTCTCTGCGAGAATATGGAAAACAGCCGCTGTACGGGATACTTTTCCCTCTGATGCTCTGGGAGCTTATCTCCTTGATTTTAAAACTTGCTAGGACACAGGTGGATTTTTTAAGAGGTAAAATGGAAGGAAAGAAAAAGGCAAAGTACCGGCACAAGTTCTCGGGGGCAGCTCTTGGAATGCAATTCCTTGGATCAGTGGTATTTCATTTTTCAAATTATTGAGGGCTTTTTTTTAAAAAAAATTATTTACAAAAGGGCCATTGTATTTGCCAACGAATAGATTTAAGTCTCGTTCTTTTCCCCTTAAGCTAAGACAAAATGTTAAAGACAAATTGTTTGGACTTAGCAATCAGGGAAAAAATTTTGCAGAGTCAAGACTGACAGATGTGGAAAGAAGAAATAGATAAAAAGGAAATAAAAGACCTGCTAAAGGTTTTCTTTAAAAATTTTTAATATTTGACTTTATATCTTCGCATAGTACCCTAATCATATTATTTGGAGCGCCAAAACTAAAATTTCAAGTCTTGATGAGTTTTGCTCACTTTTTCTAAATATTTGGCTTTCTTTCTTTTCTTTCTTACTTTCTTTCTTTTTTTAAATTTTTTTTAATCTTCTTCCTGGACCAGAAGAAATACCCCATGCGGGAAAACAATGTATTTGGTGTATTTCCTTTCTAGAATGGTATTTAAAGGCGGGCAGTCGGGCCCTGGTCTTAGATGGCAGAATTGTGCAAAGACAAAAATCCTAGCTCCAGTTCACACCAGAATGGGAGCAGGGGAGTGTTTACCAACGTTCAGCCAAGCCTGAATAATGGGGAGAGTCCTTCATCATGGAGTGAAGGTTGCAGGAGGGCTCTAAGGGACCCAAACCTCAGCCTTTATCCCCTTTCTATCTCCCATCCACCCTCTTCCCTCTGGGAGCATAGATTCCAAATCAGAACCGTGGCCCCCAGTCTGGAGCCTGGAGGTGCAGCTTGATGTCAATTATGGGCCAATTCCAGAGGTGCCATCAAAGAGTTAACTAGGATGTCCCAGTGCGCAAATGTGGGATAATTGGGAAACAAATTCTACAAACATCCTGAAAGGGGCAAAAGACCTTTGATCTTTCTATAGAAAGGCAGACCTTACAGACGTTACTGCCTTTTGGGGCCTGCACACATCTCATACCAGTTTAGAGGATGGCATCTTTCTGAGAAATCAGCCGACACCTAATTCCATCGTACCTTAATTATCCTAACTGGTTTCGTATGTCTCCGGGCATTTTCCCCAAAGATTAGAGGAGAAAGAGGGACTGACAAAATAATTAAATATGCAATTTGCCAAGCGTGGGCAATATGGCTTTGAAATCACCTTTTCAGGAAGTTTTACCGCTTGTTCATGGACATGTATATTGCAGGCTTCAGACTTTTATTTAAGCTCTTTTGATTGCCTTAATGGATTAATACCCGAGTGCCATCAGCGAGGGGCTGAGACCCGAGGCTGTTTCTAATTTTGCAAATATTGTGCCTGCTTCCTCTGGTGTTATGACAAAAACAAGTATCTAGAATTTGCCTTCTCACTTAAAGCAACATGCCGGTCCCCTCAAATAATTGCCTGATGTCAGAACCTGCATCTCACAAGCGGTGTCGTCGGTTACAGGAAACTTCCATGGTGCCAGGGGCCTGGGCTGTGGGCGGCAGCGTTGGCAGGACTGGGCAGGCCCGTGTCGCGCATGGGGCCTGGATCCATTTTTGGGGGGCATTCCTGAAACGAGCCCGTGTCTCCGGCCTGCGCGACGCCTCTCAAACTAAGGCCCCGGCAGCATCCAGGGGTGCGGAGGAACGTGTTACAGTCCCTGCTTATGACTCCTGACGTGGGTAAGAAACATTCCACAGGGAAGGGGCGGGGGAGGTGCTCCTCGGGATTTGGAGAAGAATCTCGGCTAAGACTGCTGCATCGGAGGGAGGCATCCGGAAACCAGAGCCGGGAGTTTGCTCTGGGGGAATAGTTTGCATTCTGTACTCATGATGGGGGAGCTGGAGTTCAGAAGGAACTGGCTGGAGTGATGGCACCATTCCCATCTTTTGGCCGAGCTGGGTGTTCTCAGGGTGGTGTCCTGGGGCCCGTTCCAAGGGCAGGCAGGCAGGCACACCCTCCCCGACGAGTTTGGTCTGGTCTGGGACATCTGGGGGTGCCCCGGGGGCCAAAGATGGAGCTTTAGGGACACACACGGTAGCTGTTGCCCAGAGGGGTGAAAACAGGAGGAAAAACAGCCCCACAAGACAAAAGGATAGAAGGGAGATGACCCCTGTATCCAGGCTTGCTCGTGCACACGCGCTCACGCGCATGGAGATTGCCTTTGGAGGCTGAGGGCCCCGCCTGATTGTCCAGGGGCCGCGTGGCGGGCCGGGCCGTTTCATGGTTCCCAGAACTCTCTAATAAGGCCACTGTCTGTGGCCTTTCTCAGTGGGGACACTGATCCTTGGAATCAGCTTTGATAAAGCAGATGGACCCGTCTGGGATGAGTTACCAGGTTTCCCCCTCTTCCTTTTGAACCCTGCTGCGGTTTCGCCCTTTCATGGCAATAGAGCAGGGCCAAAGTCCCTGGCCTCTGTGCTCGGGGGACGTAGGCCATCCCACGTCCTGGCTCGGGGCGCAGGGAGATGGCAGTCCCTGGATGGGGGACGCTGGCCCAGGCCGCAGGCAGTGGGCGGGGAAGGGGCTCTAGACTTGCTGTTCAGACCCACTGGCCATGGCGCTGGCCCTTGGGGTGAGCATTGCCCTCGACGCGTCTCCGCAAGGCCTGGCAGCCACGGGCTCGCAGGCGTGGGGAGTGCGCACAGGCCAACAGGAACAGCCACGGCCGCGCTCATGACACTCGCCGCTCCCTGAGCGCTCAGTCTGTGCCAGGCACGGTGCCAAGGGCTTGACGAGGATCATTTATTGCAGTAGCACTGCTGTGCCCCTTTCCCGGAAGAGCAAAGGGAGGCTCCAGGAGTTAGGTGGCTTGCGGGTCAGAGGCAGCATGGGACCGAATCTGTCATCCCACAGTCTGGCTTTGAAGCACTAGCCTTGCCCAAGGGGCGGGAGCCTCAGCTGGCCCTCGGGCTGCATAGTTCCTCCTCCGGTGATGGGTTTCTGAGGCCACAGCCATAGAGTCTGCAAGACCTCAGTTCTGAGGTCCCTGACTCCTCCAGGGGTCCAGAGGAGCCTGAATGCCCTGGCAGGAAGGGGGCATTGAACCAGGCACACTGGGTGGGAGGAGAAGAAAAGGCTGCTTAGGCCCTTCTTGGCTGCCTGCTGGCCACCCAGGACCCCAGGAGAACCCCCTCCCCCAGCCCAGTGGGACTTGTCTGTGATCTCTAGCGGTTATAACCGTATACCCTCTCAAGAGGTTCCTCCTCATCAGAGAGGGACGCCAGACGTTGAGCAGCCAGAGAAAGGCTGTCCCCTCCCAGAGCCTTCACGTGGGAGAGGGCCTGGTTTCTAAGGCAGCTCTGGGGAAGCTCACCTGGATACCTGGTTCTGGCCAGGTCAGATTTGTCTCCAGTCTAGCAGCCTCTCTGCCACCACCCCATGTTCTGGCCCCAGCTGCCCGCTCTTCTGGCTTTCCCATCCGGACCTCCAGACTCCTCAGGCCTGCCGCCTGCTTACCCTCCACTGCAGCTGCCCAGAAAGGCAGGCAGCAGGTGTGTGCAGTTCCCACACACCGCCAGCCATTCACCCTGACCTCTGGTCAGCTGGGTTGGGAGGAAGGACCTTAACTTAGTCTAAGTTGTGAAAAGAGAACCTCGATCGTTCACTTAGTTCATTCCATCAAGCACCTACTCGGTGGCTTGGCTCTGGGCTGGCGCCAGGAGCCAGCAGAGAGTGAGGTGCATGTGGTTTCCTGCGCCCATGGAGGGGTTTCTGATTCTGATGAGCTGTGGATTCTGTGCTATGCACTTCATGGATGATTGGGACCCCCAGAGTAGGCTGCGCCACGAGGAGAGAAAACTATGGACACTACTGCATACTTGGTGTCTGATGACAGTCCCGGCCATGGTCCTTTTGGGGACCTTTCGGTGTATGATGGGACAGTCACACTTCCGCAGCTTTGTGCTCCTGTCTGAACCAACTCTTCTGGCAGCTTGTGGCAGAGCCACGTGACCCTCCATTATGAGATGGAGAGTTGAGCACGCCTGCTCGTGTACCTGGCACACTGTTCTTTCCATGTCTCCTCATGGATGTGTTCCCTTGTACCTCTGGGTCACATTTGTGGTGAAAATACACAGATGCCCGTATACCCACCTCCTAGATTTGACCCATGTAAGCATTTTACCATATACTTGCTTTATCTATGTATACATCTATCTAAGAGTATGTTTTTTTTTTTCTGTAAGGTTGACCGTTTCCTATGTCATCCCTAAATATTTCAAGTGTGCATTTTCTGAGCATAAGAATAGCCTCCTCCATAACTATAACAACATGACCATTTGAAGAAAAATAAGAGTAATTTGACAGGGTGAGATTTTCGTAGTTAGATATAAGTACTGGTACCTCAGAAAAACAAAAGGCACAGCAGACTGTGATCATTTTAAAAGCTTCCTTTGGTTTCAGTCTCCATACGGGGCAGCCAGGAGGATGGAGTGACAGCTGGGGACAAAGTCTGTGAGTTCTGAGAGCGCAGGGTGCTGGCACACAGCAGGTGCTCGGGGAGTGATCCGCTGATTGACCATGTGCCAGGCCAGGGCCCACCCCTGGGTGTCCCTCAAGTTCTGGAGTGTGGGGAGCCTGTTGTTCTAGCTCCCTCCATGCTCAGAGGACAGGGGCATGTGGAGAAAGAGTCGGGGCTTGGCAGGCAGACTGGTGCTGGGTTTTAATCTCTGTGAGGCCTGGGCTGACTGGGGTGACCCTGAGTCCCCAGCTCCCCTCCGGGCCATCAAAGCTGGGCTGAGAGTGAGATGTGGCATCTTCCTGGGTGCTATGCGGCCCCCTCTTTTTACCCTGCTGAAGCGGAGCTTTTTTTTTTTTTTTTTTTTAAGATTTTATTTATTCATGAGAGACCCAGAGAGGGAGAGGCAGAGACACAGGCAGAGGGAGAAGCAGACTGTCTGAGGGGAGCCTGATGTGGGACTCGATCCCAGGACCTGGGGATCACGACCTGAGCCAAAGGCAGACCCTCAACCACTGAGCCACCCAAGCATCCCCAGGGAGAGCATTTTAATGTGTATCTCTGACTGTGACCGTGTCCCTGTGGAAAGTTAGAAGAAGAGCTTTGCTACCGTGAAATAGTATTCAGCTTTAAAAAGGAAGGACACTCTGATGCATGCTGGAACTTTAACGCAAGGGACAGCAAGTGAAATAAGCCAGTTGCAAAAAGACAGACGGTACGCTGTCCCATACGGGTGGCAGCTAGAGGACTCAAAATCACAGATCCAAGTAGATGAGCGGTTTCTGGGGGGAGGGAGAGGTGGGGAGATATTTCACAGGTCTGGGATTGCACAACCATGTGAACGGATTTAATGCCAGTGAACTGCACACTTAAAAGTGGTTAAGGTGGCGCAGTCTATGTTATGCGTACTTTACCACAAGAAAGAAAAGTGGGGTTTTGGCGCCTGTGATCCGCTGCATGGTGAGGTTCTGTTTTAGGATGATGATGCTCCCCACCCAGCTGCCCCTCCCCCGGGGAGCACGGCTGCTCGCTGTTGTTCACGGAGAAAGCCAGAGTGCTGTCACTCAGACGAAGTCTAATGGAGCCAGAGATACTTGGTAATATCGGACCCAAGACCTGTTTGTGGAAATGGTGCCGCATTTGAAGCGAATCTCGCCAGCCAGGAATGAAACAGAGGCATTTTGTCAAAGGCAAGAACTTGATGAAAAATTGTTTTATGAAACCCGAATTTTGGCATGTTTTCACATTTCAGTTTGTCAGAAGGCAGACCAATAAATGTTAAACATGTTGTTTATTATTATGCATGGTTGATTTCTTTATGATGACAATTTTATTTTAAAGTTCGTCCTAGAGGCACTGCAGGACTGCTGGGGAAATCTAGAATAGAAGGGCCAAGGGACACTTTACAGGGTATCCCTGCAGGACTATCGAGAGAGCACTTTTTATTAATAGAAAGGAGGTGGCCCAGGCCCACTCGGGGGTTAGCGGGTGTGCTGGTGCCTGTGCTCAGGCCCTGGTTAGTGGGCTCCCGGCGCTGGACTCTGGGGGTCACCATGAGCTCGTGCAGGCCCCAGCTTGTAGAGCCCCTCAGCCTTGCCCCTTGCCGCTCCTGGGTCTTTGTTCTCTTGGCTATCTCCCCCGTGTCGGGGCTCTTGCTGTGGTTGGAAGTGGGGGGTGCTGGGGCCAACAGCCTCCGCCAGGCTCTCCTCCTGTGGGGCGTGGATGGCCCGGCACACCAGCCATCCTGGTGGGGAGATGTTCCCTTTGCTGGAGTCTCCTTTACTACCCTCGCCCCCCACCCCCGGTCTTTACCTTCAGTGGCTGGAGAAGGGGTCGGGTTCCAGCCCCTCCGGAGCTGAGGGCAGGGGGACCCAAAAGGATACCGAGGTCGTCCAGCTGGCCCTTCCTGCTACCTTCCCTCCAAAAGCCTGTTTCCTCATCTGTGAAATGGGGTCTCCATACCCACCCTTGGGGGCCAAGAGTTCCCATTTCAAGGGTGTGCACCCTGGGCTGGGTGCTTCGGAGGGAGTATTCCACTCAAACCCCAGGACAACTGTGTGTCCAGTTCTGATTCCCATTTTCAGATGAAGAATTAGGGCTCAGAGAGGGAGACCTGTTCTCCCGATTGTCCAATAGCGAGGGTGGGGCTGGGCCAGGTTCTGAGTCTGCTCAAATCTGTGCAGGGAATAGGGTGCCTGCTGTGCCCTGGCTGTCTCAGGGTGGACACTTGGTGTCCGTGCGGTGACCTGGCACTTGGTCTCGGGCCGAGGAGGAAGGGCAGGCTTCTACAGACGCAGGGAGCCCAGCTCCTGCAGAGCCTAAGGGTCCTGGCCCAATGTGGGCAACCTGAGCCCTTGAGGGTTTCTCCCTTGCTGGATCTCGGGGCCTCGGGCTCCTGGGTCTGTATTCTCGGCCAGGTCTGGTCCACTGGTGAGAGGACTGCCTGGGCCCCACAACATGGATGGATCCACATCTGCTTGGGTGGTGGGGCCCTCTGGTGGGCCCGGGGCTGGGAAGCCAAAGTGGGGGCGGCAGGTTTAGGGAGCCCTCCCAGGGAGAGCAGCATAGGACCTGCTGTCAGCCAGAGGAGTTCTCGTGTAGGTCCAGAGCCAGGGCGGCCCTGTCTATTGTCGCATGGCATTCTGACAGAGGTCCACCTGCCCAGCCCTTCCTGAGACCACCGGTAGGGCCACAGAGGCTCGGGACAGTTAATGCTCCCACACAGGGCAGCTGTGTCCTCTGCTTCCCCCTTGGCATGTTCCGGGGAGAGGGGTTGGAAGGAGGAAGTGTGCCCTCCCCCACCGCCCTCCCCACCAAGGCTTTGTCAACATTGTTTTTGTTCTTGGGCCTGAGCCAGTGGCTTTGAACACAGATATTGGTTAGGACAAGCTGAGGGGGCCAGCCAGGGGCTAGTTTGGGGTCCTCTCCCTAGATTTGGCCCAGAAACACGTCCGGCCACCCTCTAGGGCCCTTGGTTGCCAGCCCTGCTGTAGAAAACACTTTTGAGAAAGGCAGGGTTGGAGGGATCAGCACTGGCCCGGGAGTGAAGTGTCTTGGCCCTGGCCGCTGGCTGTTGGCAGGGGAGGGAGGCAGCTCCCACCCCTTCTGACCCGAAGCTTCTCCAGCCGCTGGCTGGTGGGGCCTCCAGCAAGGCAGCCTGATCCTCCATAAAAGGATAAGGATCTCATTCTTCACTTTTTAAGCCGCACAAAAGCTGTATGCATAATTAATGTGCAATAAACGTGAGCGGCTGGAAATTAACTAAATGAAAAAAATATACACTTAATTGTAAAAATTTAATTTTGCTTTTATTCTTTGCTTTCTCTCCCCCTCCCCCTCCATTCCCCCCCGCCCTTTTACAACTTGTTATATTCTTGGAGCCCCTCAGATCTCGTCGGAGATCATATTCTGAAAGAGTCGCCTCCTGACCTCTTGCCAGGGAGCCGTGGACAAGATTAGTTTTAAGCCGCAGCCCAGCTAGTTACTTTCAACGGAGGGTCTGAGCGTGCCCACAAGCAGGGTGTTACTGTGTCACACAAAGGAATGTTGTAATCATCCCCCAAGTCCTTCCTTGGGGGACCTCTGGCTGATTTTTAAGGGCTTTGGTAGATGTAATTTTGAGAGTTGCCTTTTGAAACTCAGAGAGCGCCCATCACGGTGTTTAAAATTCCTAAACATGAATTCACTGGTTAAAAAGCCAAAGGACTAAATACATTTACATATATTCAAAGTGTTTGAAGCAATACCATCTGAGGCTTCCTTTTTTCCCCTAAGTTTTTAAAGGACAAGACCTTTTCTAGATGATAAGATCGGGTGGCAAAATTTCCCAGAGGAAAAATTTATTGACACCTTCTTATTGTCACATCTTTTAATAAAACCCAAGGATTTGGCCTCCAGAAACAACCCATCCACTTGAAAGAATTTTTTTAATTTTTTTTTTTTTTTTTAGGAAAACACTATTAGTGGATACTTTAAAATATGATTTAT
Source organism: Canis lupus familiaris (assembly GCF_011100685.1). Taxonomy (NCBI): domain Eukaryota; kingdom Metazoa; phylum Chordata; class Mammalia; order Carnivora; family Canidae; genus Canis; species Canis lupus. Next base: position 56,790,572 of record NC_049230.1, read on the forward strand.
TGCATGCACATAACAACAATAACTTAAAATATCAGATCCTTGGAAATAAATCACTGCCGATCCCATCTCCCTTACATGCCAGCTGTTTTCCTGTTTCTGCCTGGTCTCTATCAGCAGATAATTTTAAAAGAGGCAGAAGAATCCGGAGACCCAACTCAGAGGCACCTAGGCTGTTTGGGCAAGCATCGTGTTTACAGAACCTCTACTTTGTCCTGGACAGTTCATAGCTGGCCCGTCTCAAAGTCTTTTCACACAGTAACCAACTCAGGGTGTCTCTTTGAGTCGCTCTATTACCAGATTAATTTACAACAAGGTCAGTACAGTTGCTCATGCTCGCTGCCACCTTTGGCCAGGTACCTGGTCTTGTTTAAGGCGAATTGCCATCATCCCGGAGATGCCTAGTCGTCGGGGACCACTGGCGAGCCGTAAATAACCGGCTCTGTGGCTGCAGCTCACCTCCGGCCAGCCCAGCCCAGCCCAGCGGCCTCAGCAGCTCCGCCACAGCCCAGCTGGCAAATCCGGCTGCCTTTGTGAACAGGTGGCCCGGGGGCCGAGGCCAGGCACCGGGCCGGGGCAGTGGGCTGGTTTCTGCAGCAGCCTTCAGGAACCAGTCCTTTTTGAGCCTGAGACCCCCACCCACGGCTCGGCTGGGCCCCAGCCGCAGACCTCTGCATTAAACAGGTTCTGACACTAAAAGTCAAGGTCTGTCGGCTGTTGTCATAGGAATGCAATATCCTCTGGAGGTCCCCTTATTAAAAAAACCAAGTCTTGCTGCTGCTGCCTGGGATAGATTTCTATTCCATTTGTATTGATCACGGGGAAATGTCTCATTCCCTGGCTGACAAATACAGTCAGCAGGGAGGGAGTTCGTGTTTGCTGGAAAACATTTGTTTTCACAGTGATTTGGGGGGGACCCTGAGCTGAAGCCGTGGTTGTGTTCCATGGGATGGTGGTGGGTGACCGCTCCGATGCAGCGTTACAGACGTGGGGGTTACCGTCTGGCAGAACAATGGAGCCTGCCAGGGCTTGAGAGATGATCCAGTGTGGCCGCTGCATTTCGAAGACTTCAGGCCAAGAGCGGGGACTTGCCGTCCCCACATCACAGGTAGTGGTATTTGTAGGAACCTGTCCTACAGAGAATACCTGTGTGTGAGAAGATATTTAACACAGCGCCGTTTTAGGTGCAAAAGGCAGGAAACCATCTAAGCATGGATCACAGGAAACTAGGTTAAAAAATATCTATATAAAGCAGAACCATGTTAAGTGGCCAGTTTTGACCAGCAAAACTGGCAAACTGGTTTTGCTGGTCAAACCTGGCTGGATATTGACCATCTCCCGGTTCAGTCTATTATGTCTATTGAATGGAATGGCATGCCGTCAGGGACGAGGTGGAGGACTCTCCAAGATATTTTATGAAACGAAAAAAGCAAGTTGCAAAATAGCGTACCTGTTATGCTCCACATGCGGTTTAAAAAAAAAAAAACAAAAAAAACAAACAAACCAATAGACCTGTATTTGCTGGAATAAGCCTCAGCTCTGGGAGGAGACACGGGGATTTGTCCCCAGCGGCTGCTTTGAGGAGGGAACCAGGGGGCTGAGGAAGGGAGGGCCTGAGAATGACTTTGGCCTTCCCGGCCTCTGTACCTTCTGCATTGTATCCTGTGTGTGTGGATAGAAGATAAGTTAATTAAAATGTAACGCAGAAAGATCAAAATGTCAGTGAAGCCCTCATTTCCAGGAGTTAGGAACTCAGACTTTGTGGCCTGGGAGTTCAGGGCTGCAAGTCCCTTTATCTCACGGAGCCTTGGTTTTCTTATCTGCCAAGTGGGGGTAATAGTGGTGTTCACTTTGTGGACTGGAAATGAAGATTTCCGTGAGAGCCAAATGGGGAAGGCTTGGCACAGTGGCACAGAGAATTCAGTAAATGTTACGTGTTGTTATAAATGATACATAAATCATAATACGCACAGAAGTCCTTACAGTGACTTGCTTGGCATTTTTGTTTGCTTGGAAGGGAGATTAAAACTAGCTGTGTGTGCGTGTGGAGTCAGGGGCTGAGACTCCAGAGTGCTGTGTAGACCTCTGTTTAGGGGACCATTTCGTGATTCAGGAACGGCCCACGCTGCATTTGCAGGGTGCGTCTGATAATTTTTTTCTGAACCAGTAAATGGTCTTCTGCATCTCTGTGTACACAGGCAGGTGAATAATAGAATTAAGCTTATTGGTTTAATTCCTCTGGGCCCCCTTGGTGAGGGGAGAGCAGCTGGATGAATATTTTAATTAAGCTCTGACACCCAGAAGTCAAAGTCCCCGAGTGGTCCCATCGGGCAAGGTCTTGCAGTTTGGGGTTTAATCAAGTTCGGTTTCAGAGTTCAGATTTCTTCCCGGACAGAAATATGTCATTAGGCGTCCAAGATTTCCACTAGAAAAAAAAAAATACAACTTGACTGTATTTTCTCTAGAGAATGACACCATGATTCGATTAGCCCCCTTTCCTTGACATTTTGCCCACTTTATTAACTTCTGCTTTGCTTTTAAGCAGGCAACTACTGTTTTACTTCCCTGAAGAAGCTCATAATATTATAATTCAAGTGTCAGGACAGATTAGGTTAAATGAACTGTGTAATTCCCGAAGGAAAACAAACTTCAAAACGGACGCGGTTTGCCTTGTAACATGTCATGGATTGCATTAGCGTTGAACGGGCGACTCTATCACCTCATGTGCTAAAGTTGGCTCAAATGTTCCCCACTCTGCAAGGTGAGAAATTACTTAGCTAACAAAACATTTCGTTTTCCTCTCTTTGCATTCTTTCTTTATGAGATCCTGAATGTGACATTTTCACCAAAAAATCCCTGCGCTTATTTGTGAAAAATGTATATTAAAACCAAAACCCATCAAATGGAAAGAAATCACAGATGGTTTTATTCACAAGCAGTAGAATTAATGGCCTCTCTTCTCTTTATAAATATTAGAAGCAGATGAGTTCATTACGATTTCACCCTAATAAAGAAAACCTGCTTGATTTTGACAAGACACCGACTTATCTAATACATCTCCTAAATAACAAAGCTACTTCCCGCCCGTAAAACACGGCTCGCAAGCACCGGCTTTACCTGGACCGCTCCTAAATTAATGAAAAACACTCGAATCCGAAGAGAGCAAAAGAAGTGTGTATGGGTTGGGGGGGTGGGTGGGGTGCGGAGAGATGGAATTCAGGGGATTTTTGAAAATGTGACTGATTTTGGAAAAGGGTGAGTTTCGAAATGTTTACTTTGTGGTGGTTTGAGATTTTTACATCTTTCAACAAAGCGCGCAGAGAAGTGAAACCATCTGAAAGGGCTTTTGAAAAGAGCGAATCAGCACAAGTTGGATGGAGCTGCGGTTCCTTTATCTGGGGCGATCTGTGCCCATCGTGCAGGAGGGAGCCCCGGCCCCCTCCGCTCCGCCTGCGCCCAGCTCGGCCGGCTCAGCCCCAGCCCGGGCTTCAAAGCGCAGTTGGCGGAGCGGCCGGGAGGGAACCGGACACCCCGCTCCAGGGCCGCGCGCCGGCTCGTTCTGATCCCCCCACGGCCACCGAGGCGGTCCTCGGGTTAGGCACGCAAGGCCGGGGCGCTCTCTGTTTGTGCCGCTTTCACCACTTATTAAGTGAGAAGCGGGAGGCTTCAGTGGAAACTGCAAAAGCTGTGTTTTTCTCCCCAGGGCCACAGCAGCTGGGGCCCGTGGCTTACCCATCCCTGCGGAGATGGCCCTGCCTGGGGGGCGGCGGGCCGGGTGTGCAGAGAGACGAGCCGCCCTGGGGCCCACTGTCCCAGGACCTTCTTGGCTCGGCCCCGTGCAAGGGCGTGGGCTCCTTCATCTGAAAAATGCGAGGGAACGCCTTGGGGGCGGCAAGCCACACAGCTTAAGAAAAATGGGCATGTCTCCGTGGCTTTCCGTCCCATCCCACCGATCGGGCTCTCCGAGTCCTTCCTGGACTTCCCCCAGCTCCAAGACCCATGCGGACCTACACCGGAGCTCCACACACCTGGACAAGCGTGGCCCTGCCCGGGGAGGGGGTGCTGGTGACGGTGGCATTGTTTCTAAGCAGCTCCTTGGGAGTGAACGGATTCGGGGACCGCGGCAGGCATGGTCTCGGGAACCTGCGGCTTGCTGTCCCCTGCTCCCTTCCTGCCAGCGGGGCTGCGGAATCTGACAGGCCCAGGTGGAATTCTGAGTTCTGAGCTCATCCGAGTCCCTCCTTCGAGCCCTGGTTCCACAAGCATCAAGCTCCTGTGGGGAGATTTTGGGGGAAGCAACATGTTTGAGCCAAGAACCCATGATTGAAATTCTCCAGTAAATCCCTCCCAGCTGAGCCCGGAGGGCCTGTAGTTGGTTCGGCAAAGCAGGGATGGCAGGAAGGGGGGCTGCGGGTGGGTGGGTGGTGGTGGCTGCAAACTTCAAACAGGACCTGGGCTTGGGGGAGAGGCTGCTGAGGGGGGAGGCCACCGACAGAGGGCTGCAAGTTAATTAAAGAGGCTGCATTGTGGGTTCCTATAAACTCAGCCCTCTCCATATTAAAGCACCAGCAGCTTGAGCTTGGTGCGGGGATGGGGATGCCCTCTCACCTGGGGCTGAGCCTGGGAGGTGGAGGAGGCTGGAGCCACACTGAGCGTGGAGTTGTGCAGGCCTCTGGAAGGCCCCAGCCAGGAGCACTTGCCTTCCAACCAGGAGTCCCCAGGGCAAGGCTGGGGGTGGGGGGCAAGCCTGTGCTCAGAAGCCTCCTTCAACGTCGAGGATCTGCTGTCTTCCAGGCACAGAGCTGGGCACATGACCTGGAAGATAAGTGCCACCACCCCTCCCATTTTACAGAGGAGGAAAGTAAGGTCGAGAGAGGCCGAGTCACTAGCTCAAGTCTATGCAGCTGGTGTGGGGGACAGGCAGGGTTGGGGCCGGGGATGGGGCAGAGATCAGCAGAGGACAGGTTATGGCTGCTGCTTCCATCCTGCCCTCACTTTAGCCCCGCCCCCTGCACTGTCCTTGACATTCAATCAGGTGCCAGTGATGTCTGGCCCAGTGGTTGAGGCTGGGCCTCCCCAGCTTCCCGGCGACAAATGGTTCTCATTTGAAAGAGAGGTTATAAAAACACATGCCCAAAGACACTGTCAGAGAACTGAGGATTAATCTCATTTCAAAGACCATTCCAAATCTTTTTTGGGGGGTGGCTCTGGGGGCAGGCAGCAGCCCTGGTTGGGAAGGACGTCAGGGTTCTTGGTGTGCCCCTCAGATTGTGGCCGGTTGGGGAACATGCTGTGATGTGGGCTGGTGGGAGTCAGGGGCCATCTCGTACCTGGCACGGCTGAGTCTGACCCGAGGTGTTGCTTTGCTCCCCAAGTCCCAGGGCCGGCTTTGCAGGAAGCCACTACTCCCGGGTGGAACCCCCATGCTGCATTTTCAGTACCTTGGTTATGTTTCAGGGCGGTATCAGTTGCCAAAAGGAAGGGAAGGATTAGACGCCTGGGACATTTTCATTTTTTTTGGATGGGGTCAGAAAGCTGAATGCTTTTGCCCAGTGACTCAAGCATAGAGGGCGCCGAGGCCGGTGTGGGGGGGGGTAGGTGGGCACTGTCTGGTAGTCACCTGTGAGCTGCACGGGAGTGTCCCATTGGAGGCAGGGGTGACAGGGAGCTCCAGCTGAGCTGTAGGCCAGCAGCTCCCCAACTGGGCTGCGACAAGCTGTGGGCTTCTGGAACACAGGCATGGGGCCAGGCTCTGGGGCGCTCTGCTGAGCTTTCATGGCAACCCCAGGAGCTGCTTTTCCTGAGAGCTGAGGGGTGCCAGGCAGCTGCTGCCGTCTCCTCCGTGGAGAGATCTCCTGTGGGGAGCCCTGTATGGACTTCTCTCATCCCTATTTTATGGCTAGGGAGACTGAGGCTCAGGGAGGTGGGTGCAGGTGGCTTGCATGGGGCTGGGGAGCTGGAGGACAGTGATACAACTCCTTCTTAGCCGTCTCAGCAGCTTTCCCAAGTAGGGATTGCTGACGTCCCTGTGTTAGGCCTGTGGCAGTGGAGGCTCGGTGATGGGGCTTGTCCAAGCCCATGCGCGGGAGGGTGGCGCCCGAGGCTTCCCGGCCCGTTGTGCAGCCTGGGCTGGGGCTCAGGCCCTCAGCTCCTCCGGATTCCAGAGCAGGGCAAGCGCTGCCCGTCGCCCCAGGGGCAGGGTGGGGTCCCAGAGGGACGCGGAGGCGCCTGGCGCTGCGGGCTGGCGGCCACCCCACCAGAGGCCCGCGGTGCAACGCTGCAGGACTGACCTGCGGCGGTCCGGTCCGGGGAGCTCGTGGAGCGCAGCGTCCTTTCTGGAAGGGGCCCGGCTGGGCGCAGCAGAGCGCCCCCGCGCGGCCGTCCTCGGGCGTGCGCCCCGGCAGCCGGGCCTCGCCGGCCGCTGCGAGCAGACGGGCCTTGGCTTGGGGGCTCGGCAGGCCCTTCGCCTTCCCCGGGGCCCTGCCCACAGCCTTGAGACGGAGCTGCCAGGACGGCCCTAGTTCTGCAGAGCAGAGCAAAGTGCAAGAGACTGCCCGGGTTCCCCCGCCGGGAAATGGAACTCGCAGAGGGGTTTGCCTCCCTGCAACCCTGCAACCCTGCAACCCTGCAAAGTGCGGTCTTCCTGGGAGCCGCTGCAAGAGTTTGTCCCGGCCCCTGGGGAGCCGGTCCAGCCAGCAGGCTGGGGTGCTAGGACTCCAGCTCGGCAGCTCTTGCCAAGCCCATAGTAGCTCATTACCCCAGCAGGAAGCTCAGATTCATACAGCAAGGCCAGTGCTGAGCCTGGAAGCCGATTCCAAACTCGGAGCGCTTGGCCTTCTGGCAAGATCAGCCAGGGAGCATGGATGGGGTGCTACTATGTGCTAGGCGGGAGCTTCCCACCCTAGGTGGACAGGTCTGGAGTGGGCCACGGTCACTATAGAAACTCAGTCCCCTTTCTTGCCTTCTGGGGCCTCCCCATGGCCAATGCCTCTGGGTCGTCCCCCTCCCCAGCACTGAGCCCTGCCCTGGGCGAAGCAAGTTATGGGTCTGAGTTCAGTTCCTCAGGAAGGCATTGGGTGGCTGGTTGCTGTCATCCCAGAGCCCCAGGGTCACATTCAGGAGAGGAGGCAGGGCTGGGCACTGAGCAGGGCCCATCTGACCTCTCGGGGTTCTCCCGGCTGTAACCACCACATGACAGGACGCCTCCTTCTGGGTGGACTCCATCCAGGGGACGGTCAGGCACAGCACTGGAGTTGGGCATTCTTGGGTAGCGCCCCCCACGCTGGCTCTGGTTTGGTTGGCTGTGTGCTCCTCAGCATTCTCTGGAGCCTCTTTCTCCTTAGCCAGGAATCCCTGAGCGCCGGGGTGTGGTGGTAACACAGGGGAAGCGTGCCTCCCTGGCAGTGTTTGTGGATGCTGGGTGGATGGATGTGAGGGCCCCCACCGCCCACCTGTTTACCCCTCACCAGGAGCATCCTCCATCCTGGTGGACCTTGTATAGACTCCGTGTGCACCTTGTCTCCCCCCGGGGGCTTCTTCTCTCCTATCTTCCAGGGCTCTACTAAGGGAAGGTACTGGCAGGAAAGAAAAGCTGTCTTTGAACCTGTTTGGTGAGGGGGAGGGGAAGTAGTCAGATTCTTAAAGCAAGACATAGCACTAACCGCAAAGGAAAAAGATGGACTTTATTAATAATGCCTTAAAAATTATTTTTAAAATTGAGGTATAAGATTAGTTTCAAGTGTACAACACAGCAGTTCTGAATTTGTATTTATTGTGAAAGGATCACCATGATAAGGCTAGTGAACATATCACCGAACATAGTTACAAAATTCTTTCTTGTGATGAAAACTTCTAAGATTTATTTTTAGCAACTTTCAAATATGCAACACAATATCATTAACTGTAGCCACTGTATTGTATGATATATCCCCACAACTTATTTGTTTTACAACTGGAGGTTTGTACCTTTTGACCAGACCCCCCCCACCCCTTACCCCCACTGCCTCTGGTAACAATTTCTGTATCTATGAGTTGGGTTTTGTTTTTTAAAGACTTTATTTACTCATGAGAGACACACAGAGAGAGGCAGAGACACAGGCAGAGGGAGAAGCAGGCTCCCTGCAGGGAACCGGATGAGAGACTTGATCCAAGGACCCCGGGATCATGTCCTGAGCCGAAGGCAGACACGCAACCATTGAGCCACTCAGGCAACTGTATGAGTTGGGTTTTTATGTGTTTGTTTTTTTATGATTCCACATGGATGTGAGATCATATGGTACTTCTCTTTATCTGATTTACTTCAGATATTTATAATACCCTTAAGATCCATCCTGGTTGTCACAAATGGCAAGATTTCATTCCTTTCATGGCTGAATAGTATTCTGTTGTATGTACATATACACACCACATCTTCTTTCTGCATTCATCCATCACTGGGCACTTGGGTTGTTTTCATGTATTGGATATTATAAATAATGCGGCAGTGAACATGAGAATGCAGATATCTTCTCGAGTTAATGCTTCCATTTCTTCAGATAAATACCTAGAAGTGGAAATGATGGGTCACATGGTAGTTCTATTTTTAATATTTTTGAGGAACCTCTATATACTATTTTCCATGGCGGCTGCACCAATTTTCATTCCCAACAACAGTGCTTGCTTTATGTCCTTGCTAACACTTGCCATTTCTTGTTTTTTTTGGTAGTAGCCATTTTAACAGGTGAGGTGATCTCTCCTAGTGGTTTTGATTTGCATTTTCCTGATGATGAGTGATGTTGAGCATCCTTTCATGTATGCGTTGGCTATTTGTATGTATTTTTAGAAAAATATCCATTCAGATCTGCTGGTGTTTTTAAAATTTATTTTTTTGATTTTTAATTTTTAAAGGTTTTATTTATTCATGAGAGACACAGACGGAGTGGCAGAGACACACAGAGGGAGAAGCAGGCTCCCCAAGGGGAACCCGATGCGGGACTCGATCCCAGGTCCCTAGATCATGCCCAGAGCTGAAGGCAGATGCTCAACCACTGAACCACCCAGGTGTCCCTCTCTGCCAATTTTTAAATCAGAGGTTTGGGTTTTTTTTTTTTTTTTTTGCTATTGAGTGGAGGGAGTATAAGTTCAGATCATCAAAAGACACCATTAAAAGGGAGGAAAGCCAAGCCATAGAGTACAAGGACATATTTGCACATGTATATGTTAAAGAACTCACTTTGAGAATATATTACAGAATTTAAGAAATGGGGAAAACACAGACCATATAATAGAAAAATGGGCAAGAGACTTACTGGGGTTTCACAAAGTTAGATGCTCAAATATCCAATAAACAAATGAACATGTGCTCAACCCTGTTAGTCAACAGGGAAATGCAAATTTCAAATGCAGTTAGATACTACTTCACACCAACTAAAATGGCAAATTGTTCAAAGTCTTAAGTTTTGTTAAGGATATGGAGCAACTGGAACTTTTGTGCATTAGTGGTGTGAGAGTAAATTGCTATGACCATTTTATTTTTTAAAAAAAGATTTATTTATTTTAGAGCACATGACTAGGGAGAGGGGCAGAAGGAGAGAATCTCAAGCAGACTCCCCACTGGGTGAGGAGCCCGATGCAGGGGCTCCATCCCACCACCCATGAGATCATGGCTGGAGCTGAAACTAAGAATTGGACGCTTAACTAACTGAGCCACCCAGGCACCCCTTGCTACAACCATTTTAAAAGAACTATTTGGAAATGTTACCTAAACTGAATATATATGCCTCCTCTGTGATCCAGCAATCCTGCTCCTTATAGTTCTGATCTAACAGCGATGTGTGTGTGCATCTTCCAAAAGACATACGTGCTCAAAGTCTACAGCACTGCTCACAGTAGCTCCAAACTAGAAACAACTCAAAAGTCCACAGGCAGTAGGGTGGATAAATAAACCCTTATATTCACACTGTGGACTACAATCTGCTTATTCAGTTTTATGTTTTGTCTTTTCCAATTGTATGTGATTTTTAAAGAGCTATCATTTTGTTATAAATTTCTAATCCTACCACCATATGATCAGTGATTTTTTTTTTAATTTTAAAGGTCATATTTATTTATTTATAGTTCAAGTGGGGGAAGGGCAGAGGGAGAGAGAATCTCAAGCTGACTCTGCGCTGAGTGCGGAGCCCCACAAGGGATCTCACGACCCTGAGATCATGACCTGAGTTGAAATCAAGGGTCGGATGCTTAACTGAGCCATGTAGGCACCCCAATCAGAGATGATTTTAGGTGTGCTGCTGATGCTTTGGAATTTATTGAGACTTCCCCAGTGGCTTAGCACATAATAAATTTTAAAAGGATATGAGAACTATGTTGGATCAAAAGTGCTGTGCTTCTTAATTAGGCAAATTACTCAAATCTTTAATCTGTCTGCTCATGTATATTTTTAAATTGAGGTACAGTTGCCATATAACATAGTAGTTTCAGGTGTACAACATGATTTGATACTTGTATATCTTGGGAAATGGTCACCACAATAAATATAGAGAACATCTGTCACCCATACATAGCAACAAAAATATTTTTTCTTGTGTTGAGGACTTTTAAGATCTATCCTCTTAGTAACTTTCAAATATGCAATACAGTATCATTAGCATCATTAGCAAAATGCAGTATCATTAGCTATAGTCACCATGGTATGTGTTATATCCCGATGACTTAACTATCTTACAGCTGCAAGTTTGTACCTTTTGACTTCTTTCACCCACTGCCTCCTACCACTGCCTCTAGCAGCTGCCGACTTATACCCCGTATCTGTGAGCTTGTTTTTTTTTTTTTTTTAAAGATTCTACATATAAATGAAATCATACAGTATTTGTCTTTCTCTGACTTCTTTCACTTAACACAAATGGAACTCAAGAGCATTGTGCTATCACAAATGGCAAGATTTTATTTTTGTAGTGGAATAATACTAAGTTGTGTGTGTATTATACCTATATAATCTTGTATATATATACATATATAATTTTGTGTGTGTGTATATATATTCACCACGTTGCACATCTGGTTTATCCATTCATCTACTGATGGACGCTTAGGTGGTTTCCACGTCTTGCCTATTGTAAATAATGCTGCAATAAGCAAAGGAGGTGCAGATATCTTTTTGAGTGTTTTGTTTCTTCAGATAAATACTCCAAGTGCAATTGATGGGCCCATACAGTAGTTCTATTATTAATTTTTAGGGAACCTCCATACTATTTTCCACAGTGGCTGCACCAATTTACATTCTCACCAATAGTACATGAGGGTTTTTCTACATGCCCTCTTGTACTTGTTATTTTTTGTCTTTTTTGTTACTAGCCATTCTAACAGGTGTGAGGTGATATCTCCTCGTAGTTTTGATTTGCATTCCCCTGATGAGTGATGTTGAGCATCTTTTCACATGTCTGTTGGCCATCTGGATGTCTTCTTTAGGAAAATGTCTATTCAGCTCCTCTATTTTTAAATCAGATTTACTTTATCTTATTGCTATTGAGTTGTATGAGGTATGAGTTCCTTATATATTTGGGATATTAACACCTTATCAGATACATGACTAGCAAACATTTTCTCCCGTTCAGCAGGTTGCCTTTTTGTTTTGTTGATTTCTTCTGCTGTGCAGGAGCTTCTTCGTGTACATAGTCCACTTGTATATTATTGTTACTTGGTGAGGCCTCTTCTGATCTGCATTCAAACGCAAAAACAGCTATCATGGGTGCTTACTGCCTATGCTTTCTTTCTTTCTTTTTTTTTTTTTTTTAAAGATTTTATTCATGAGAGACACACAGAAAGAGAGAGGCAGAGACACATGCAGAGGGAGAAGCAGGCTCCTCACAGGGAGCCCCATGTGGGACTCAATCCCGGGACTCCAGGATCATGCCCTGGCCAAAGGCAGGCACTAAACCACTGAGCCACCCAGGCATCCCCTGCCTATGCTTTCTTCTAGGAGTTTCATTGTTTCAGGACCTACATTTTTAAGTCTTTAATTCATTTTGAGTTAATTTTTGTGTATGGTGTAAGAAAGTGTGTGTGGTATGAAGAAAGTCTAGTTTCATTCTTTTGCATTTGGCTGTCCAGTTTTCCCAACACTGTTGAAGAGACTGTACATTCCCCATTGTATATTATTGGTCATTTGACCTAATTGACCATATATGCATGGGTTTATTTCTGAGCTCTGTATTGTGATCTGTTAATCTATGTATTTGTTTTATGCCAACATCATATTGTTCTGATTACTATAGCTTTGTAATATAGTTTGAAACTGGGGAGCATGATACCTCCAACTTTGTTCTCCCCCCTCCCCCCCAAGATTGTTTGGCTATTTGGGTCTTTTGTGGCTCCATACAAGTTTTAGAAGACTTTTTCTAGTTCTGTGAAAAATGTCAGTGGAGTTTTGATAGGGATTGCATTGAATCTGGAGATTGCTTTGAGAAGTACAGACATTTTAACAATATTAATTCTTCCGATCCATGAACATGGGATATCTTTCCATTTATTTGTGCTGTCTTTGATTTCTTTCATCAGTGTCATATAATTTTCAGAGTACTTGCCTCTCACTTCTCTGTTTAAATTTATTCCTAGGTATTTTATTCTTTTTGATGCAATTTGCAAATGGGATTTCTTTCTTAATTTCTTTTTATGATAGCTCATTATTAATGTATAGAAATGGAACTGATTTTTTGTATATTGATTTTGTATTCTTCAACTTTACTGAATTTATTAGCTCTAACAGTTTTTTGATGGAGTCTTTTGGGTTCTCTATCATATCATATTGTCTGCAAATAATGACAACTTCTTCTTTCCCAATTTGGATGTATTTTGTTTCTTTTTATTGCCTAATTGCTCTGGCTAGGACTTCTGATACTATGTTGAATAAAAGTAGTGAGAGTGGGCATCCTTGTTAGGCTCCTGACCCTGAAAGCTCTTCACCATTGAGTATGTCAGCCCTGGGCTTGTCCTATAAAACCTTTATTATGTTATAGAGAATGTGTAGGAACATATAGGTACATTCCCTTTATATACACTTTGTAAAGTGTTTTTTCTATTTTATCATAAGTGGATGTTGAATTTTGTCAAATGCTTTTTCTGCATCTATTTTATCCTTTGTTAATGTGGTGTAGCATTGATTTGTGGATGTTGAACCATCTTTGCATTCCTAGAATAAATCCCACTTGATCAGGGTATGTGATCCTAGTAGTGCATTACTGAAATTGGTTTGCTAATATTTGTTAAGGATTTTTGCATCTATGTTGATCTGGGATAGTGGTCTGTAATTTTCTTGTGGTGTCTTTGTCTGGTTTTGGTATCAAGGTCATGCTGGCCTCATATTTGCTCACGTTTTATCAATTTGGTTAGTTTCTAGGAGAGGTATAGTAAAATCTTCAAGTGCAATTGTTGACTTATCAGTTTCTTTTCCTCTCTGGTCTGTTAGTATTCAAGGCTGATGGACAGGGGAAGGCTGTTTTGAATAAGACTCTAATATTTCCAGTGTCATCCTTTCTCTTGAGGGGCTAGTTTTTTGTTATAATTAAACTCATGTTCTGAATGGTCTGTCAGTTCTTCCTTTGGTGTTGGTCAGTGTTTTGTCTTCTTTTTGGTGGACCAGATCTTCTGCGGTCTGTTTTTCTCCTGTGGGTTTATTCCTGGGGACTCTAAGCTTGATTGCTGGTAACACATAACTGGGGGATGTGGTGAAAGCCCAGAAGTCAGCTTGGTGGTTCCTAATCTCCTCTGTACACTGGCATCACCCTGGGAGACTAAAGAAGACTGGCTCATGGATCCTCCTCCAGAGACTCTGATTTCATGGACTTAGGTGTGGTCTGGGCCCAGGAAGTTTTAAAAACTTTCTAGGTGGTTCTATCATGCAGTTAAGGTTATGAACCCTCATGCCCCTTCCAGAGAAGGACAAGGAGGGCAGGGGGGTTGGATGTGCCTTGGGTGTTCAGCCGTGCCAATGTCTACCTATGTGCTCTCCCCCTTCAGGAGATCCAGACCCTCATGGAAATGGCCAAGATCTCTTCTCAGCACCATTTTTCTTAAGACTCATGTCTTTGGTTGCCTCTACCTGGCCCAAGGTATGGGGAGAGGGGAGGAAAGGAGATCAGCGGTCAGCTGAGCTGCTGTTGTTTTGGTGGTGAAAGGATGAAATGACCCACCCAGGGAAATGTGTGTGTGTGTGTGTGTGTGTGTGTGTGTGTGTGATGAATGAGTATAGCCAGCAGGTTGCTCCCCCCACGCCATCTCTCATCTGTGGCATTGGCTATCTTTCCCTCCAGTCTGCTATTTCCCAAAGCCAAGCCCCTCTTAGCTTTAGTGTTAGCTCCTATGATCCATTGATCCTCTTTTTTCTTTTTCTGGCAGCCCTATAAATTGGGCATGAGGGGGAGAACCAGCAGCCTACGGCTATTCATCTTCCTGCCACACATTCATCATGGATCTTCTTGGGTGCTGTGGCTTCAGAGGTTGCCCAGGTGAGGGTCAGGGTCCAGTTCTCACTCTGGTCTCTGGCCTCTTTGAGGCCAGTGTCAGGACTTGTCCAGAGAGGGCTGCTGCTGGTCATCACAGGCCCAGGGGTGGGTGGGCGGGGGTGTCACAAGCCTCGAAACAAGTGCCACTGGGGCCCCTTGTTGGCTTGGGGGAGGGAACATTAGCTTTGCCTCCAAGGGATCAGATGGGACATCACACAGGTGGTGTATAAGCAGACTCTTAGAGAATGAGCAGGACTTAACCCAGCAGAAAAATGAGGGAGAAGCATTCTAGGTAGAGGGAATAGCATATGCAAAGGCAAGGAAGTACAGAGTTTGAAGTATGCAGGATCACAAAGAATCCATCAGGGAGATTTGGAAGAGGTGAGGCTGGGACAGGAGGCAGGGTCAGACCGAGAACAGTGGTGTTAGGAAACCTGAGGGACCCTGATCTCGTTCTTAGGGTGAGGGGTGAAGCACTGTAGGTGGAGCAGCACCGTTAGGTGGCTGTGAGGAGGGTGGATGGGAGGGGAAGACCCTTGAGGTGGTTGCAATGGTCAAGGGGCTGCTGCTGTAATCCAGGGGAAAAGTGTCAAGGGGCAGAATTGCAAAAGGAGCAGCAAGAAAAGGAGTGGCTGAGTTTGAGCGCAAATTTAGATGGGAGAACTGTCCAGCTGGAAATGGTGTGATCACAGACGGCTCCAGGTGGTGGCAGGGGCAACCCTGTAGGAGATGGTGGGCTTGTTTCAGGACAGGGAGTCAGGAGAAGGGGAGCAATCTGGGCTTGGGGGTGTACTGAGGTCAAAGAGTGACATCTGGGTGGCACCTCCCTCCCCCAGGGTAGTTCCTCCACTCCTCCCAGGTGGCTGATGGAGCTCAGGGAGATTGGCCTGTGACCAAGCTAGGTACAGTTAAAGCAGTGGGGAGGATGCAGAAAGGGAGGGAAAGGTCAGGGTAAGGGCTCAGGGAGCCCAGTCTTAGGGATGAGCCAAGGTGGCTAGGAAAAAATAGGCAGAAGCAGGGGGAGAAGTGGGAGAGACATGGTGGAGGGGATGTGGGGGGTAGAGTGGGACAGGCTAGCCTCTCAGCTCCACAAAGGGATGTTGGTGGTGTTGGGTCACAACTGAATTCCTAAGCTGGGTTCAGGCCCTATGTGTGGAAGGTGCTCTGATAGCAAGGTTGGAAGGGACAGATGGACGGAGAGATGGAAGGGAGGATGGATGCTCCTCCATTCCGCGGTCTTCTCCCCATGGCCCAGCTGCCGATGGAGTGCTTCTCTGTCTCCCCAGGAAGGGCTGTCACCCTCTCCTAACAGGCTTGCACTCCCCTATCAACAGGGAGATGCCCGTCGAGGCATCTGGACAGGCATCTGGAATGAATCTGGACCTGCTCCGGACACTCCCGGCTGGCGCAGGAGTCACCCGGCCCAGGCTGGCCAATCAGTGTATCCTGGGACTCTCACCTCTGGATCTTTTGAATGGAGACCTGAACTTGAGTGGCTGTGAGTGCACATGAGTGCGCGTGCCATGTGTGCTGGTGTAGAGAGTGCGCACGAGAGGGAGGACTGGAGTGTGAGAGGACTGGGAGCAGATGGCAGGTACAGCAGATGAGGCAGTGCAGGCGACAACAGGAGAAACAGGTGTGTGGTCTGGCCACTAACCCCGCCCTGGCCTAAGCTGTTGTGAGTAGATTTTGGTTTCTTGCTGCCCAAAGGCCTGTGAGGTGCCTGCCCCTGCGGCCCTGGGGAATCCGTTTGTCTGCCTTCCCGCGTAGTACGTGAGGCCTCCTGCAAACAGACTCTGTGTCCTGGATGTGAAAGGCCACCATCTGTACTTCCCTGGTGACCCAGCGCTAGGAGGGACTCCGTGCATGAGGTGGATGGCAGCACAGAGCCCTGGCCCTGAGGAAAGACCTGGCACATCACTCGGTTTCTGCTTATGCTAAGTGCTCTGCGAACATCCTCCTCCCATCTTCCCAGGGCAGGCCACTGGTAGTGTCCCCATTCTGCAGGTGTCAGGTGACCAGCTGAGGGCCAGTGGTCGGGAAGTGGCAGAGCCAGAACCTGAATCGAGCTCTTCGAACCCCATGTTCTGTTCTTTGTGGGTTTCTCATGGAATTCTCTGGGCTGCTTTTCCTTCCTCCTGAGAGAAGCCAGAGATTCGGGGTCCTGGGCTGGAGACACAGATGCTTTGGGGATTCTCATGGTCCTAATGAGAGCTGAGCTAAAGGTGGCCCCCTTCGGAGTCTGGCGTAAACAGTGCTCTTAGCAGTGACAGCTCAGACTGTGACGTCTAGCCCCAAAATGCGAAGGTCACCTCTAAAGGAGGCAAAGTGCTTTGATAATGGAGCCTGACTGATGGGCCCTGCAGGGAGCCCTGGGCCGCGTCCTGCGGCCCTTTGGTCTCTTCCCCGGCATTCAGCGTGGGGTCTTGCAAGCGGGTGAACAGTCGGGACAGGACGGAACCCAGGGGCAGAGCAGCCCAGGGCGCTGAGCCTGCACAGACAGGCGCCCCCAGCCGCACGTGAAAGCGCACCCCTGCAGTGCCCGTGGTCCCCGTGCTTTCCCGCAGCTGGGGTTTTCGCCTTCCAGGGCCATTCCAGAAGGCTGTTCCCGGAGAATGGCAGGGCTTTCCTTGCCTTTGAAGCCAGGCCTCTGTACTAACGGGGCAGCTTTCCGCCCGGAGGCCCCGGGAGAGCTGGAGGGGAGGCTGGAGGCCCGGTGTCCTCTGGGGGTGCCACCCGCTCGGGAGGGCGCCGCAGCCAGCCGGGCAAAGGTTAAAACAAACGTTTATTTAACAAATTATATTAAGACAGACAATCACACAGTGAGACTTCCCTTGGCCACATACGGGAGTCACCTCAAATAAATAGGGCCAGGACGGGGTTCCCAGGGCGAGGCCGCGGCAGCCTGACCGGCCCGGGGGTCCCACGGCGGCTCACGTGCCCGTGGCCGGGGACAGAGCCCGGTCGTGGTGGCGGCAGGCACTGCTGGGCCGCGTCCAGAGCAGCCAGGCACGAGGGGCCTCGTGGTCGCCCCGGGTGGTGGGCGCTGGCGGGGGGGCCGAGCTCTGCGGCCGCCCCCTGCCCTCGGGCCCCCCGGCTGTCGGGGCGGGGCGGCTGGACCGTCGCCCCCTGAGCACCATGGCCCGCGCAGTGGCCGCACAATCGAGCACGCTGGAACCGCATGGCCCGGGACGCTGGCGAGTCCGTGACTGGGCTGGACACGACAAAGGTCGGGGCGAGGCGCGTGCTTACGCCGGGCCAGCTGGCACGGGGCTCCGGGGCGACGACACGCGCGTCCCGATCTTCTCTGCCGCTCGGCAGCCCCGTGCCCGTGGACGAGCCTCTGCCACTTCATTGGTAACGAGGAGCATCTAATACCCACTTCTGGGTTATTTGCATTTTAAGGGGGAATAACGGGGGACGATGTGCTTCGAGTGCCGGCCTAGTGCCTGGTTTGGGACGCAGCTGTCCTTCTTGTCACCTGCCCCTGCTGTCTTCCTGGGCAGGGGGATGCCCGTGTCAGGGGCTCTCTGCTGCCAGCCGTGCAGCAGGACACCCAGCAAGAGAGGGGGGCCAGGGCAGGCTGGGAGGGGGTCTTCAGCTGCTCCCCACCCCCCTTACCAGGCTTCCCAGCTCTCCAAGTGGAGGCGAGCTGTGGCCCGTACCACATCCTGGACTTGGGGTAGGAAAAAGCCTTGATGCTTAGTTGCGAGTGAACCGCGTCCCACGGCTTCTCCCGATTACCACTGAGCCGTTCCAGGGCCTTTGGAGACACGCTGCATTTCCAGAGGGAAAGGACAACAGGGAAGCTGTGCTCTGGTTAGTCTTTTTTTTGGGGGGGGGGGGGGAATGAAGGCCAGGCCGCCACCCGCCCTCCCCATGTGGTCCTGGGGTTGAACAAACACCTCTCCCAGGCATGAGCTAGGGGTCCGGGCTGTCCTGGGGTCTGCATGAGCCCCCACATGCACCCCCTTGCCTATGGTCACAAGGAAGGAGGGCGAGGAGCAGCCTCCAATCTACCACAGACACCAGCCTTCCCCCACCACGGTCACTGCCTAATTGCGGATCAGGGGACAATCGGTCACCATCACACGATACAGTGGAGGTGGCCGCAGCCTGCCCTAGCCCCTGCTGGCCTGTCTTCTTCCTGGTGGCCCCGCCTTGCTCTGGGTCCTCCCCTAACTGTGGGACAGGACAGTCTGGGGGCGGGGGGGGGGGCTCGGGAGGGCGTACAGCTCCTCCTCTGTGGACAGCCTCCCTTCCTATCCCTGCCCCCCGCCTCCCCGCCCATGCACCCTGACTCTGGTCGCAAGTGCTCTCCCCAAAGATGTTTGGTTGTCAGTCAAGGGACAAGGGCCATCGGGCGCTACCTGCCAGATGATAATCTCAGTCAGGCCATGAGCAAGTGCCCAAACCAAGTGAACAGAAGTAATCAGAATTGCCCCTCTATGTTGGGCTTCGGGTCACACAGGTCACTTGGTTTTGGACCAGCCACCCATCCAAAAAGCAGCAGTAGACACAGGTTCTCTGGGCCCCACAGGGCTCCGATTCCCCAGAGACACAACTAGCTTGTGAGTGGTACAGGTGAGTGGGTACAGGTGAGACCCGTCCAACAGCTGTCTCCTCTCCTGGTGAAGCACCAGTCCCCAAGGTCCTCAGACGGACTGCTGGCTCCAGCCCATGACCCCCGGGCCCCAGGGATTCCACCAACTACCTGCCTTTTCCTACCCCTTTGCTGTGTGGAAGGCCTAGGAAGGCCAGCCCCACCCCCCACCCCAAAATGTCCTGTCTGGGCAAAGGTAGGGAGAGGTGACCGCTTCCCTAATGTGCAGAAATCAGGAGCTATCGAGTGAAGATCGTGGGGCAACCAAGGAGGAGAGTGGAGCTGCTGGAGATGGCGGGGCTCGTGAGGGTACATGAGGTATTTTTGCCCGCCCCGCCGCTTAGCTGGCAGCCACCCTCCTCGTGGCGTTGGCCCGATCTGCCCCAGGCACCATGGGGAGGCAGGGTCCGTGCCTGGCTGTGGCTCTCTTGGGCTCCCTTTGTGGTGGGGGACCCTCGCTGCTCTCCATGCCTCCCCCCCCACCCTCCAGACACAGTCAAGCCTCAAGTCCAAAGCTCCCACCATCTGGGGACCCCCAAGAGGGGAGGTGCCAACATTCTGTGGAATTAAGACCACTCTCGAAAGCTAGACCAGGCAGGCCCCTGGGTGAGGGCCTGAGCCCCCAGGGAGGGCTGCAGCCCTGTTCTCGTGGCAAACACGCCTGGAGCTGAACCTGGCAGCCAGCATCGTGAGAAGTACCAGTACGTCCACTGGCTGGTCGTGGTACAAATGTCCATGCTGGCCCCAGTTTGGTGACCTGGCTCATGTGGACTTTTAAAACAACTGTGCTGTTAGCAGAACCCAGTGAGACACAGCCTGGCTCTGAGAAGCCGACGACCACATGCCCATGTCCCTCTGGGGCTGGGCACTGGCCAAGAGTCTTCACCTGTGGCCCAGAGTGGGCCCATCCCTGGGTCAGGGCACCGGCCGAGGCAGCTGGGGTGGCAGTTGGCACGTGGGCATGGCAGAGATGAGCCCTTTGGGAGGGATGGGGATGTGTGGTGGCTGAGCACAATGTCCCGGGCAGCACAACTCCCCTCCAAGCAAGCACCAGGTCCCTCCGCCTTCTTGCCCAGAAGGCAAGTCCTCTGTGTGGGCAGCCGGGCGGCTGCTCCCCGACCCCAGCATGTCCAGTGTGTGAATCGGGGGAGAAGTCTGAGGGATGGCCACCAGTGAGGCGGGGACCCAGGCTCAGGGCTCCTGGGGGACCACAGGCTTCTTCCTCCCGTGTGTCCTCTGGGTCGCCGTGAAACGCTCAGGGCGCTTGCTGCTGTTGGTGTGGGGGACTTGCTTCACAGCAGCCCCTGTATGGGGCACTCAGTGAGTCCTGGAGGGTGCTGTGCAAAGCGGTCACCCGCCTTGGGTCCTCCAGGAGGAACCGGATAGCTAGAGGCAGGCCACAGTCAGGAGGGAAGGGAGCCCGTAGCATCGCTGGGCAGCTCCAACAATTGTGCAGGGCCCTCAGGGGTGACTCCCGTGCTGGGTAGGGTTGTCTGTAGGAGGGCTGGTCATCACACAGACACGTTAGGAGCTGCTGGTCACTACAGCAAACACAGATTAGTCGAGATTATGAACAGTATCCCCGGGGAGGCCGGGGTGTCACGTCAGGCAAGCCGATGGCCGAAGAGGTAACAGCTCAGCTGCCCAGAGTCTCCCAGATGAACCCCACCGTGGGGCAGTAAGAAGGGGTGGGCAGGAGGGACCGGGCAAGGGAGGGGCGCTCAGTAGTCTGGGCAGCTGCGTCTTCTCCCCACGGGGACAGGGTGGTGGCTGGCCCCTCAGGACTGGGGGATCTGCTGACACCGAGTGGGGCTGGGTGGGAGCCGGGCCGCAGCGCTCTGCTCCGTGCGGAAGCTGTACTCATACTGTAGGAGGGAGGGGACAGAGAAGCGTGGTCAGTGCATGAGGACAGCAGAGAAAACCATCCCAAGGCCTCAGGCCGAGCCCGCAGCGGCCCCTGTGCCACCTCACTGAGCGTGCTCACGCAGACACGGTGCCCTCTGGGCACACACGTGCGGTGCGGGGTGTGTGTACAGGTGCACCTCTGCTGCTGCAGGCGGCAGGCCAGTTTGTGATGATGGATGCTATGTGCCGTCCTTGCTTGTTTTCCTTGAGGGGGACTGCAGTGCTCAAAGCCACCGGGTGACCATGGGCCAAGCTGCCTGCCAGGAGTGGGGTCATGTACATGGTGAAGGACAGCTCTGGACTTCCATCCCACACCTGACCTGAGGCCAGCCACAGCCACCAGGCCCAGGGGACCCTCTGACTCTGTGTTTCCTGCCGTACTCTGCGCATGCGTACACCTTCCTCTGAGTTCCCAGAGCCGCTCCCTGAAGTGGGTGTGACAGTCTTCCTTAACTGACAGTGGCCCCAGGCTTCGGGAGGCAGCACCCCACGAGCCCACCTTACCTGGGCCAGGGAGGTACCTGGAGGGGCATGCCTGTCCCCTGTCCCACCTTCAGTAAGACTGAAGCTTACCTGACCCTAGGTCACTGTGTAAAGGTAGGTTTGGAGTCTGATGGAAATTCAGAGAGGCGGGTACCTCTGTTGGGGAAGGGGGAGTGCACCTGCCTCTCAGAAGGCCGGGTGCGATGGCACCGCCGGAGTGTGGAGTGGGGTGGGGGGAGCAGCCTGGTCCAGCATCTGCCAGAGCTGCCAGGTGGTCCTAGGGGTTTAGGAATGAGGAGCTTAGATGAGGTCAGGGGTGGGTTAACATTAAAAAAAAAAAAAAAATATATATATATATATATATATATCTCAGGACTTTTAGCAGTAGAATGGCCCTAATAGCCAAGGGAATTTTAAAAAAGAAAACTATAGCTGGGGGCATCACAATGCCAGATTTCAGGTTGTCCTACAAAGCTGTGGTCATCAAGACAGTGTGGTCCTGGCACAAAACAGACACATCGATCAATGGAACAGAATAGAGAATCCAGAAGTGGACCCTCAACTTTATGGTCAACTAATATTCGATAAAGGAGGAAAGACTATCCATTGGAAGAAAGACAGTCTCTTCAATAAATGGTGCTGGGAAAATTGGACATCCACATGCAGAAGAATGAAACTAGACCACTCTCTTGCACCAGACACAAAGATAAACTCAAAATGGATGAAAGATCTAAATGTGAGACAAGATTCCATCAAAATCCTAGAGGAGAACACAGGCAACACCCTTTTTGAACTTGGCCACAGTAGCTTCTTGCAAGATTCATCCACGAATGCAAAAGAAACAAAAGCAAAAATGAACTACTGGGACTTCATCAGATAAAGGGCTAGTTTCCAAGATCTATAAAGAACTTATTAAACTCAACACCCAAGAAACAATCCAATCCTGAAATGGGCAAAAGACATGAAGTAAAATCTCACAGAGGAAGACATAGACATGGCCAACAAGCACATGAGAAAATGCTCCGCATCACTTGCCATCAGGGAAATACAAATCCAAACCACAATGAGATCCCACCTCACACCAGTGAGAATGGGGAACATTAACAAGGCAGGAAGCCACACATGTTGGAGAGGATGTGGAGAAAGGGGAACCCTCTTGCACTGTTGGTGGGAATGTGACCTGGTGCAGCCACTCTGGAAAACTGTGTGGAGGTTCCTCAAAGAGTTAAAAATAGACCTGCCCTACGACCCAGCAATTGTACTGTTGGGGATTTACCCCAAAGATACAGATGCAGGGAAACGCCGGGACACCTGCACCCCGATGTTTCTAGCAGCAACGTCCACAATAGCCAAACTGTGGAAGGAGCCTCGGTGTCCATCGAAAGATGATGGATAAAGAAGATGTGGTCTACGTATACAATGGAATATTCCTCAGCCATTAGAAACGACAAATACCCACTATTTGCTTCAACGTGGATGGAACTGGAGGGTATTATGCTGAGTGAAGTCAGTCGGAGAAGGACAAACATCATGTGGTCTCATTCATTCGGGGAATATAAATAATAGTGAAAGGGAATAAAGGGGAAAGGAGAGAAAATGAGTGGGAAATATCAGAAAGGGAGACAGAACATGGAAGACTAACTCTGGGAAATGAACTAGGGGAGGTGGAAGGGGAGGTGGGCGGGGGGTGGAGGTGACTGGGTGGTGGGCACTGAGGTGGGCACTTGATGGGATGAGCACTGGGTGTTGTTCTGTATGTTAGCAAATTGAACACCAATAAAAAAATATTATTTAAAAAAAATCCTAAAAAAAAAAAGGGCTCCTCCATGTAAAGTAGAACCACGTGGAACTGCCCTGGTTAAACTTGGCCACCAGCTGAAGCTATTTCCTCAGGGATGTGGTGGTGGTGGAGGAGGCTGATAGGAAGCCTGGCCTGCCTGCTCCCCCCAACCCCGAAGGGAGCTGCCTGCAGCAGGAGAACAGCTAAGAGTGGAGGGCTTCAGGGGTCAGCCAGGAATGAGGGGCAGCAGCAGACCTCGGAGAGGTTTTTTTCCCTTGAGCAGAAATGGTGAAGAGGCAGCCAAGAGACCACCACTGTCCAGCATGTGTCCTCAGTCGCCCCTGCCCGAGGGCCCCACAGCGCTGACGCAGGACAGGCAGACACAGATCTGGGCCAGCCCCGTCTCATGGCCTTTTGTGTGAACAAAAGGAGCAAATAGCCTCAAGTGACCCCTGAGCCCAGAGCCAAAGGGCCCGGCAACGCAGATATGACTGTGGTCCCTACAGACACTGCCACCAGAAGGGGCAGGAGGGAAGGACTTGACTTTGGAGGGTGACCTCAGGCAGGTCTTCGCCCTTCCCTGATCCTCTGTGAACTCCTCCTTGATCCTCCGTGAACTCCTCTCGGAAGTGGGGCTATGTTAAGAGATGACAAGTGTCAGCGAGGATGTGGGGAAAAGGGAACCCTTGTGCCCTGTTGGGAACCCAGCTGCTGTGGAATGTGGTATGGAGGATCCTCCAAAAATTAAAACTAGAACTCTCCTAGGACTCAGCAATTCCTCTTCTGGGTATTTATCTGAAGAAAACAAGAACGCTAACTCAGAAAGCTACTTGCCACCCCCATGTTCGCTGCAGTGTTGTCTGCAACAGCCAAGACCTGGGAGTCCATTAGGGCTCTGATGCCCGGTGAAGGGATAAGGAAGACGTGGCATAGAGATACAGTGCGATCTTATTCAGCCATTGAAAAATCAAAATCTCGCCATTTGCAACTGCATGGATGGATGGTGAAGGCATTTTGTGAAGGTGAAATAAGTCAGAGAAAGACAAACACCCACGTGACCTCACTTATATGTGGAGTCTAAAAAACCCCTATAGTTAAAGAGAACAGACTGGGGGTTGCCAGGGGAGGGGCTCTGGATGGGTGAAGGGGGTCGAAAGGTAAACATTCCAGTTGTAGAGTCGTGGGGATGTAATGTACAGCAGGTGACCACAGCTAACGCTACGTTGCATGTTTGGAAGTTGCTAAGAGTAAATCTTAAAGGTTAAAAATTTTGTAACCATGGTGACAGATGTTAACTAGACATCGTGATCATTTTGCGATATGGACAAATATGAATTCGTTATGTTGTACACCTGAAACTAATGTTACATGTCAATTATACTTCAGTAATAAAGGGTCACAGGGGTCACAGTCTGCACTCCCAGGGCTGGCTGTGAGGGTGGGGTGAGCGACAGCACACGAAGGGCCTGCACATCGCCAGCACCAGGCGAGCACTCGCTGCACTTTTCTTGTCTACTTGGGAAAATCTATCAAGGCGGCTCCCAACCTGCTCCCTTTCCGCTCCCAGGGGCCACGGCTGGGCCCCCGCTCCGGGAGGCCGGTCCAGGGGAGCATCCCTAGAGGCGGCGGCCTTCAGGCCAAATCTGAGCCGATACCGCCACCTGGTGGCTGCTCGGGCGCATCACGGCAGGAAAGGTTCCTCCGCTCCATCAGCACCCGCCAAGCGCACCCTGGGCGGCGCACGAGGGCAGGGGCAGAGGCAGGGGCAGGCCGCCACCATTAATCCAAACGAGCAACACAGGAGGCAAGGGTAGGCTGGGGGGTGGAACGTGAGTGCATTTCTGCTGGTGGCTCAGGGGCAACTGCCTGGCTGAGGCGATAGGGAACCAGGGGTAAAAGGTTGGGAACTGGAAGCATCTGGGGAAGGCTAGCTGGAGTGATGGATGGAGAGAAGCTTCAGGAGGAGCGCGCAGGGTCAGAGAGTGGAGGACCTGGAGATGTGAGCCAGGGAGGGCAGCTTGCTGGAGTGGAACCACCTCGTGGCCTCAGCGGGGACCGTTCTAGGAGAACGGAGTGGGGTGGTGCGGCCGCCCCTCGGGTGGGGAGAGGAGGCACAAGGGAAAGAGAGGTAGCAGGCAGACCCACCCCTAACGCACAGAGTCCCTGGAGGTCGTGGTAAGATGCAGATTTGGACTCAGAAGGTGGGATGGGGCTCAAGAATTTGCATTTTCAAGCACCTCCCGGGCACATTGCTGCTGCTGCTCAGAAGGCCGATTCAGACCATTCTGTGGCCCAACCGGTGGGATGTGGGTGGGAGTGGGCAGAGGGCTAGAGGCATGAGGGCTGGGGGCAGCTGTGCATTGGAGGGGGTTTGGGGGCTTTACCCTGGCTGCTCTCAGGCTGGGCCTGAGAGATCCTGCCTAGGGCAGCAGACAGAAGGCCCCTCTCCAATGGAGCTGCAAGAAGTCCCGAGTGCACACACTGCCTCTTCCGGACACACAGCCTGAGCCCAGTCCTCCCTCTGCCCCCGCCCCCTGCACCGCACCCCCCCATGGCCAGGACTCTTGGCGTGGGGCACAGATTGCAGTTCCCCCCCCCACCCCCCCCCCCCCCCCCCCCCCCCCCCCCCCCGCCCACCCTTGGGAGCTTTCCCTTTTTAGGTTATCTTGGCTGCAGAAAAGCACTACTCCCCACCCCCCCCACCTCTTGTTTTCTCTAACTCCCCAAATGAAATTTCAACATATGTCCCCAGACATAATCCCCCTTAGGCTGCGGATAACCCTTCCCACAGACACTGTCTTCTGCCCGGGATTGCCGGCCCCAAAGTGTTTGCCCAAGAGACTAGGGCCGCTTCTGGAAGGCCTTTCACTCCCTTGGGCAAACAGCGAGTACCTTTGAAGGTGGATTTGGGCCCGGATCTGTTTACTCAAGACATTAGTCTCCTGCATAAGGAAAACCTGCACTCGCGTACAAACAGCAAATCCTTTTTGAATTAAAAAAATTTTCAATTAAAAAGCATTTGGGTTCGCAGAGCCTGGCCCAGCGGAGCGGTCTGGGCCATGGCGCCCTCTGGTGGACACTAGCCTTCACAGCAGCCGGGCCTGGCGGTCTCTCCAGGAGATGTCACCGTCAGGGGTTATGCCTGGGGCTGTCCCTCCAGCCCAGAGACCCTGCGACTGACACATCGGGCCTCTCTAGCTCTGGGGTATGAGCTCCCACACGACTGTTGTCCTGGTAAGGGCGACATGTGGACCTTAGCTTCCAGCTGCACTGTGGTCGCTTGGACTCTGCCTGACTGGTTAGAAGGGGGCAATCAAACCCTCCTCCACTCACAGACACCGGAGACAATTTGCATGAAAGACCCAGCCCTCCTTATGCACCAGAATCAGGGTTTTTAACCAAGCCACTGGGGCCCTGGCTGGGGTGGGGTGGTTCTGGCTCACCTGGCGGGGCAACAGTTTTCAAAACGCCCAGGAGATCTTATTGGTTTGGCGAGTGAGAAGCACTGTCTGAAAACTTTAACCAAACAGAACACAGATGGTCCCAGATTTACCACATTTCGACTTTAGAACAGCGCAAAAGCGACAAACGTTCAGTAGAAACCAGACCTCAGATTTTGCATTTGATACTGTCTTGTGAGGCTCAGCAGCCGCAGCCCCCGGGCCGCCATGTGACTGTGAGCATCAACAACCGACATGCTGACAGCCCTACTGGCCCCATCCGACCATCCTGTTTTTCCCTTTCAGTACAGTCTTCAGTACATTACATGAGATAGTCGGCATTTTATTATAAAATAGGCTTTGTCTTAGATGTTCCTGCCCAGTGGGCTACTGTACGTGTTCTGGGAGTTTAAGGCAGGCCAGGCTAGGCTATGATGTTCGGTTAAGTTAGGTGTATATTAAATGCATTTTTAATTTACAGTGTTTTCAACTCATGGTGGATTTCTTGGGAAGTAACCCCACTGTAAGTTGAGGAAGGTCTGCAGAGGGGGGAAAAAGGCCAAGCATATACCCTCCCTCCCTGGATCTGGTAATGATCAGATCAGGGACTCCGGAGGAGAAAGGGCAGTAAGGGATTATTTCCATCACCCAAGTTTTACAGACATGGAAGCTGAGCCCTGGGGCAGGATCAGACGTCCCAAAGGTCTGGAGGGAGCCAGGGCAAAGCTGGACTAGGCCCACTGTGGTCCCAGGGGTGGGGGGCAGTCAGTGTCAGGAGAGAGTCTGCACCCACCTCTCATGCAGGTGCAGCTCAGAGGTGGGGGCAGACAGATGTGAGCCAATGAGTCGACCTAAGTTGGCCCTGCGGTGGATCATGGAAGAACCTGGAAAGCTGTCAAGAGCAGGCCTACAGGGGCCAGGCTGGGTGAGAATAGATGGAGGAGAAGTAAAGGGGCCAAGGTTTAGGTCCACAAGAAGTCTGGTTCAGGGGTGTACTGACACTGAAGGGTGGGCTTTGGCCATCAGGAGGGTCTTCCAGGCAGACAGATGGGCCTGGCCCCATACAGTTAGGAAGGTAGGTGAGGTTCCTAATGGCCCTGCCTTCCCCAGAGCCTGCCCCCTCAAGCCTGCCCTGCACTGGCTCTAGTTCCCCACAGCCCCAGCTGTGGCCTGGGCTCTGCTTATCAGCTGCGCTTTAACCTGTTCCGGAATTTCAGCTGTGGGAAGCCTCCACTCCTCCCTGGAGGGCTCCATGTCCTCCCTCTCGGTGTGCAGAAGCCTGGCTGCTGGAACTCGGCCCCTGGGGAAGAAGAGCCAGTGCCACTGCAAGAAGCGGCCACAGAAGGACCTCACCTCCCCAGAGGGCAGCCTCATCTGTGCACCTGGAGAGGCCTGTCTGCTGATTTGAATACACCCCCCCCCCCCTTTAAGCTCCCGAAGGGGGGACTGAAGACTAACGCCTCATTGGACAAGCTAAGACTGGTGACACTTTGTGATCTGAGGCTTCTTACTCCCCCCACCCCTGGGGAGTCCTTGTTTCATACTTGGATTGTGGTTCCACAGAGATATCTGAAAAATTGGGTGAATGGAGGAAGTGCTGGGGTCCAGACGAGCATGTAGAAGTGCTTTACCTGGAGGAGGTCTGTCCACATGCACATGGGAGCTCAGGGGAGTGACGGCGAATGCCAGGGGTGCCCTTCCCATTCCACAGGAGGTTCTAGAACATCCCATAGCTGGGGGGTACAGGCCTGGAGCTCTACAGCCCATGACCCCAGTGGTCCCTAGTAAGGTGAGGTGGCTCCTGCTAGGACCAAATCTGTACACCCCGTGAAGCTGGTGTTGCTGTCTTTCCACTACAGGTGAGCACACCAGGGCTGTGAGAGGCTGAGCAGCTTTCTGATGCCACCAGGGGTCAGAGGACAGCAGGAACACGTCTTTAATGCCACAGTCAGATAGGGATGCTCTCATTTCACACAACTGCACAGAGCAGTTGGCATGGCTCCTGCAAGCCCTCAGGGAAGCCACGTTGATTTCCATTCTGGCTTTCCCACTGGATTCCTGGGCTCGAATCTGAGAGAAGTAACCCCCAGTCGGGGCCCTGAGCCCCACCTAGGTCCACTGCTGGGCCTTTTGCTGAAGACCCACCTGCTCCAGCAGGAACCATGTCTGTCTGGGCACCGTACCTGGCTTCGAAAGCAACTGCTCAGTTCATGACATTCATAGCCTTCTGCTGGCTCAGCCCCTGTATCCTTCCACTCCCAGGGGCATCCAGGCCCTTTCGGGGATCCTCAGCACCCAGCTCTAAGCCTGGAATTCCCAGGACGAGATGGCGACCCCTACTAGCTGCCCTGTAGGGTCTGCCTCCTGGGCTCAGTGCCAGGAGAGCCCCCTACTGTCAGAGCACCCTCAGCTCACAAAGCACCTCCAGCTAGGACCCGGACTGAAGAGCATCCAAGAGCTTCTGGGATGGTGGAGTGACTCCTGCATCCCTGGTCCACCCTGTGGCAGAGCCCCAGGCCCTCCCCCCACCGCCTCCGCTCCTCTGGACTGAGGTTTGAATGGGTTCTGCAAATACCTTTCCCCATGCCATGGCTTGTGGATCTTTCCTCCCTCCCTGCCCAGCACCGAGTCCTAAATGGGCCTGGGCCAAATCTTTGTGCCTTTCCAGATGCTGTTCTCCTTAGAACACTTTCTCCCTTGGATGGATAAAACCTTACTGTCCTTAAAGGCCCAGCTAAAGGGGCACTTTTTCTGGGATATGTTCCCTCCTCCCCTGGGGAGAATTCATCACAACCCCCTCCACAACATTTCACATATCCTAAGTGCGTGGTCAGGACGGGCCGTGGCCACTTCTGTAGCTCCAGAGCCTGGTGGAGGCTGTGGCCTAGAATGGATGGATGGATGATGGGTGGACAGACAGATGGACAAGTGGGTGGATGGATAGATGGAGGGATGGACAGATGGGGTGTATGAGTGGGTGGATGGACGGATGGATGGGTGGACGGACAGTGCAGGAGAGAGAACACTGGGCACAGCTCAGCACAAAGGAGAGAGGGCAGCCAGTTTAAGGGCTACATTCTGGAGCAGGTGGTAGGTGATTCTGATTTTCAGTCCTCTGTGGCAGCAGCATTCAGTTCAGCCCTGTGTTTTCTGACATCTCACAGCCTTTGAGGCATGATGGTGGGATGAGTCCTATTGTGTGGTATTTAACTCAGCATGAGCTAACTCACAGTCCTGAGCCCAGTGCATGTCCACATCACCCCTGTGAATGCAAGATTATGAGTCTGAGTGCACTGTGTATCTCCAGACACAGCTGGGTGTTCACACCTTGTTGACCTGTGGGGTGTTTAAAAATAAACACTGAAAAGTTGAGAGATTGCATAAAATGCCAACATTTTCCAGCTTTTCCAGAAAAAAATAGGAGGCTATGGCAATTCTGGATGTTCATTCCTGCGTCTGGAGACTACTTCCTTTAGAGAACATGTGCTTTCCCATTTGCCACACTCCCCACCGTTCCCTAGAAACTGTCCAACCAGGCAGCATCAACTGCCGTGTTATCACCACAACTGTATTTTGTGAGTGTGTGGGGCAGTGGGAACTGTGTAAGCAAGAAAGTGAAATATTCCTGTATCCATGACTATCAAAAGTAGGAAAACAGAAGACAGAGTGAGAAGGTCGTGCAATTTTAAGGAAAATGGGGAACGGCACATTTCGTGGTGGAACTGAAGATGGCTGGGTGGCTGCTGAGGACAGGGGTGTCCTGTTGTCCTTGGCCTCTCCCTCACTGTGCCCCCAGCTGGCCTGCTCTGCTGTGGGCATGGCTGCCATCCCCATGTCTCCAAGCAGCCGTGGGGGCTTCCCCTTCATTGGGTCAGCATTTTAGAGCTCACCTGAATATTACCCCTCCCCCCCCAAAAAATGGATATGTGTATTTTCCCTCTCTGAGCCTCTCTGTAGGAAATATGGGAACCACCACCACTTTCTGGCGCTGGAGAACGAGGAGCGTGGTCGCTCTGGGAAAGCGTGCTTCCTTATTCTTTTTCATCCTTATGCTTTTTCCCTATGTGAGAGGCAGCCTTCTAAGAGTTTAGCTTGGGGAGGTATTACTTTAAAACTTGGGGTGAGAGTTCCCAAAACATGAGGAGGGAAAAATCCTTTCATGAAGAACTTGTGGAGGACCACGTATTTATTTATCTTGACTTCGGTCTGTGGGAGTGAGTGTATGACTCATGATGGCAACCAGGGCAGGTGATTCTGCCGCCAAACATCACCTCTGCCTCGGCTTTATTTCCACCTGCTCAGCCTGCTTCTCTCATTTCTATTATGAATGCCCTGGGCTGCTGTGGGAGCAGGCTGGGGGGTGGCCGCCACTGGGGTGATGCTGCTGCTGGGGGGACACTGCTGCCTGCAGAACCAAAGGGGCAGTGGGGGGCTTGGAGACTCTCAGAATTAGGAAGTCTTAATATAATCTAGCATATTAATAGGCCCATGGAGAAAATATATGATCATCTCAATAGATGATTAAAAGGCATTTATCAAAAGCCACCATCCATTCCTGATAAAAAACATTTAGAAAAATAGAAACGGATGGCTAATTCTTTTGCAGGATAAAGAGAGAGAGAGGTCTATATATAACAACCCAAGACACGGTATTATGGGTTAATGTTGAAATTAGAAACTTCTAGTAATGCACAGGTAAGACAAGGAGGCTCTGTGGCTGGAAAGCGCCAGGCAAGGTGGCGGGCAGAGGCAGTGGGAGAAGGGACAGACTCCAGATAGGAGGCCCCGTCAGGGTTTGGAGATGACATAACTGCCTGCCAGGGACACCAAAGCAAAGCAACTGAGAAAAACACCAGAAAAACAGTAACAGAAATAGGTGAAGAGCTTGATATAAAATCACTTGATATATAATTACTCAGTCTACCCTGCTCAGTGACAGAACAAACCTCCAGATGGAGACTCTTCACCTAAATGACACAACAGCTCCTCTGTTAACCTATGTAGTCACTGCAGTTACAGTAAACACCTAGTGGGGACGCCTGGGTGGCTCAGTCAGTTAAGCATCTGCCTTCGGCTCAGGTCATGATCCCAGGGTCCTCGGATTGAACCTGTGTCAGGCTCCCTGCTCAGCGGGGAGTCTGCTTCTCCCTCTTCATGCCCCCCTGCTTGTGCTCTCTTGCTCACTCACTTTCAAATAAATAAATAAATAAAATCTTAAAAAAAAAAAAACCCATCTAGAACAGAGCTTTTGGAACCCTCTTCCAAAAAAAGGTTCTAAAGTGAAGCTGGAGGAATAATCATGTGAATATAATTAGAAAAACTGGGGGTTATAAAGAAAGAACTCTGTTGTATATTAAAGCTTATTATAAAGCTATAGGATTCCAAACAGTGTGGCAATAATATAAAAAGAGCAGAGAAGAACAGAGTCAAGAGAAATGTCCACGGATCCGCTTACATAAGAGAACAATATGGTAAAGACGGCACTTGAAGTTCACTGAAGAAAGTAATCAGTGTTAAGAAAACTGGCTAATGCTCTAGGAGAAAATAAGGCTTCTACCTTCAGATGGATTAAGTAGTTGAAAAGAATATTAATATATTAAAATATGAAAGAATATAAGAAAACGGGACTGATTATTTGTACGAACTTCTGACACAAAGCCCCAAATAAATAAAATGTTAAAACGTAAAGACAAAGGAGTCCATGAAAAAATGAAAACAATTGTATAGCAGGACACATCATTAACAGGAATAAAAGCCACTGGTTAAAGTGTTCTTTAGCCTGCGACGGGGAGAACGTTGTTATAAAGACCATAAAGCATTCTTAAAAAAACATGAAAAAAATCATGAACTATGCCAACGGAAAAAAAAAAAAAAAACATGGCAAAGGGCCCAAACAGAAGAGATTTACAAAATAAATACATGTGGTTGATAATCATACGAAAGAATGTTCACCTTCAGATGCTGGTGATGCTCGGGCCACAGCGAGAACGTGGGAAGCCAGGGCCCCTCGTACACTATGGGGGGCAGCGGGGAGGTCTCAGTGTCCGCGCCCTTTTTGGAAGGCAGAACCCAAAATGGGTCATATATATTCTTCTAAAGACAGACCCCGGGGAGCAAAGACACGTGTACAAGGAAATCTACTGCGGCTGTGTAATAGCAAATCATTGGAAACAACTCAAAAGTCAATCAATAGTGGACTGCTTATATAAATTCTGGCATAATCATAAAAGGGAAGTACGTGTAGTCATTAAAAAGAATGAGGCAGGTCCGTGCGACATGCTGCAGAAGGTTGTGGAAGTGAACAGCACGGCAAGAGCCAGCTAACGCCTACACGTGTGCAGGTGTCCACTCTTCACATGTTTCAGCGACATCTGAAGTCTGATAAACACGTGCAACCTTCGAACTCAAGGGGAAAACGCTAAATTTTAAATAGCCGATTCTGATGGGCAGGGCAGCTGGTTCAGATGATAAAACTGCCCGAGAGACCCGCTACGATTTACAGGGGAGGGAACTAATCTTGTCTGTGGTCATACTCCTGAGGGGTCCTGCAGTGCTGGTCCCCAGGCCACAGCCCATATTTCAAGAGAAACCTTACACTCCTCCTGGGCCTTCAGAAAGGGCATCCCTGAGACTAAGTCATTAGGTTTCTTTGTTTGGGGCGGGGATGATCTCCACCGAGTGTGTAAGGATTGCGGTGGCAGCTCGGTGCCTCTGCGCAATATAAAAGAGGGGCGCATGATAGGTTAACATCGATATTTTAGCCAACGTTTATTTAATAGATAAATTAGGCAAGTGTCTTTCCCCAGACGTATCCGCTTCCTGACTGAAGAATAAAAAGGATTCTAGGTGGTGAAAACGGTCAACCTGGGCGGAGAGAAGGCTGCCGATTCCCGTTGCAGTGTGAGGCCTGACCACTAGATGGTGCAAAGGGACCACGAATTTTGCGACCTCTCCCTCCACAAAATTCTTTAACGTTAATAAGCACAATGAAAGCTTTCCAGAAGTAGAAAGAATGAACAATTGTGCTGGGACATGAACATTCTGCTTTTATAAGGTTGGGACTCTGCCACTTCATTACTGATACAAAAATCTTCCGCTTCACTTTCTTCCCGCATATGCAGGTCCCAAGTCTACTCTCATCTCCTGCATCTGAAGGGGCCCAGAAGCCCCTGCAAAGTGCTTGTCCAAAAGTTGAATTTGAATTTTTTTTTTTTACCTTGCACTGCCAAATGTGTTTCCATTAATTTCACCTCAATGTCGTGACGTAAATGCTAGTGGAATCGGCCCCAAGCTAAATAAGCAATAAGCCCCATTTTTCAACACACAAACACATAAAGATGTCAGCTCAAACTGTTTACTAATTAACACTTAAAAAGACACAAATTAGATATGCGTGGCTAAGAGCAATTATAATCAAGACGAATTTCTCTAGTCATTTGGGAACTGAGAAAAATGCCTAATTGCTGGAACCAATGTTTTAAAAACTGAAATCACGCCAGTTAGCAAATATGTTCATTTAAAGAACATTCCACGTGACTACACTCTTGAGGATTGACTACAAACATGAGAACAAGGAAAATATTTAGGTATAAAATTAAAATTTTAAGCTCTCTTAGATTTATAACTTCTTCATTAAATATGTCTGCAAACAGCAGCCCATAAAAACCTGTAGCAATTAAGTGGTTAAATGAACTGCCTCCCTTGTCAATTTTAAGGGAGTGATTAATATTAGATCGTCCCTTTACTAATTAGACTCTCCCGTGTCTTTCAGCTTTAAAGTCGGGTGAAAATGGAGGCTGTGTCCTACCAGGAAGCACGGTGGGCTAATGATGCTCCCCCTGCCAGGCTGAGCTTTCAGCGTGGCACCCACAGAAGGCAGGGCGAGCATGTGGTTTCCTGGGGGAGGCCGCGGCAGGTGGGGAGATGGCTTTGTCCCGAGATGGAAGGGGAAGGCGCTAGGAGGCTGGGGCCGCTTCATCACAGGCATCGTTGGCTCTGGGTGTTAACAGCTTGCAGGGTGCTAGGTGCATGCGGCGTGAGATCCACAATCAAGGCCGCTGTCTCTTGGCCATTATTCCTTGAGATGAGGGACAGGGACGGTGAGACGGGGCAGGTGGGGCGGTGGGCGGGGAGGAGGGAGAAACAGTCGTGGCAAAGGGCACAGGGACACCGGAATGATTTTAGCAGCTGCAGCCTGGGCTGTGGAGTGGGGGGCTCCCACCCTGGCTGTGACGGGGAATTCATCAGAGGGAGAAACGGGGCAACTGCTTACAAGGGAAATCAAGAGCAGCAGAGACGGAGAATATTTATATGCCCATCTCCTCACTCCGAGGGAAGGCGCTTCATCACAGGGGTCGGCTGCAAAATTACACTTTTCCTGACTCTTGGACGGAGAGAACCTTTTGTTTGGGCAGTGGGGAGGCAATGAGGGTTTCACCGGGACACGGTCCCCGGGGTCACCACCAGGCTGTGGGGGAAGGGCAGGGGCCAGAGAGCCTCCCCATCACTCCCGAGGCCCAGGGGAGGTGAGGAAACTCACTTTCTCACACCTCGGGCACGTTTTTGCGGCAGAGGCCCTGCTCCGAGCCCGGACGGACGCGGGTGGCACGGACAAGGGCTGCGGGAGGGCAGGCCGGGCCGGAAGGAGGCTGCCATCGCCACGAGAGTGACAGCATTCAAGGGGGGGAATTTCTTTATTAGCCACAGCTTTGCTTATTTTCAACCCCCACACCCTAGAGTATTTCTCAGTTGTGAGAGGTTTCACGTTTGTCAAGAATCTATTCCCTCTGCAATCTGCTCAATGGCAGGCAGAGAGATGTTGATCACAACCTTAAAACAGGACTTTCCTTGGGGGTCTTTCAAGAAACTTAACCAAGTGCCACACGCCATAGCTTCTGGGGGGATTGCCGTGAAGGCAGGGGCAGCAGCTGCCAGGAGGAGTGCTCCACGAGGGGTTGGGGCCATCAGGCCTGTGGAGCAGGGAGCCAGGGCACCTGCCTGGAGTTGAACTTATGCGGCAGATTTGGTGTGCTACTTCAGGCGCCCAGGCTCAAGGTGTGTCCTCTACCTACCCTGCTGCCTCCATCGTCCACATGGTCCGTAAACATCCCTGTGAGCACCCAGTATGTGCCCATCAACGTGGCAGGTGGCTCTGGTCCACACTGCCAGCGGCCTCGTCCTGTCTTCCTACTGGCAGGGCCCAGGGTCATGCTTTTTCTGAAGCTTGCCTGATTTTGGGGGGCCTGGAGGTGTACTGCCCACCCACACCTAGGGTGATACTTTGTTTCTCTCCATCTTTACTTGGGCAATTCTTGGGTGTGGCAGGCTGAGGTGCACTGTGGGGCCCTGCTGTGGGGTGGCCCCTTCTTAAACTGGCATGTTCCCTTTGATCCCTAACCACCAAACTCAAGGCTGGCAGGGGCACGGGGTTCGTTCATGGAGTACACTGGGTGATGGGGCACAGGCTTAAATTCAGAATCATCCCCCAGGCAGAGCATGGTCAGTAAAGTTGGCAGGAAAGCAAAACTACCCAGTTCTGGGCAGACAGAGCAACGTGCTGGCAGGCATCAGCAGCATGCACTTCAACTTCCTCCATGGATGGGACCACCTGAGCCCAGGTCTCTGCCGTAAACCAGGGCAGTATCACTTCTCCACACAGGGTGCATGCAGGGTGGGGGGAGGGAAGCACCTGCCTAGCACAACGCAGCCTCCGTGGACGCTGGCCTCTCCCTGCTGCTCAGGAATCTCAGAGACCCAGGAGGTGTTCAGGATGGGCAGAGAGATGCGGTTCTGGTCTTATGTCTGCCCCTGAACCCAGAGGCAGTCTTCTGCCTTTTTGTGGGGAAGGGGTTTGGTTTAATAGTGTAAAATATGACAAAATAATACACAGTGAGCAAAGGAAAGGCCTTCGCCTAGATCCCCTTCACCACCACCCATCTCCCCCCGCCCCGCCCCCAGGGCAACCAGACTTGCTGGAGATGGAAAGGAGCAAAATCATCCTGACCCAAGGGACATCCAGCTACTCAGGCCCAACCCTTGGAGCTGAGAGCTGGGGCCTGGGGGATGGTGGGTCCGGCTTCTCCTTGGCCTCCGGCTCATGAGCAATGTAGAGATCAGCAGCGAAAAGGAGGAACTTCATGTTTATTTATGGAGAAAATTCTCTGCCATTGTTGCCGAAGCAGCAGTCCGTTCACCAGAGCGTGATATCAACATACTAATCACCATGAAATGCACGCCGATGGCAGGGGCCAGCAACTTCTAAATCCTCAGATTAAATGAGGAACCGCGGCATCCTCGACTGTGGTGGTATCTGGGATGGTTTTACAGCCTAGTTAACGTTTCTAACCTTCTCTGTTCCCTGACTTTTTAACTCCACTTTAATTTCCTTCAACAGAGAACAAGACCTGTGTTTTTAGCCATCATTGAAACAAGAAGTAAAGTGAGGCATGGTCATCAGGGATGTCACTGCTTGGCCTCCAGTGGCCGAGTGGCCAGCCAGGCTGACCTAGGTCAGATGTGCGCTCACTTGCCCCCCCTTCCTGCAGGACAGTAATAATGGTGATCACGACCGAGGCGGTGGCCACGGCTGGCAGTCCCTGAGCAGCAGCACGGCAGACCCTGTCCCGGGCCCTCTACACGACCATCTCAGTCAAACTTCATAAGTGCCGTGCGGGCAGTATTTTCATTACTCTCCTGATTTACAGAAGGGAAAACAGAGGTTCAGAGCAGTTAAGTGGTTCTGCTGAGACCCAAGCATGGGTGGCCAAGTCCAGAATCCATCTGTACCCTGCCAGGCTCTCTCAGAGTGCCGGACATCAAGACAACACATTCTAAAGAATTGCACGTTTGAATGGCATTTCAGATCTCAGCATGAGAATGTCAGTTTCTAGTGGCTTCTGCAGCCAGCGCTGAGCCTGACACAGGCCTCACCTACTTTGCCCCATCCCAGGAACTCAAAGGCCCAGCCTATGTCAGGTGGACCAGCCTTCCCAGCACGGTTGTCTCCATCAGCCCCTTGGAGGGATACGGAACCACGGGCTTCCAGGCATAAGGGGCAGGGTTTGGAGTGTGACCACAGGTCTCAATCTTGTCTTGGGCAAGACCTTTCGCCTCTAGAGTCTCAATTTCTGCCCCATGAGATGGGGAGGAATGGTACCCACTCGGCCAGCGGGAACCTGTGGAAATGTAGGGAGAGCCCCCAGCTGAAGGTGAGCACATAGCAGGTGCTAAAATAAAACATGGACAGATGGCAGATAAGAGAAAGCACAACATCCAGACAGCTGTCTGCTTGGTCCAGCACACGCTACCTCACAATCATCAACCCGCGATGCTGGGCACCTGTGGTTACATATATTCACATACTGTTCCTGAAAACCTAGGAGATACATTCTCCTATTATCCTAGCTTTAAACACAGAGAGGACTATTTGCCCCTAGTCAGCATGGAGCTGAGTTGGACATCAGTCCATATGACCCTGTCCATCCGAAAGGGGCCATAGGCTGTGCCCCTGGCTTTACCCCTGCAGCTGCAATACGCCACTCTCAAAGGCCTTCTACACATACGCCACCCCACCTAGGACCCCACGTGAAGGTTGTCTGTAGAACCATCTATGGCTGCCTTGCTTTGGAGAAGGGCTGACACAGAGCTCCATGGGCATAAGGATCTCTAATGTAGGAGCCGGCCACTCTTTCCCCCACATCCCCCACCCCTGAAACCTACAGATGACAATCAGGTTGGTTTTTATGATTTGCTGAAATCAAAGACAAAGGGGGACTTTTTTGTCTTGTTTTTTGCTATGACAGGTTTAGAAATTTGTTGTACTACATTGATTCAATTTTCCTTGATTTCAGCCATCTTTCAATAATGCAACCTGCTTCTGCTGGCTGGGTATAAAGGAGAAAACCCAGAGGAACTGAGAATATTGAAATGGTTCTACCATTTCCATCTTTGAGACAAATGTTCCTCTCAGAGGAGAGCCAGTTGCAAGCATGTGACTGCTTAACAGCCGTCTAT
This sequence comes from Canis lupus familiaris, assembly GCF_011100685.1. Lineage (NCBI taxonomy): Eukaryota > Metazoa > Chordata > Mammalia > Carnivora > Canidae > Canis > Canis lupus. Next base: position 56,829,269 of record NC_049230.1, read on the forward strand.
ACATGAAAGACAGCACACAGATGCTAATGCTGTCTTATGAAACAGGCAAGACATGGATGGGTCTGACCTCCAGTTTTGTCCCAATCTCTCAGCTCTTGTTCCTCAGAGTTGTCACATGTACTCCAGTCTTGGGTTTCTTTCTGTTTTATTAGGAAAACATCCCAGCTATGTTGAACCAGGCTGCCAAATGGGGTCTGGCTTATCGGGTACAACGGAACGAATCCTGATCCTGGCTCTAAATTGTGAAGAGGTTCCTCGGACGCGTCCCCAAACTCCTACTGGTGGCAAATAATAAAGCAGAGAAGGGAGGGAAAGGAGATTTCATGCCCAGCCCCCAATTGCCACCTTTTAAAAACAGGGGCATGTTAAAACCTGGTTTTCAGATAACACAAGGAGGTGTTGGTCATAAGTATCTTGAAGCAATAGACACATTAAAAGTGAGTTTCTTTTTCTCAGGCATAAATTTGAGTGACATGGAAGTGTTTTCCTCAGAGGGGCACCCCACAGCTAGGTCCTCCCCATTCCTGGGACAGAGCCCTACAGGGGGGACCGGAGACCCCATGGTGAGCAAGCAGGCCCAGGCCCCGCCTGCCCCAACTCTGGGCAGCTTGCTTACCTCTTTTTCAATTTCTGCCAGAGATTTGATGGTGATTCCCAAGAGATCAAAGGGCTGCATCTGCAAATACGGATCAAGTCATTCTTTTAAAGGGCTGGAAAATGCTATTTCACATTTGCTTTTATGCAAAACAATTGTGACACCTCAAACCACCCTATGTGATCTAGCATTTTCTCTGCCCTCTTTCAACGGAAACCCACCAGTGCAAGTCTGTAGTGATTACAAGCAACATGAGCATACATTCCAGAGAAGCTGGCTGATAGCAGGGCTGGTCCCTTCTGTTGGGGACGCCTGCTGAGTCATCTGTCAGTGGCAGCACCCAGGAGGGTCACAGCCCTCCTGAGAGACAGTGACAGTCACTACTGATAACCTCTGTCTTTCCTTTCTCCCTGCCTTGCTCTTTCTGCAGCTGCAGGGACAGAAGAGCACAAGACTTCGCCACAAGCCATCCTGACTGCTGCATCTGTATGGTAGAATGGGTCTAAGGAATTCTAGGAGGGAATTCTAGGTCTTTGAAAATGCAAGGTGAACGAAAAAACTGCCCATCAATTATCATTTGAGAACTCAATGGTGGTGAAAAATGGTATCACTGCATTTTAATGGGTGTTTCTATGATTTCATGACGATGGGAGCCTTCTCTGCAAATGCTGGCTTTTCCACAGACAGCAGGAGAAATGAAATACCCGTGGTAAAAAGTCAGCTGGAGGCCAAGAGAGGCCTGGGCTGGATGCACAGTGAGACGTTAAGAGGGCAGTGGGCACCCTGTCCTTCCGGCCCTTGCTCTGAGCCCTCTCTGGGCACCTAAGCATTCTATATTCCTGAGAGAGGCCAGCAACTGGCAGCTGTGGATAAACAGGTGAAACTGGGTCCTGGAAAACCCGCAGGTGCTCGTGGTTCTGAACCGCAGCCCAGAGGTCGGGGCAGAGCTACAGCCCGAGCTGAGCCAGCAGGGGTTTCCTGCGAGGTGTGGTAGAAAGGCCAGCTCCCCAGTCCATGGGCCTGGATTCAAAAGAGGGCAGCTGTGAGTTAAATCACCTCATCATTTCCTCTCTTGCTCAGAGCAGTGTGGCTGGGCTCTCTCTCCTGGCCTGGCTGCCGGGAAGGTCGAACGGGAGAAGCGTGTGGAGGTACCCAGCACCAGACTTGGCCTGAGCTGCCCGCCTCCAGCACTTGCTGAGTCGGCACTGGTGGGCAGCAAGCAGCACATTTGCGAGGGCGATCTTGGGACAGGGCCACCAAATTAGGCACTCAGCTCCCAGGGCTGCTCTGCCAGTAGCCACAAAACAGTTTGGCTCTCCTGCTGCCAGCCCGAGTGGCGAGAATGGGGCTGCTTGCCCGTGATCCAGCAGAGGTCCAGCTGTTGCATCATTAGGCTCTAACTGCCCCACTAAACTTTCCCGATTGGAGCTGGTGCGCAGGACAGAACAGCCTCTGGGGGGGTGGGGAGCGGAGGGAGCGGGGCGGGAAAGGCGCCAGCGTCACCATGGCAACACGGCCAAGTGGCATCGGCTGAAGTTACTCATGCTCCGCGTGTCACGTCACGAGCATTTTTCAAGATTAAGCTGCTTACCAGAAGGGTTCAGAGGAGGCCTATTATATTTCATGGAAATGGAAACTACAGAGCAGGTCAAATCGCAAGCCGGGTGGTTTTAAGCCAGATCCAAGAAATACACTAAAAGATTCTTTAGCTGGTGCCCAAACTGGGGCCCTCACGGGGTATTAGCTACTCAAAACAAACTTCTGCAAAAAGGATAAAAAACACTCAGAAACAAGTCTTTTGAGCCAGCATGGACCAGGCCTCAATCGCTGGGGAGGTGGGGGCAGGTGCCATCTGAGAGAGGGTCCCTGGAGTGCCAGGTGGGGTCTGCAGCACCAGCCCACAGCCCCCAAGACTGTGATGGTGGGCACCCCTCATGGTCTGGTTCTAGCCTTTAGGCCCAGCCAGCTCATCAAGTCCCCGTGTCATCACAGGTAGCTCAGGGGCCCTGGCTGGCTGGCGCGTGTCCTGGGGTCCCTGTGGGCCTGAGGCGACTGGGCAACCACCGCTGTGGGCATGCTCACTAGCAGGCCAGCCCTGCCTTTCAGAGGCCTCCCTCCAGAGCAAAGAGTGCGGTTATCACAGAATCCAGCAAATACAATGAAAAAAAAAAATGAAGCAGCCTTCTTTCTGCGAGATGTTGTCATGGTTAAAAACAACAACAAAAATTCATAAGTTGAACTTGGAAGCCAAGAACATTCACAACCAGTGAAGTTCAGCCCAATTTACTGTCACATTGGAAACAAAACAGCTCTGGGATGGCCGAATCTGAGTCTGCTAGTGTGTCTCTCTCCCTCCCCGTCCCTATCCCTGCTCTTCTGTTGCTCCTTGAGCACCTACTGTGTGCAGCGTTAGCTGGAAGGGACCAGAGAAGAAGCCCTGTCACAGGGACAACACGAGGGCAGGGGTGTGAGGGCCGCCAGGAGAGCCCGGTGTGCTGAGCAGAGGGAGCGCAGGCTGGTGGTGGCAGAAAGAGAGGGCCATCATGCATAACACTTACACTTTCTGGAACGCAAGAAAACTTCTCTGAAATCATAAAAGGTACACCATCCATTGCTGTAAAAGAACAGGAGAGAAAACGGCATTGAGACACCAGTGATGTTCAGTGACTGGGGACGGTGACAGTAACAAGTTGACATGAGCAGAGGCACCACCCTTGCACCCAGGACATGCACCTGCTGGTGGAGGCCAATGCCTAGCATGTCCCCTGAGCACCACACAGAAGTGCACACAGAGCCATGGGGGCAGAGAAGCGTCTAGAGCCTCCCCCTGGAGTCTGGCCTCTGACCTGTAAGGGGTGGGAGCTATCGGGGCTGGCAGCAGGACAGATGTGCATGCAGGTGGGGAGGTGGGACGGGACAGAGCTGTGCTCTGGGAGGTGGGCAGGGAGCACGGTCATAGATATTCTCTTGGCTGGGAATGACACTGTATCCCAGGCTGCTGGTCCCACAGGAAAGGTCTAGGTTGGAAAAGAGAGTGACTTTGGAGTCAGAAAAACTAGGTTTGAATCCTGGCTGGGTGTTGGTGAGTTTAAGTTACGTTTAAAAGGAGGATGGTAGGGGGGCCCCTGGGTGGCTCAGGTCATGATCCCCGGGTCCTGGGATGGAACAAAAAGAGGAGGATGACAGGGCTGGTAAGAAGGGGTGTGTGTGAGCCAGAAGTGGGTGGGGCAGCAGCACGGCCACCACGGTTCACTCTCCGTCTCCTAGTCCCAGGTTTTGCAGCCAACTCAAGGCGCCAGTCTGCTCATTTTAACAGGACACTGGAGGAAGATGGGAATGGGTCCCTGGAGAACGAAAACACCAGGGCGGAGGGTGCAGTTCCATTCCCACAGCCCTGAGGGAGGTAGTCTTCTGGCCCATCCTGGGTCCTGCCTTAGGAGGACCGGGGGAAGGCCTGGTGATTCGGTTCCCTGGGAGGTGATGTTCTCTGCTTCCCCCAACATCTAAGATGGGAGCTTCTCTGGTATACAAATGGCAGACAGTTTCTTTCAGTCCTAAGAAAGAAGCATCGCAGAAACAGAAAGGAAAGCAGGAGAAAAATAAGACAAAGAGAAGGTGTTTGGGACAAATCCACTCTGATCAGCAAGATGAGCCAAATGGCTCATTTTAAGAACTGTTCATAATGTATTTCAGGGAAGGGAAAATGAAGCCGCCTCTGGTAAGTCTGAAGTAAAGGAAATAGCACAGCCGGCCCCAGCTGCTGCCCTGGAAGTCTCCTTTCTTTGGAAGGCTGCTGCCCAAGGCCTGGCCCTGGGCTCGGACAGAGACACCCTTGGCCGGGGCCTTCTCCCATCTTCAGGCCCCCAGGGCCAGGAAGTGTGACACCTTTCCAGAAAGGACAGAGTAGGGGAGGACATGGTGATCTTTTACAGTACGTCACACGTTCAGACATATGAGTGACACTGGGGCATGTGTACCTGTGTCCTCATGGATGGCTGGGAAAACCCATCCGTGAACAGACGGCCCTTTAAAGACCACAAGCTTTCTAGATAGGGACAGGATGGGGTCCTACCCGAGATCCAAGAAGAGGCCATGCTCCCTTTCCAGCGATTGCCACCATCTGCCCAACTCAGGGTGTGAGCCAAGGCCTATAGCCACGGTACTCTGAGGTCTGACCCCTGACCCCATGACCCTTCCTGTGCCATGGAGACGTGCGGGCATGTACCACTCAGCACCTGCCATCATTTCACAGATCAGGGCCTGCTGCGGGCACACAGGTAGTAAGCCAGAACTCCAAATCCCTTGGCCCTTCTATTGGGTATAAATGGAATTTCTGAGAACAAATCTGCCTCTTCCAGACCAGGACCTTATGAGGTTTCGATGAGCATTATCATGTCCTCCTGAAGCCTCCAGGTGTCCCTTCTACCAGCTCCTTCTGATCAGAACTACAGGCCAGGAGGTGGGTGTGTACTGGAATAGTCCAGTCAGAACTGCCACAACTGTCTCCCCAAACCCGCTCTTCCCTGGGCCTTCTCACTCACGGGTCAGGCGCCACCCTGCTCCTGGCCATTCCGAGTCAAGAGCTGGAAGCCATGCCTACTTTGCCTCTCCTTTAAATCCCCCAAGTCCACCGCTGTCACCTGCCAGGGCCATGTCACTCTTTGTTCTCCGTACACACATCTGCACACACACCTTTCCCACGTCTCTCTGCCTGCTAGACAGATGGCAGGGGCCCCAGCAGAGCTCCCTTTGCACACCCCTGTATTGTGCTCAGGAAGCACCTGACCAAATGCTTGGTGAGTAGCTTTCAGCTAGTGCATCTTCAGCATGCACCCCCAACCTGAGCACCCCTGATCACTCATTCACTAGGCTTTCTGCGTTAAAGACGATAGGTCAAGAACTCCCCCTCGCTGCTGACAGTGCTTCCATCTGAATGTCAGTGGATGTTCGGAGAACTTGTATTCTGAAGGGGAAGTAGGGTGACCTTCCACAGCCTAACCACCCCCTGGAAATGAGAGGCGTGGGGAGCAGTGAGAGCAGGAGTGAGGCAGAGGTGGCTCCTGTTCAGTCCAAGGCCGGCAGCTACACCAGAACCCCACACAGAGGGATTCCCAAGATAGGGGTCCTCCCTGGCATGTAAGGGCTTGCAACTGCTTCACCGAATGCCCTCCTACCCCTGATGCTGACACCTGGCTGCTCTCACCTCCAGTTCCTTCCTCCACCACCTCATTTCTCAGGTGAAGTCCTCACTCCCAGACCTGGAGAATGGTGGAGGTGTGTTGGGGGCCAAGGACCAATCCCCCATATGAACAAGGTATTTGGCAAAGGCATGCCTTCTGGCCCTTGGGTAGGGTCAAAGGCAATTTCTTCACAGAGCAACTTCTTGAGGAGGCTGAAGATAGAAGACCAGAAGCGACATCCTCACCGGCCCACACCAAAGGCAGCCCTTTGGGAGGGAACAAAGTACCCTCAAGACTGTGAGGAGAGGCAGCAGTGGCCTCAGGGTGGCCTTTGGGGCTATGCTGGCCTGGCTCAGCTGATGGGGCTCAGCAGCAGAGGCAATGGGGGGAAGACCACTCAGATCCAGTCTGACCCTCAAAGGATGCTGCCTGGTAAAGGGAGGGAGATGGGAACTTTGGGATAAATTTCTGCTTTCTCTTAGGGTTCATGATGGAAAGATGAACACAGTCTGATCCTTTTCATGTTCTCTTAGAAAAGAGACACAGGAGGCTGTGTGAAGATGACAGTGACTGCTGTCACAAAAGAGGGGAGGCCCCTGGCCCACAAATGGTGGTGTCCATTCGGACCTACGTGAAGTGGGAGGAGTGCCACGGTACGTGACTGCGCTACAATCCCAGGGTGAGATGAGGGAGCTGCCATCTTGGTCTGCTCTGGGCTTGAGTATCAGTTCAGTGCAGGGACCAGTTCTCGAGGGTCCTCCCATGTGGCCTACAGGGAGTCCCAGGATGGTGGAGGATCTAAAGTCCCCAGGAGATGGGAGGAAGCTATCAGGCCTGATGCTCCAGGAAGGGGTCATCCTGTCCATTTTTGTTCACCATCACCCCCTGCCTGGCACACTAGAACCCAGCACCGTACCAGCACATGGAGAAGTGCAGTCAGGTGGGGGCCCTGGTCCAAATAAGACTCGAAGGTAAGCGTAATCACATGTCTGCCCATATTCTCATAGCTGCCACAGGGTGAGGGCTAGATGCACGGTTCCTTTCTCTGGGGAAGACGAAAGGGAGGATGAGCAGAGCTGGCCAAGCAGGGTCCCAGCAGAGGCCATGTGTTGGGGTGCTAGGGAGGGATCTGGTGTGTTGGGTGGAAAGTGATCTGTGGGACTGCTGAATCCCCTTCTAATTTCAAAACATCCTTTTCTACTCTCTTTATCTGGGAAGCCATTCTATATTTTAAAATATCTAGAGATTTGCCAAACATAATTCTTAAAATCAATGGCACACATTTTTCATGTGTTCTGCAGGAGTGTTCATAAATCATCTCCATCCTGGCTTCTCATGGGGGGAGCCACGTTTACTTCCTTCCTCTCTCTCTCCCCTGGTTGAAGCCAGTATTTTGTCTTCACTATTCTTTAGCGCTCCAAGATTGTGACACTCGCTCTAGCCTTCAGTATATTGCTGATTCTACTCAGAGGGATGTGTGCGGGGGAGCCAGAGGAAGAGCCATGAGTGAGGGGTCCTTGCTATCACAGAGTGATTTTCATCTCCCTACCTACCCTCCCCCTGGGGTTCACATGGGGGATCCCAGATGGACACCGCCAGACTAGTCCATGGTCATAACCCAGAAGCAGGGACAGTGCCTGTCCTTTCCTCACTGGCACCAAAGGTGGCATTCCTGGGGCACGCATCAGTCCGCTCTCCAAGTCCTTCAGCTCCCAGTGTGACATGACAAAGGCCACCCCCAAATCTGGGAGGTAACAGAGCTGTTCCCGAGGCCCAGTTCTACAAAAGAGAGAGGACAGAAAACCCACATTTGCTGGCTGCGTGCTAGATAATGGACATGTGTCAAGTCACTTAAGCCTCAACGTGATCACTTGCAGGTTATACTCAAGGAAGCCGAGGCTTAGAGCAGTCTGGTAGCTTGATGGAGCCAGGAGTCCAGATAGTGGGGGAAGGGGCGCTGCAGTAGGTGTGGTGGGAGGGCCTGGGAGGCCTGGCAGCTCAACAGCCTGGGCCTTACCTCCCACCAGCAGGCATGGGCATGTGGCCCGGCAGGCTGCCCCACCACCCTGAGCCTCAGCTACCCCGTCTGTGAAATGGAGAGAAGATGGAGCTCCCAGGAGGCTGGTGTGAGGGTGACAGCAATTGCTGACAAGAGAGAGGAGGCCCCTGGCCCACAAATGGTGGTGTCCTTTCGGACCTAAAGCCATGTCCAGGCACGCTTCCTTTTAGTACTAGGACACTTTTTCCTCTTTTTTTAAAATTTTCTTTTTGGTGGCAGTTTTAACAAAACGCTGATCCACGGCACAGAGCAGCGTATAGCAGATGAGAGCAAGGATGTGCTGTGGGCTCCGTAGTGCAATTAGCATTCTCCTAAACAAACGAGCTTCAACAGAGCTGTAATTAAGCAGGCCTGTAATTAAGTATATGCCCTTTATCATAACGATCATGCTTAAAAATGGCATGATGCATGGAGCTCTGTTATTAATGCTGTAATCCCAAACTGAAGTGCGAGTACATAGAAATCAGTGTGTCAGGCCTGTCACCAGAGTGTTTGTAAAATACATTAAAGAAAAAACCCAGGAAACAATGAGCTCATTCAACTGTTCTTTTTACAATCAGGCACTACAAGTCAAGAGGATTGTGAATGCTTACAGAATCTGCAAGGTTTAAACAAATAAAGCTCTAATCTGCTACTGTATTAATACCACCCCTGATTTTAAAGAAAGAGAAGAGGGGGGGTGGATTTCTCTTTTTTCCCCAACTGACCCGAATACCTGACTTTGCTGTTCTTGGGGAAGTAGTTCAATTTGCATGCTGTATTTGTTTGGACATAAAATTGGACTCCTGCTGGCAGAGACAGCCCTGCCACAAATCTGTAGGAATTCTGCTGGCAATGGGATAGGGTTATAGTTCCTGCATCTTTCCTTCGTGTGGGAACTATCATTTTACTTGCCAAGGCGGTCCCCTCAGAGCCCCGCCTTATTTTTCAGACTTCTCCGGGCTCTGCTCAAACCCACCACTGACTAATCCCCACGGGCTCCAGACCCAGGGCCACCCCACTGCCTCCGGATACCCACAGTTGCTCCAAGCTGCCAACCCCTTCCCTCATGGACATCTCAATGAGGAAGCACTCCAATCAACACATGTATTAATTTCCACATGCTTGATAAAGAGTCTTAAAATCATGTGGCAAAAACATGTGATACTAAAACAAAAAGTCTCCATTACCAGCATCTCAACTGTCATCTGCTTATAGCTGTCATGTGGTGTTAAGTGAACTGGAGTCATGGCACCTCGAAAGTACTCACAGAGATAGATGGTGGTGAATGATGTGGCTTTATTGGCAGGTAGTCACTTTCAGAATACAGTTAAATGCAGCTGGAATGGAGGGAAGCCTTTAACCCTGGCTACCTGCTTGTAAATAATCAGCAACCTGAACCTCTCTTCTCTCCTGTCCCGTGGCTTCAAAAGGCCTTTACAATTTGTGACGGGAAAGATGCCAACAACCTTAAGATCTCAAGGCCTCAAGACCTCAAGGCCATTGCTCAAAACTCATTTGCAAACCAAAACACCAAGCCTGATTTGCTTTCTCAGTGATTTCACTTTGGGGATATTCCTTGGAAGATATTTGTAGATATCTCCAAGACTGTCTGCTCGGTGACATTCCAATTGAGTCCACACCAGGCCAACAACTTTCTTCTGGATCCCCAAAGTAATTTGTTCTGCCAGTTATTCAAAGGCCAGAAAATAGACTTAGCAGCCACAGTAACCTCCCAAGGCTGTCAGTACTGTGGGGAGGAGGGAGTGGGCACCAGAGTCAGACACACATGAGCCCCGGCCTGGCTCAGCCACTTGCTGGCCCTGGGGCTTCGGGCAAGTCACTCACCTGGGTTGGGAATTGCACCTGTCAAGGGATATCCATGGCCGCTCCGCAGTACGAGCGGGCCGAGGGGATGAGCCTGCACAGGAGTGAGGGCTGAGCACAGCCGAACCTGCGGCAGGCACTCAGCACGTGGTAGTTACGGGCGATTGGCAGACACCAAGCAGGCACTGCTCCTCAGAGGTGTGATTCAGGCCGGATCCACCCTTGACTTGGGACAAGTGTTTAATCTCTCTGTGCCTCGCTTTCCTCAACTGTAGAAGGAAGGAAATAATCCTACCTGGATTGCTGTGATGTTTAAAGGGGGGTAAGAACATAAAGCCCCTGGTCACTCCCTGCTCACTCACACCATAATCATGCCCTTCCAAGGAAGTAGACCCTTTCTAGTTTTAACCAGAATAAACAGCAGGTGGAGAGCCAATGAAGGTTTGCTGCTATTAGGAGCAACCACATGCCTCTGGAACACAGCTGTGGCCTAAACAAGCAGTTTAATCCACAGCCAGTCCTGGATGGAGGCAAAGTCTTGATATAGGACAGGCCTGGCCTCTAGCTGCTCAAGGGTCTGTGTGGCTGGTGGAACGTCAGGTACTATCACCTGCTGGCAGGGCCTGGCGGCATGGGCACGAGGGTCTGCCTCCTCTTAGAGGCCCCTCATGGTCTCCTCAAGACTAACATGCAGGCAGGGTCTGACGGACGAGTTTTCAACTTTAGGATGGTGCAAAAGTGATCCACACTCAGTAGAAGCCGTACTTCAAATTTTGAATTTTGATCTTTCCCTGAGCTACCGATGAGCCACTGTACGATCCTTTCTCTTGGCACAGGGCAGTGGCAGCTCCTAGGCAGCCAGGTGACCACGAGGGTCGACAGCACATCCAGTGACAGCCATTCTGTCCCCGGATAGCTATCCGGGGGACATCCAGGGTTTTTCATTTTTAGTACAGTATTCAGATTACAAGAGACATTCAATATGTTAGCATAAAACAGCTTTTGTTAGGTGATTTTGCTCAACTGTAACTGGTTCTGGGTACGTCTAAGGTAGGCTAGGCTAGGCTATGATGCTTGGTAGGGTATGTGCAGTAGACGCATTTTCAACCTATGATGGGTTTGTTGGGACATACACCCATAGTGAAAAGAGGAAGATCAGTATATTTTTAAGTTGTATTTTTTTACCCCCCTCAACAAAGGAATACACTTCCTAAACAAACAATTCCAACAGTACAGCTAAGTTAAAGTGAATCCAGAGTTCTGATCCCAGACTCTGCTCAGGGCTAGCCCTGGATGTGGTCTATGCACAGTTCCTGGGGACAGTCCCCAGCCTGTTGCTATGCATGTACAGATGTGTTTGCATATACGGAAGAAATATAGAATTTTGCTTTGTATGTGTCTGTCCTTTTCACAAAAATAGTATCACAGCATAAGTGTTCTGCAATTTGCTTTTTTTTTTTCCCAGTAACTATCAGAGAGTTCCCTGTTGGTAGCTATAGATGTATCTCAATATTTTTAACAGCTGAACAGAAGTAAGAGTAGAGAGACCAATGGCCGGCTGATAAGGAGCCCTGTCTGCCATTTTAAGTAGCCTGTGAGCCATGGTTTTTGAGCTGGAGAGAGACATGTTCATGTTTATATTTTAGGAATGGCTCCCTGGCTGTGGAGAGAAGCATGGATTAGAGGGAGTGAGGCTGGAGGCAGGACCACCAGCGAGGAGGTTCTGGTAGTCAATCAGGTGAGGGATGCCTGTGGTGGTGGTGAGGACTGTGACAGTAAGAATGGAGAAGAGCGGACAGATGGAGGGGTATTTAGATGTACTTGGCAAGTGGTTGCAGTAGTGGAAGGGGGAGGAGCAGAGGGAAGAAGCAAGGGTGAGTGTGAGATTCTGGCTTAACCATCGAGAGAACGGAGGCTGGTGGAGAAGTGTGGGGTAAGCCAGTGGGGTCCCTTGGCTATGTTGGGTTTGAGGGGCTTGTGAGACATCCCAGAGGAGACAGATACTGGTTAACATGGTTGGGACATTTTGAGAAAAATGCACAATTAGTTGGTAAGGACCACCCGGATGGAAATACAGAAGTGAGGTGGCCTGGGAGGATTTGGGGCTTCCAGCCTGCTAGCGATGGAGGCATGAGAGAAGGTGAGCAGCTCTGGGAAGAACACGTGATGAGAAGACAGCAGGCCCAGGACAGGGTGGTGAGGAATGTTAACATCTGATGCTCGTGCTGAGGAAGAGAATTCAGCCAAACGACGGGAAGAAGATTCAAGTGTGCTCTGTGATGCTGGATCAATACTGGAGGTGTTGGTATAAGCTTGGTTTTAACAAGCAGATATAGATACATGAACACACAGGTATGTATGTGTTCACACACACACACACACACACACACACACACATGCATGTGTACACCCACATACACAAATGGTCATAGGTTTCTATCTGCTGATGGCCCAGAAGCCATGAGCATACCCAGTGTCCAAATTGGTGGGTTCTAGTATTCTCCTCTGAAAGAAACAAGGGCTTTTTACAGAAATGGCTGATGGGGGGACAGGCAGGGAAGGAACAAGCCTGGGACATGTTGTTGCACCAGAAAGTAAGACATCCTCAAAGAATCCTCAAAGAATACTGGGAACTCAGCAGAAGTACCCAGGAGCCAACTCGAAGGGGCACCTGCTAGCTAATATGGAACAATTTGAGTGTCCAAATAAATAATGACAATAATGAATTAGAATCAGCCTCCCCTCCCCTCCCCTCCCAGTCCACACCAACATGCATACACCTGGGATAAGGGGAAGCTCTTCCTTAAAATAAAATGCCAATACATATTGAAAGAATGATGGACTTATAAAAAATCAATGGGTAATTTGATGAGGAATGAACTATTTCCATAGTCCCGAAGTGTTTCCCACTAAAGACATTATTAATTACAAAAAAAGAAATAGTAACTTTATGGTAAGGAAACCTGACAAGCAGCACGGTAAGCAGGTGACCCCAGCTGGGTCATGCCAACAGCACAAACTTCCGGATAGGATGTGCGTAGGACACAGTTAACAGTTGACACAGTGACCGTGACGAGGAAGAGAGCTGGCCTTGAGGCCCATGGGCCTGTCAGCACTTGCAGCTCAGTGTCTTCACGTGAGGGTGAGGGGCTGGGCTAGAATCAGCTGGTGCTGATCGGTGACTTTCTTTTCTTAAAGATTTATTTATTTTAGAGAGAAAGAGAGAGAGCTTAAGCAGGGATTAGGGCAGAGGGGAAGGCAGAGAATCTCCAGCAGACTGCCTGCTGAGTGAGGAGCCCAACACAACACGGGGGTTGATCCCAGGACTACAGATTATGACCAGAGCCCAAGTCAAGAGTCAGATGCTTAACCGACTGAGCCACCCAGGAACCCCCTGATCTATGACTTTCAAAAACTGCCTGCTGCTGCCTGCTGTTCCTCCCCCAGGAGGTTCTGATTTCCTTGGTCTGAGCCATGGCCCCAGGCATCAGTGGCTTTTCAAGGCTCCCAGAGGATTCTCAGGTGTGATTAGGTTAGAGTAGCCCTGGGCTAGGTGAGGTCTAAAATCCCTCCTAGCTAGACATTTTTCTGTCTCAGAACCCTCGTATTAAGTATGTGCTGGTGGGGCACACAGGTGGCTCAGTGGTTGAGCGTCTGCCTTCGGCTCAGGGTGTGATCCCAGGTCCTGGGATCGAGTCCCACATCGGGCTCCCCTTGGGAAACCTGCATCTCTATCTGCCTGTGCTTCTGCCTCTGTGTCTCGCATGAATAAATAAATAAAATCTTAAAAATGTACTGGTGATCTGACACCTTTGTGAAGCCCCAGAGATGCAATTTCTAAACCCATCGTAGGTAACGGCTGGTTTCTAGCTGACTTCTCTAGCCCTCCTATGGGTTCTACTCATAAAACCTTCTGAGAAGCAACAATCACAAAGGGTAATAGTAGGTTCTGGTCAGATGCCTCCCTGTCCTGGTGCCAAGGAGCAGGGAGAGAAGGGGTCCCAGGCTTCTGTATGTCTGAAGCCAGTCCTGACCCACCACCTCCTGGAGAGTGCCGCAGTGGGGTGTGTCTGGGGGAAGAGGGGCATGCCAGGGTGTGTAAACCTCCAAATGGCCCTGTGAGGTGTTGCCAAGCCACTATGAAGTGCAGAAGGGAAGGGACCTGTTGGGGTCACAATGCTGGCAAGTGACAGAGCTGGTGTAGAGAGGGAGATATTCCAGGTCCCCTGCCTTCCCACTGTGTGGAGGATGAGGTGGCGATGCCTTCCTCCAAGGAATGAAAAGGTCCTCTACAGATGGCAGCAGAAGAGCCTAATTGAGAAGAGTGAGAAAGCGGATGGAAGGTGTGTGGAGAGGGAAGGTGTCTGGGAGCCACCACCTGCAGCGTTTCTGGGCACTCTCCCAGGAACATGCTCATGGCCAGGACAAATATACCCTCTTCAGAGGTCTCGGCAATTCATTTTCTTATTTCCTTTTCTTCCTTCCTTCCTTTCTTTCATTCAAGATTTTATTTGAGACAGAGAGAGAACAAGTAAGGGGAGGGGCAGAGGGAAAAGCATAGGGAGGGAGCCCAATGCAGGGTTCAATCCCAGGACCCTGGGATCACGACCTGAGCTGAAGGCAGACACTTCATTGACTGAGCCACCCAGACACCCGGCAGTTCATTTTCAAATGTCATAATTCCATAACCAGCAAGTAAGCTTTTAATTGTCTAACTGCTCAAGTACTTTATCAATAGGATGGTAGACTTGAGTATCACCCAAACGGGAACAGCAGAACCTCATTATACATTTTATTTAAGATTTGAAGACAGACTGCTTACCAGCTAAAGAAAAATGGTACGAAAAAAAAAAAAAGAAAGAAAAATGGTACAAAACGTAACAGCACAAAGTTCTTCTGACCTTGACCAGTGGGATCAAATTCCCCAGGACCTAGGGCAGCCAGGGTGGCTCAGCGGTTTAGCACTGCCTTCAGCCCAGGGCGTGATCCTTGGAGACCCAGGATCAAGTCCCACATCAGGCTCCCTGCATGGAGCCTGCTTCTCCCTCTGCCTCTCTCTCTCTCTCTGTCTCTCATGAATGAATAAATAAAATCTTAAAAAAAAAAATTCCCCAGGACCTGGACCTGGTCATCCCCCCAGTGCATAAGAGAAGCTTAGACAAGAGTCTTGGAGCTAAGGAGGGGGGCGGCCACCAGAGGCTGCCTGAGCCGGCCCCAGGCTTCAGCCTCTCTGTGCTGCCAAGTGGTTCCAAGAGACCAGGTACAGTGACAGGCAGGTAAAGACCAAATAAAACGGGACCTCCAAGAGACGTCTGACAGCAATCTAAACCCAACTTATGTTTGTGTAAGACTGCGTTGCTCGTGTGCATTCAAACGAGGTCATAACTTAACAATTCAACTTAATTTGAAGAGGAAAAAAAGGCATTTTTATGTCTTGTATTTTTCTTGATTTTACAGAAAGCTGAAATACTGAACTTCCTGGTTCAAAGCCAAAGGCCTAGCCATCGTTCCCCTCATGTAGCTGGACCTGTAAGATCCACCTAAGATCTGGTTGAGATGGGCAGGTGCTGCCGATCCCCATGGCTGGGCATAGAATGCCTCAGGCCTGGAGTTGGGGCAGGGCAGAGGAGCACACACACTGGACCTCCACAGCACGGCGTTTCCAAACCGCGTTGTTTTCAAGAAACTCTGCTCTGGGAAATAGCTTCTCTCACAAGCAGCATATCACCTTGTGAGAGTGGACATAGCTCCAGTGGACAAGCTCTCTGGACCACAGTGATGCGAAGAGAAAGTTCCGAGACAGAACTGATGCCTGAATGGACACCCACCTTGATTTGGAAATACTGGAGAGCACGTGGCCTCACTTGCTGCGTCTGTGAAGCACAATGTCATAAATTACCCAGATCTCAGATTTAATATTAACCTTTAAAGGGCATGTCACAAAAATGTATTCTCTAAATATTGGTTGTTAGTTCACTTTGTAAGACTGTCGTGGAGAAGAGGTGTGAGGCTGCCACCCTTCTCTGACTGCACCTGTCACGGGCACTTCCTGCCACCTGACAGTAATTCCAACTGAACTCAGCAGCCCCACGAACGAACAATTCAGCCATCCACGCGAACCACAGCCCAACGAGCTCAGCCTCAAGATTTAATAATAGAGCCTGCGAATATTACTCTAATTTCTAGAGCTGATGAACTTTCAGAGGCAACGCGAGTTCAAATAACGAGCACACACATGACAAAGAACTTGAATCTGAGGTTCTTTGAACTATCCGGTCTAATAAGCACTTGTTCCTTCCTGACAATGGGCATGTACAAGAGGAATCTAAATAATAATTGCTGTAATTATCGTGAAAAATATGCAGAGATTAACGGTGATTATGAAAATCTGTATAATTGTTCTCTGAAATTGTCGCCTGATCAAGTGGTATCTTGAAATGGCCGCTGCCAGAGAACTTTCAACACCGAACACCATGTGGGCACAGAAATGTGACATTTTGGCTTTCTCCCTGTAAAATATTACCCTGTGTTTACGAAGTTGGTTTTCATCATTTCCAAGACCCTGGCCTGCATTTTAACTCTTCGTACCAGGGCTCTGCAGAGGTTCCTAAGACACCCTTAATGGGATGCGTATGTCATTGTGGTTCAAAGCCCCACGTTCAACTTGTTATTTATTCAAATAATTAATTACTCTTGTATCCATCGAGCAGTTTGTCATGACACATTAATGACTTGATAGACTTCTATGAACTGGTGAACACAGAACAGCAGAGCGTTTTTATCGCCATTTAATTTTAAAACGATCCTGTGTGAAATTATCTAGTCGTGAGTGATGGGAGCATAAAGAACAGACTCAGCAAAGCCCCTTTTGGATCATTGCTTTATTAATGGTAACGTCAGGGAAATGAAAAATGCTAACATTGTCATATTCCGCTGCTGGGCGGAGACGGATGGCTGGGGGACCGGGCGGGGGCTCCCAGCGCTCACTGCCAAGAGCACGAAGCCCCTCCAGGCGCCGGGCCGGCGGGACCCAGCCTCATGCACCCACAGGCTCCGCGAAACCACCTCCGTGCCCGGCTTCCTTTCCAGTTTATGGCTCTCGACATCTATTACTTTGTGTGTGTGGTCTTTTTTTTTTTTTTTTTCCTTCACTTGAATTTTCCACTAGTGATATAAAGCACCCTCACGAAAACATTTCACTTTATTGCTTTGAACATTAAACGTTATTAATCCAATAGAAAAACGTTAAAGATATTGCTGTCACCTTTAAATGTGAAATGATATTAGGCGCTAAAAAAACGCTGGGTTAGTAGAAAAGATGTTCCCTTAGTTTTCCTTTCAAGTCTTGAGATAACCGTTTTGGGTTGATGATAAAATAATATTTCTACATGGCTCACAGCACAACATCTGCTTCAAAGACACTTCCTTTTCAGCTATTCTTTTTTTTTTTTTTATAGCGAAAATTGTTTCTCAATTGTTTTAATTACAAACTTGGGAATCTATGCAAACTACTTCCCAGCAGTGTGATTCAAAGACAATAGACAGCAATCCCTGAAGGGCCACGGAGCCAGCCAGCGGGCAGAGGGGGCTCTCTGCTGGCCACGTGCTCGCTCGGCTGGGTCCACAACAGAAGAGGCGGCAGCACACTGTTCCCGCCCTTTGCTGAGAGAGAAGAAAGGGTGGATGGATCTCTCTTCCCTCACAAGCTTCCTGCTTCTGTTTCTGATCCCAAGGAATAGCTCTGCCACCCACCTGGATGTCTAATCCTGGGGCCTGGGACAACAGGGGCTTGTTTCCATCCCTTGCACCTGCTATCAGTCCTTTAGATCCCGAAGAGGGTGGTGATGGTGGCGGTGGCAGCTCACAGTTAATTAAACTCCTACTCTGTGCCAGGCCCTGGTCTAGGTGCTTCCTGTCTACTGACAGATTTCTCAGGACAATGCTGGGTTACGTATTGTTATTCATTATTGTCATCAAACCCCCCACCTCTCAATTTCACAGAGGACATTCAGGCTAAGAGCAGTTAAGCAACCTGCCCAGGAGCTCACGGCCAGCAAGATGCAGAGTTGGATCTGAACCCAGGGAGCTGCCCCTTCCCCACAACACTACCGGGCCTCTTAATTCTCTCTGTAGCATTCTCTCCACAGCTCTGGACTTGGGGGGATGCTCACCCCTATGGCCCTGACATCAGCTGCTCCATAACTCTATTCTCCTACAGAAGGGGATTTGGAAAGGAATGGGGCAAAGCAGCTGCTTCCGCAGTAGACGGAAGTACAAAAATAGTTTGGGGCATAAGACCGGCACATCTATCTATCTGGTGTGAGCTGAGATGGGGTGTCAGAGTTCTGAGGATAAACAAATCAAAGGATCTGAGAAGGTTCAAGCCAGCAATTTAGTTTCATGGAAATGCTTAGTTTAGTTCAGTTCTGTGGAATGCTTTCCTTTTCCAGGTGGAGATACTTGGGTCTGGGTGCTCATGACTTCCACACAGACATTTCCAACAAGGCAGCAGCAAAGTGGGAGCTCAAGCCCTGGTTGCCTGAGACTCCAGGCTGCCTCCACGCAGGACCTGCCTTCTTATGCAGTAAGCGCTGGTCCCCGCATGGGAGCACAGCCTCATTTTGCCCCATCAGCAGAGTCCGAGCAGAGCAAGCAAATGTAGCTAGGTGGGGATCTGCAAGTTCAGAGACTAGGGGTCACAGATTCATTTGGGAGACTGCTAAGGGGCCTCTCAAAGAGATAGAAATCTTCCAGAGCAGCTGAGACAGGTATAGGAGACAACAGATGCCACAGGCAGGAAGAACAGTGGTTTTAAGTAGGAGCCCCAAATGCAAAGTCCAGGCAGATAACCCAAACTGCAGGAGACACTGCTTCTTAGCCAGAGAAACTCCACTGTGAAGCCAGCCCATGGAAAAGAAGCTCTGACCATAGGAAGCCTCTGTCTGGAGAGCAGTCACATCCCTAGAGATGACAAGTGGCATCTCTGTGGGAGAGGTGCTGGTCCAGACAAGTGAGGGACATAAGGCAGGCGCTGGTAAGCTTGGCTTCTGTTAGTACTTTAGAGATGGTGTCTTCAAAGCTGGTGCCCCCACTCTAGAGACACATCCTTTCTCTCCAAACCACAGGTCCTTAAACTTCCAAGTGTGTCAGAATGGTCTGGGATGCTCATTAAAAATGCAAATCCCGGGCAGCCCCGGTGGCTCAGCAGTTTAGCGCCGCCTGCAGCCCAGGGTGTGATCCTGGAGACCCAGGATGGAGTCCCACGTCAGCCTGCTTCTGTCTCTGCCTCTCTCTCTCTCCTCCCTATGCATTCTCATGAATAAATAAATAAAATCTTTTAAAAAATGCAAATCCCTAGCTTCAAACCTCCAGACTTTGACTCAGGAACTCTGGGACACCATGAGAAGCTCAACTCTGCCTGGAGCCAGAGGGTGCTTCAGTGAGGGTCTTGTGGGCACAGTTCTGTGAAGCTTTTATCCACACACACGACTCTCTGTTGCCTGTAAGGACCAACTGTGGCACGGGCAGGCAGTATCGTAGTACCGGTCACAGCTGTCACTTGGTGAAAGGCTTGGACTTAGTGCTAGACACTGTGCTAGACCACATCACAACCCAGAGAGGCAAATGGGGTCACTGTCTCGCGGCCATGGGAAGCAAGGGAGTCATGCTTCCAGGTCAAAGGGAGGCCAGCAGTGTTCCACTTAGAAGGCCAGGTTCTTATACACTCCAAGGTAATTTAAGACAAGATATCAAGAAGTAGCAGGGCCAAAGCACGACCAGGTACTCCACTAAGTAATTATTTATCACTTGTTAGGAGACCTGACCACGGGTTTCTCTTTGTTTATATATTTTGATATTTTGCAGACTGAACCTCTAAAACTCATAAGATGTTAGGAACCCAGGAAGGTCCTTGGTCTGTCTCTGCATCTGCAGTGAATTTCCTGAGCACTCACAGTTTCTATGGCTTTTACCTTCAATTGTAGGAAAAAAAAGGTAACATTCAGATAGCTTGAGACTGTCTTTTCTGGAATCCAGACAGAAGGCTTTCTTTTTCCCTCTCTCTCTATACCTAACTCAAATTGAGCTCTTCATATTTTGAAGCTAAGGAACATATTTCTAATGTGGGCTCGATTCTTGAGTTTCCTTCTTTTTTTTTTTTAAATTATAATTTTTTTAAAATTTTTATTTATTCATGATAGGCACACAGTGAGACAGAGAGAGGCAGAGACACAGGCAGAGGGAGAAGCAGGCTCCATGCACTGGGAGCCTGACGTGGGATTCGATCCCGGATCTCCAGGATCGCGCCCTGGGCCAAAGGCAGGCGCCAAACCGCTGCGCCACCCGGGGATCCCTTGAGTTTCCTTCTTAAAACCTTTCTGGGCGTCCCCGAGTAATGACTTCCAGCCACTTGAAAATCTGCCCTGAATTTTTCAAAGGGACCCTTTGGTCAGAACAAAGTATGAGTAGATACATTTCAATGGAACCTAACAGCTTCTTAAAAAGACACACATCAGTGATTTCTCCACTATGACGGTTTAGGAGCTGCTGCAGCCCTGGGGAGGAGGAACTATAGGCAGGAATTGGGGATGCCTAACAGGAAAGCAGGGGCCTGTCCTTAAAAATACTTTCTGTAAAGCCCCAGGAAAGCGGAAATGTTACGTGAATTTAAAAACCAAAAACCAGGAGAGGAAACAGAGACCATGAGGGTTGGCAACGCTAGGGGTCTGCATGGAGTGAGGGACTCAGCCCAGGGGAGGAGTGGCCAAGAGAAGAGGGAATTCAGACTCTCAGAGTTGTAAGACTTACCCGGTGACCACATGCAGCGCCTTTTGACTTCCTTTTGGGATTGACTGCACACCCATTAACTCCTTTTATCCTAGTTTCTACCCTTTGCCAGTGAGGGCACTGTTCCAGTGTCACCATGACGACACCGGAGCTCAGAGAGGTATATGGGCTTGCTCAATGTGGCTCAGTGGGCCCGTAATGGAACTGGGTGTTGGATATGGGCCTCCTGACTGTGGTGTAATCATTTATTGGGTCAGTGGAAAAACCACTTGGGCAGAGGTCTGGAAAGGACCCCAGATCCCAAAGTCAAAGGCTGCCTCTCCATGAGAGAATATTCAAGGCTGCTGGTCTGGGGGCTCTGGGGGCTTCAGAGGGCAAGGGGGTATTAATAGTTTGCTCAGTCTTTATTAAGAACAAGTTTGCAAGTGGTCTTCAACAGACACCCCTTGAAACCACACCTCTTTTTTGGCTTTTTATTGTTTTGGTTTTGGTGGAGAGGGGGCCCCGATCGGTGGTACTCTCGGCTCCATTCCGTCCAGGCTGTTGGACAAACACCAGACTGTGACTTCATTTTCACCTGAGGTTGAGAAAACATGAGGTGGCTTTCAATGCTGCGCCTGTAAAATCCTACGTGGCTGGGAGTAGGGGTGCTGCTCCAGCATGCCTTTTTCCCATCTGTAGGATGAGATGCGACACTCCTGTAATCTCCATGAAGTCCCCACCACCCAGGGCTACCAAAGATTGGATAAACTATGGAGAAGGCAAAGTATGGGGAAGCCATGTCCTTACTCCTGAAATGGGCTCTCCCTGCTGGTACCTGAGGACACATTTGCAGTGTCTACTGTTGGTGGACATCCTGAAGGTCATGACATGTAATAATTTGTCATTTTGCTAAAGCAAAAACTGCAATTCCACGGGTGGGGAGTCTGGCCAGTAAGTCAGCCCAACACATGCCTGGCACCTGAATTCAGCCCAACTGGGCTACCCACCACTTCTCTCCTGCAAAAGCATTAACTTTCTTGAAGCGACTATTTCGTATTTTGTAAGACTGATGCCACCAAGGAAGAAGGGGAGATTGAGAGAGGTAGAAGAAAATGAAGGGGTGTGAGCAGAGTGTGGACTGCTGACTGCAAGCCCTGCGCTGGCAGTATGGAAGGAGGGGCGGGGACCCGGGATGGTCTGGCTTCAGGACCTGGTGGCTGGACGGCACTGGCCATCTGTGTTGGTGAACCTGGCCTCCGCTAGAAGCAACAGCCTTCTCAGATGGAGGCAAGGCGGCGCCAACAGAGGGCCTGATCTCCTTCCTCCCTAGTTCTGAAGCTGTCTTCACTTTCAGCCAGGTTCCTGCCAACGTTCTGAACATCCTGAGGTGGGGCGGGGGGCAGCGCAGGCAGGGGTAAAAATGGGAACCTCGGCCAAGCACACTTTATAGCCTGATTAGAAAAAACTTGGGTCTTGGCTCAAATCTTTTTGACATAAACAGAACTCCCAGTTAAAAATTATTATTAACAGTGATGTAATATATGGAAGAATTTATTTTAGTGACAAAATTTATTTAAATAACTTTATAAGTGACATCAGTTTTTATTTATAGAATCATTAGTTCTAAAGGTTCACCCAAATGGTTCACTTTTATGTTCCTACATTTCGTGCAGGGAATTATGTGCTAAAGAGCTGTTTCTAAATTTCGGCACTTGGGAACATCTTGGGGAATCATCCTGTGAAAACATTTATGGTCTAATTATTGTGTTAGGAAGAGACATTCAAGATGACCTATCGAAGTTTATTGTTCTAGAATCACCCATGACAGCAAAACCATAACAGAATGCATTAGAGTCTCAAAAATGCTCTATACCCCAATTATTCAGTGGGGTCTTCTTGGGGCTAAACACATGCAGCCGTTAAAAACCGACCATGGCCACACTGCCAGCCTTTGCAAGGTTATCCTTGCTTGCGGCTGGGAAATTCCTTTGGCTCATCAGCCCAGCCTGAGGCCACGGGTGCTCCCAGTTGCACAGACCGTGGTTTGCAGGAGTGGCTGAAGAGCTGTGAACAGTGCCCCACCAGGGAAGGTTTTCCTCCAGAAGAACAGAAAGGCCAATTTGGCACCCCGCCCCCACCGACCAAGACTGGGAAGGGGATGAAGAGGCTGGAGCCGTGCGCCCTGCATGGCCGTGAAGTAAGCTGGGAGAATATTTAGGAGGACAAACTGGAGGCAGCTGCAGAGCTTTTGTGGTTAAGGGGATCAAGGGGGCAGAGCAAACACATTTTAACAGCCAGACTCCTCCCTTTACACATGTGTAAAACCTTTGGAATTTCACTGGAAAACTTTATTTCAGAGGTAACTTTGAAGTTTGGAAATAAAAGCAGAGAGGCTATTTTTCAGTCCAGAAAGAATGGTTTCAAACTGAAGGGCCCAAAGGAAGGTGCTAATGGGTGTAAGTCATACTGACTCCAGGGGATGTGCTCTGTGCGTTTGTCTCTGGAAGCTTTTCCTCTGTTACTGCATTTCTTTCTCAGATTGGTTTGTTCTCTCTCTCTCTCTCTTTCCTATCAGGGCCTGGTGATCCTGCACCCCAGGCCTGGATGGTACCCGGGTTGATAATGATGATCCAGAGAGAAGCAGAGGCCGTGTGTGTGTGTGTGCGCGTGTGTAGAAAGAAACTACATGAGCTTTATAGCTGAGCAGACACCAAACCCGTGTGCCTAACTACCTCCTCCATGAAGCACACACAGGGCCAGCACTGTTGGAAATAGGGTTCCTCCAGAGTCCATGAGCAGAGAGGAAATGGTCACTGAAATGTCAACCTTAGAGTTAAAAATAAAACTCCTAACTTGAGAGCATCACATGGACGAACAGTGACTCTGCCGTTCTACCTCTGAGCCCTTGGATCCCTGTCCTGCCCTCACCAGGACCCTGGCCCACCCCCCCTTCAGCTGGCCTCCCTCATTCACCAGGGACCAGCCGCCTCATGGGCAGGGATGCCGAGCGCCAGCTGTTCAGGGAGAGCTCACAGGGAGGTGGCATCCTTGTGGGGTTTGTGTACATGACACCAACACCAGCAAAATAAGATGCTCAATAAAAACTTCTTGCATCGAAGAAACAGGGGTCTTATTTTTCATTGTCATGTATCTCACAGCTGATAAGAAAAGACACACTACAAGTGCCTTAATCAGACTTTCCTATAATCCCTACTTAACAAAGACTGACCTGAAGCTCAAAGGCAGTGAAGGGGCTTGTCTTAAGGGCAGAGCTGCTACTTGGGTCCCAGGGCTTTATTTTTTTTTTTTTAATATTTATTTATTTATGATAGTCACAGAGAGAGAAAGAGAGAGAGGCAGAGACACAGGCAGAGGGAGAAGCAGGCTCCATGCACTGGGAGCCCGACGTGGGATTCGATCCCGGGTCTCCAGGATCGCGCCCCGGGCCAAAGGCAGGCGCCAAACCCCTGCGCCACCCAGGGATCCCGGGTCCCAGGGCTTTAAAATGAAACTATCTGCTGCTAGAGTTGCCATCCCACACTCCATCACAGGCCGCTTGTCCCAGAGAAAGAACTGGAAGTTGCTGAGCATTCCACAGCTCTTTTATATTCCGTGTCGGTTAGCAATTATCCCTGAACATCCCCTCCTTTCCTCCCTCCTAAGAGATTCCAATTATTCTTCCAATCATTTCAGCCAACACTCTTACCCCAACCCAAATCACACTCCCAAACAACACGCATCTGAAAGCAAAGGCACTGGCAAACGGGCTCGGACAACTCTTTCCTTCCTCTGCCGGGTGGGGCACTTTCTACCTCTTAACCCAGCACAGAGAGGAGGCTGGCTGAACAGCCGCCAGGTTATTCCCAGCAATATTCAGAACAGAATCAGTATCCAGTACCAAAAAGCTGGAGGCCCCCAAGTCACCAAACAGATCTGCCTCACTGGGGAATACCATTCCCTGGCTCCCCCACCAACTCCGAGGACAAGTAGGCCTACATGCACCTAACAGCTGAGTGCTGGCTTTGTAGATGGAGGGAGAGTGCCCTAGGCCAATGGCAAGGGCCTGTCTTCTGTGCCTTTATGGCTCAAAATAAAGCAGAGTGACTGGCAGGAGGCAGGCCTCAGGGTTTAATAAATGGCTGGCTGAAGGGCCTACATCCCACTCTGGGAACTACGCTTGGTCTGTTTTTTACACTGCAAATTCTGCTTGGAAGCCTTGCACGCACGGCCAAATGGGTGTGCGTGCATTTGCACGTGTGTATGCATGCCTACAGGCGGGTGCACCCACAAAACAAAGATCCTCCTGGGCGCTTGGGAATGACTTTCCTTTTTTAACCTGCCTGAGCAAAAGAAGGCACCTCTGCTGGTCACTGACACCTCAAAAGTCTGAACGAGGCTTGGGCTGGTGGACCCCTTGCCTCCCACACATACAGGGGCTGCTGGGAAAGGAGTTTCCCAACAACGAGTGAGGGGGGATGAGGAATGAAACACTGTGACTTTCATAACCACCCAGCTCTGGACATTCCAGGTATCCTCAACCAGCCCACATGGAATTTACACAGACTCTGCCAACAGCGCAGGATCAGTCGCACGAATCGCCTAATCTGTTCTTTTTATTCTGCCTGGCTTGTCATTGCTTACCTGTGCCCCGAGGCTGTGAGTTCTGGGGCATCTTTAAAGCTAAATTGGAAAGATAAATAAATGCTTTCCAAGGATATGTGTCGTGGGCACCCAGGCCAGGCCCTCCAGCATTCTCTCTTCCTACCTCCAGAAGGCAGGGGACGAGGGCAGTCCCACCCCTGAGCTCCCTGTGCCCCCTCCCCCTGCTTCTGCTCCCTCACTTGAACTCCTACTGCTTGCGGGGCTTGACCACATCCGCTCCTCTCTGAGCCGTGGTCTGGTCTCCTCTGAGCACAGGGGTCCACTGGGTGTAGCTCTCAGGACCTTACCCTCAACAAGTGATCACAGCCCGTCCTGACCACTCCTCCACATACAAGGTGCCCCAAAGGGCAGACCCCCTTCAACCATTCCCCTCTCCCTGCTTCCCCAGCTCACTCTGAGGATGAGCACCTGTTGTGGACCAGGTGTCTTGCAAGTTTTATCTCACAGAATCTTCGCTGTGTTTTTGGAGAAAGCTTTTCACGCCTGTATTTCTGTTTCTACAGGAGAGGAAAGAGAGTGTGGCAGTTGAGAGGAGGGCTAACCTGTGTAAGTGGTAAGTGAACTAAGTTGTCTGTGCCTTTGTTTCTGGAGCTGTGCACTTGGATTAAGGAAGCCTCCACCTCTTAAGGTTGTCAGGGCAGAAGAGACAGTTTGGGGAAAACACTCAGAACAGGGACTGATGCTATTATCATCATTCACTTTCCAAATGTGAGCAATGTCCATTCTGGAAACCCTCCGTCACTGGGCCCTCCACCCCAACCCTACAAAAATCAGTTTCCTGTAAATAATCCTCATACGGGAGAGGAAGCAGGGCAGGTGCCCCTGAATCCACGAGGCTGCCGTGACATGACAAATAAGCTGCAGGCTGACAGTGTCTCCAAGACATATTGGAGTTTACTTTGTCGTTTGGGCTTGCCATCTGTGCCACCCCAGAGGGGGCTGGCTTCCCAGGCTGCTCTGGGAGCAAGCGGGAGAGTCCACCAGTCCCTGGACTGATATGTAAGCTCAGCTGGCCATCCGTTAGGCTGCCTAATGAGAGAAAATGAAATTTGCCCACTGCCTTCCTAGGAGCCAGGCCTTCCTTCCCAGGGCAGGCCCGGGTCTGTGCCCTGCACAGCGTAGGTAACCAGCAGTGCTCAGCACCTAATGAGGCTTCCCGCCTGTGCTGCTTTGCAGCTGCTGCTGCTGCTCCGGCCTGGCCCAGGCTGCTGGCTGGAGGGGAGACCAGACAGTGATATGAACTTTACTGCAGAGCCTGCAGTCAACTCTGATGCTTGTATCAGGAGGCTGGGGTTGTGAAGACTGCTGAGGCCAAGCATCTCCCTCATGGAGGAGACCATCTAGGAAATAAGGGAACGTAAAGCTGAGAGCAGGGCGTGAAAGGCTAGGATGGGATTCTGTGGAAGCCAGAGTGCAGGCACTGTTGAGATTTACTGTGTGATCTTGGGAAATCCACTCACCTCTCTGAACCTCCTTTATAAAATGGGGATAACAGGAACACCACCTGCTTCCCAGGGTGGTTATACATATTAGGTAAGTTCACACACGAAGGTGATTTAGCTCAACAGAGACCTTTATGCCCGAAACCAGACAGACACACCTATCACTTGCTCTTTCAAGGCAAGGCTGGTCAGGAGAGGACAGAAGCCAGTCTTTCTCACTGCAGGGAATGAGTCCAGCAGCCCCTAGGATATAGGGCCTCCTGGGCCTTGGCCAGCCCTTCCAGGTTCAGAAATACTCCTCAGTCTCTGGGCAGGAAAGGTAGGAAGTGGCTAAATTTGCCCAAATTATAGGCTGTCCTTACTTTTAACCATGAAGAATGACTTTCTGTCTTCCTCTGGAAATGAGCCTTAGCAAGAGGGGCTGTGGGTATATTCACTCTCATCTGAAACCACGCTAATGACAGGAAACCAGGGAGGCCGTGCTGTCTATCAGGCAGACAGCCCAAGAGAAAAGGGCCTGCAGACCTCTGTGGCCCAGGATCACCCTGTGGATGCTGGTACCGTATGTGCCCATGGCCAACGGGCCTTCTCCAGTGACCTACCTCAACACACTGAAGGGCAACATGATTTCTACAATTTGTACCACATGCTTTTGGTGGCAGGTCACAGCAAACTGGTGTGCAAGGGGCCTCATGCTTTCTGAGCCCCCAACCATTGTCCCCAGGCTCCCTGCTGGCACTGTGCACATAATCAACCACACTTGGCCCTGTGCTGGCACACAGGAGGTGCTCAGTAATGGCCGACTGAATGTGCTGTTGAACCTCACAGCCCCATGTGTGGGAGGAGTGGGGAGCCCTGCCATGGACGGAAGGATGGCAAGCCTGGGTGAGAGCAGCTGCAAGTGCCAGGAATGGTGTCTGGCCTGGAAGGCAGGTGCTTCCAACACCCCGGCTATTTCTTCTATACTATGCCGTCCAGTGTTCTGTGTCTGTCCCTGGAGAATCACCAGGGAACATGGGAAAGCTTTACAGTAGGACTTCTAGTGATCAAAATGTTGGAGTAAGGTTGTTGAATTTTTTGTTTTTAATGAATTACTTGGTGTTTCATGATGAACTCTTAAAAACAGAGTAGTCTAGTAGCAGCGATTGATCCCTTTACAACAAAGTGACTAGGTGGCAGAGAAAGACTGAGCAGGCCTAGACTTGGTACCATATAGTGGGCTGGGGGAACTCTGAAAGCAGAGCTTCTGCCCACAAGGGGTGGATGTGGGTGGCTGGCTGCATACGAGGGCACTTGAGAGGTATGTGTTCATCTTGGGTATGAGGGTGGGCTGGAGCCACTTGTGGAAGGCACAGAGGAGTACAGGCATCACCAGGGATGACTTCCAGGAAGAGCAGGACTACAGTGTAGGCTGGAGGCTGGGGAGGATGTGGGCGGGGAACAGGAAGACCTTCTGCAACGCAAGGAAAACCAAGCAAAGGCCTATGTGGGCAGCACCCTAGGAGGAACCTCAGGTGGCCAGAGTAGATGGAGGAGTGAGAGAGCTCACAGCCATGCTATGAGGCCCCTGCAAAGCACCTGATAGCCAAATGGGACAAGAGCCTTCTAGAGCATAAGGCCCAAAACACAAATGGAACAAAAAGGGGCAGATATTATTTTGATGGAAGATAAAATACACAGTCACAAACCTTCATGGTCTGAATAACACTACATTGAAACATACAAAATAAAACACTCAAAAATGATTAGGACATCAGAAGAAATTATAAAACAGTAAAAGCTAGCATTCTTTGGCCAAGTAGGGGATGGAGATATGGATGTGGATATATCCATCCATCCTACCTGATCAAAGAACTGTTGCGTGTGTATCTCAAACACGGTGCCTTATAGAAAGAAGACGTATTTTCAAGTGTCAATTGAATACTTACTGAAACCGGTAATACATTAGATGACAAGCTCCACTGATTTGAAAAAATAAAACATTACAGAGATCATGTTCTCTGACCAGTGTGCAAGAAAGTTAGAAACAAATTAAAATCTCACTCAGAGAAAGTACCTGAGTCAGAGAGGAAATCAAAAGTAAAATTATTGTGTATTTATAAACATGATGACTATATATCAGACTTCACCAAAGTGACACATAGACATACTTCTATAGCTTTGAATACTTTTGTTAAAAATCATAAACATATCAGAGGCACCTGGGTGGCTCAGTTGGTTACGCATCTGACTTTTGGTTTTGGCTCAGATAATGATCTCTGGGTTATGAGCTCAACACCAGGCTCAGCAAGGAATCTGCTTGAAATTCTTTCACTCTCTCTCCCTCACTGCTTTCTTCCAGCTTCCAGGCACTCTCTCTCTCCAATAAATAAAATCTTTAAAAAATAAAAAAATCATGAACAATAAATGAGGTGATGATCCAACTCAAGCATATATATATATATTTATATATATATATATATATATAAATATATATATATAAACAAAGAAGCCAAAAGAAGGTAGAAAAAGGAATAAAGATAATGAAACAGAAAGACTAATGCCTTTGTAAATAGATTAAAAACTGGTTATTTAAAAAGATAAATATAGCAAATAAATCCTTAGCAAGACAAAAGGAAAAAATTAGGAATATATATGACTGCAGGCATATTAATTTTAAAATCAAGACAAACTCTTAGGTAGAGCTTTATACCACTGAAGTTTATTTTATTATTATTATTTTTACTTCATCTTTTTTAAGAGGGGGTGAGGAACAGAGGGAGAGAGGGAGAATCTTAAGCAGGCTCCATGCCCAGTGTGGGGCCCAGTGTGGGTCTCATGGCCCTGAAATCATGACCTGAGCCAAAACCAAGAGTTGGACCCCTAACCAACTGAGCCACTCAGGCACCCCTACACTACTAAACTCTAAAATTTAGGTGAAAGGACAGGTTTTTCTTTCAAAGAAAATACAAATGATGAAACTGGGTCAAGAAAAAGCAGAAAGCCTGAAAAAAAATCATTGTGAAAGAAAGTGAAATAAATTGGTCCTCCTCCTGGGATGCCTGGGTGGCTCAGTGGTTGAGCCTCTGTCTTTGGGTCAGGTCGTGATCCTGGGATCCAGGATCGAGTCCCATGTTGGGCTCCCCGCCAGAAGCCTGCTTCACCCTCTGCCTGTGTCTCTGCCTCTCTGTGTCTCTGAACCTCCTTTATAAAATGGGGATAACAGGAACACCACCATCATGAATAAATAAATAAAATCTTTACAAAAAAATGTTCCTCGTCCCAAAGTACTTGCTAGCTCCCTAGGTCCATTTAGTTTTTACAGGGAAATTTTTTTTCACCCACTCCAACACTCCAAGGAATAGAAATTACAGTATCTTAAGAATATTCTCATATTTGAAAGAAAAATTCTGATTCTTAGATCACTCAAAAATAATACCTTAATAAGCATTAAGCCCAATCTTGTATAAATACCAAAATCCTAACTTAAATAACAGCAGCTCAGATCTAGTACTTAAATAATAACGCACCACAGTAAAGAAGGATTCATTTCGGAAATAAAGCAATTTTCTCAATGTGAAATCATCAAAATAAAATGATTCGTACCAATAAGTCAAATGAGAAAAAATGCAATATTGTATGGATAGATTTTGAAGTGATTTTTATTTGAAATTGAAATTAGTGTCTGAATTTAAAAAAAAAAAAAAAACAAAAACCCACAAACTCCCGGAAAAGTGGGAAGAGAATTATTCCTTTAACATGATCAAACTCTCTCCTACATTAACACCCTACCTCAGTGTTGACCACAAAACGCTAGAAACATTCATCCCTACTGAAGTCAGGAACCAGGTAAGAATGCAAACTACTGCTACTATCATTTGTTGCTTTGGAATTTCTGGCCAACAATATAAATAAAGCAAGAAAAAGAAACGTATAAACGTTATCAAAGAGACAAAATTGTATTTGCAGATGATAATGTTGTCTACTGAGAAAACCCAAGTAAATCAGTTGGAAGCTACTAGAAATAACATGCATAGAAGACAGGGAACCAGTTATAAAATGAAAGAACCAAGAATACTTTAAAACATATGTATAAGCAACTCCTGGATAAAATAAAGTGAGCAAGACAACCACAACAAAAATTTGAAACCTAGGAATTCGATAAATAGAAAGTAAATGATAATATTTTACTAAATGATATAAAAGAACATTTGAATAAATGGAGAGTCATGTTACACTTCTAGGAGAAAAGATCAAGTATTTTAAAGATGACTATTCTCCTTAAATTAATTTACAGCTTTGATATTTTCTCAAACATAATCTTAAAAGTATTTTCTTTGGAACTTAAAGTGATTTTTAAATTTCAACTGGGTAAAAATTTGAGCTAGAATTACATTTTGAAAACTACTACAAAGGATAATAAGACAGGATACCAAAATACATACGTTTATAATTGTTAAAATGTGTTGAAATAATAAATAAAATAAACTAATAGCTAAAAATATGATCCTCCCATCAGAATATGTACTCAAGTCAATAGGGACACAAGCCACAAAATATAATGTATATTCGATTTATGTAAGATTGTTTTCAAATGAGTTGGTTTAAAAAAAGATTTAATAAGTTGTGCTAGGACAAAGATGATTTGGAAAAACAGACCCTTACCTCAGGTTATATATCAAAACAAATCACAGATGGATTTTAGGTTAAAAAAAAAAAGTAACAGAAGTACTGTGAGCTAGAGAAGGCCTTCCTAAAATGTGAAGGTGCAAAACATAACGGGGAAAAAAAAGCAAAATAAAAGGAGAAACCAAAAACTGGGGGAAAAAACGTAGTGGTAACATGACAGCAGAAAAAGACTGCTCCATTAGGAGCTGCTACATACAGCTTGAACAACAAAAGCCAGATGACTTTAAGAGAAAAAGCAGCAAGGTCATGAACAGGAAAGGTCCAGGGGGAACCAGTGGCCACCATGCAGCACAGGGAAATGTGCCCATGTGTTGAGGTACCATGACCTCTTTCAAATGGATCAGGATTTTGGAAAGTAAGGCTAACCTCTCTCACATTTGCCTAAGTGTAAATGGATTCAACCATTTTGGTGGGTAATTTGTCATTACATATGGAGAGGCCTAGAAATGCACACTTACCCTAAGTGAACAAAGATGTATCTGAAGGAAAGTATTTTAGCAGTGAGGACAACGTAAATATCCAGCCTTAGAGGACCTGTTAGATAAAGTGCACTACATACAGTAAGAAGATTACACAACCGTTAACCTTTGTCTTGGGGAAGGTGACGGAATGGCACAGAGGAAGCCTGTGACCAGGTCTCAGAATGGAATGGAAACTCGAAGCAATAAAAAGGAACAAGCTACTAGGGTCCCTGGCTGGCTCAGTTGGTGGAACATGTGACTATTAATCTCAGCGTTGTGGATTCGAGCCCTATGTTGGGTGTAGAGATGACTTAAAATAAATATTACAAAAAAAAGTGCAAGGTATCGATATATGCAGCAAGGATGAATCTCAAAAACATGATGCCGAGCAACACACAAAGCTACATCATGTAAGACTCCATTTATGACACATGAAACACATGGGTGATTATCACGGACTGGGCATGGGATGGGAAATGACCAGCAGCAGGAATTGGAGACCTTTTTGGGATGATGGAAAAATTCTGTATCTCACTTCTGGTGGTGGTTACATGACATTTTCATGGCAATGTGACATTTACATTTGTCAAAACTCATTGAACTGTACACATTAAAAGGGTGAATTTTATTGTATGTAAATTATACCTCAATAAATCTGACAAAAAGCCAGAATGGACAATTAGGTCGAAATGTACAGTAAAATATTATTAGAAAAAAAGGTTTGAGATATATCCTAAAATAGTGTCTGAATTTATAATTCAGAAAAGTTTGTGTCTGTTTTTGATGAAAAATATTTATCAATGAACTGTTCTGTATAGCAACAAACTTTTTAAGGTTCTTATAGGAACTGCTGAGTCCCATAAACCCTGAGGCAAAATTTTCTGGAACACCTCTGTTTCACCCCTGCAAAATGCCTGGCTCTCAACAGGTGCTCAGAAGGAGTGGTGGGAGGGCAGAGCAGCAAGAACCACCGCCTAGTCCAACAGCTTCATTTTACAACTGGGAAAGCTGAATCCAGAGAAAAGGAATGACTTTCTCAAGTTTGGAAGAGGTCAAAATGAGCCCTAAACCCCAGGGAACAGCACTATTTCCACCAGACTGGAACACCTGTGAAAATCCTGGTGCTAATACCTAACTATGCCAGGAGAGTCAAGCTCCTGATGAGTTGAAATAAGCTACAGAAACTAAAGTAACTATAGGCCAATGTTTTCTAAACTTTAGGAAACGTCTCACATCCCAGCGTCACTCATTTTTTTTTTCCAGTATAATGATCGACTTTATATTTTTCTGTATATCTGAAAACCTACTTTAAAATTTAAAAAAATATTTTACTTTTATTTTGTATTATTTTTAATTTTTTTCTGAAACTTTTTTGTTGAAGTTGAAACTCACTTTTTAAAAATTGCAGTATAAATGACATACAGTATTTTATTAGTGTCAGGTGTATATCATAGTGATTTGAAATTTTTATACATTATAGAAATGATCCCCATATGTCTAGTTACCATCTGTCACCATAGAAAGTTTTTATAATATTAGGAACTATATTCCCTATGCTGTACATTACATCCACATGACTTATTTTATAACTGCAAGTTTCTACCTCTTAATCCCATCTATTTCACTTACCAACTCCCACCCAACCACCATTCCCTCGGTAACCAGAAGTTTGCCTCCTGTATTTATGAGTCTTTTTCTGGTTTGACCTTTTTTTTTGTTTTGTTTTGTTTTTTTATTCCACATATAAGTGAAATCATGATATTTGTCTCTCTCTGTTTGACTTATTTCACTTAAAACAATACCCTCAAGGTCCACCCATGTTGTTGCAATTGGTAAGATTTTTAGTATTTTCTTATGGCCGGATAATACTATATTGTATGTATATACTGCACGTTTTTTATTCATTCATCCATCAAGGGACACTTGGGCTGCATCCATATCTTGGTTATTGTAAATAATGCTGCAATAAATGTAAGGGTACATATATCTCTTCAAATTGGTGTTTTCATTTTCTTTAAATACCCAGAAGTGGAATTGCAGAATCCTATGGTAGTTCTATTTTTAATTTTCTGAAGGACTTCCATATTTTCCATAGTAGCTGCCTCAATTTACATTCCCATCAACATTGTACAAGAGTTCCCTTTCTCCATATTCTTGCCAACATTCATTATTTTGTGTCTTTTTGATAATAGTCATTTTGACAGTGATACCACACTGTGGTTTTGATTTGCATTTACCTGAAGATCAGTTGAACATCCTTTCATGTGCCTGTGGGCCATGCTTAAGTCTTCCATGAAAAATGTTTATTAAGATTTTTGCCTGTTTTTTAAACTGGGTTGTGTTTTTGATACTAAGTTGTATACCTTCTTTATATATTTTGGATATTAACCCCTTATCAGATGTATGATTTGTGAACATCTTCTCCTATTTAGTAGGTGGCCTTTTCATTTTGTTGATGTATAAAAGTTTTTTTCTTTCTGTATAAAAGCTTTTTCAGGGACTCTTGGGTGGCTCAGAGGTTGAGCGTCTGCCTTCAGCTCAAGGGATGATCCCAGGGTCTGGAATCGAGTCCCACATTGGGCTCCTTGCAGGAGAGCCTGCTTCTCCCTCTGCCTATGTTTCTGCATCTCTCTCTCTCTCTCTGTGTCTCTCATGAATAAATAAATAAATAAAATCTTTTTTTTTTAAAGCTTTTTCATTGGGTGTTTTAGTTTTTCTTGCCCTTGCCTGAGGAGACTGCCTCCCTCCCCCTAATATTGCTAAAACCAATGTCAAATTGGTTACTTACTGATTATGTTTTCTTCTCGGAGTTCTGTGGGTTCAGGTCTTAAATTCAAAGGTTTTAATCCATTTTAAATGTGTTTTTTTTGTAGATTATGTAAGATGGTGGTCCAGTTTATCTTCTGTATGTAGCTGTTCAGTTTTCTCAACATCATTTATTAAGGAGACTGTCTTTTCCCCCACTGTATATTCTTGCCTACTTTATCACAGATTAGTTGACTTTCTATGTGTGGTTTTACTTCCAGGCTTTCTATTTTATTCCACTGATGTGTGTCTATTTTCATGCTAGTATCATACTGTTTACTACAGATTTGCAGTATACTTTGAAATCAGGAAGTATGATACTTTCAACTTTGTTCTTCCTCAGTATTCCTTTGGCTATTAGGAGTCTTCTGACTGCATGCAAATTTCAGGACTCTTTGTTCTAATTCTGTGAAAAATGCCATTAGACTTTTGATTGAGGGCAGCCTGGGTGGCTCGGCAGTTTAGCACCGCCTTTGGCCCAGGGTCTGATCCTGGAGACCCGGGATCAAGTCCCACGACGGGCTCCACGCAGGGAGTCTGCTTCTCCCTCTGCCTGTGTCTCTGCCTCTCTCTCTGTCTCTCATGAATAAATAAATACAATCTTTAAAAAAAAGAATTTTGATTGAATCTGCAGATTGCTTTGGGTGAATGTTAATTCTTCCAACCCATGAGCACGAATTATCTTTCCATTCTTCTTCTGTGTCTTCTTCAATCTCTTTCACCAGTGTCCTATAGTTTTCAGTATAGGTCTTTCACCTTGGTTAAATTTATTCCTAGATATTTTATTCTTTTTGATGCAATTACAAATGAGATTTTCTCTTATAGCTCATTATTAGTTTGTAGAAACACAAGTTCTATAGATTAAGTTGGTATCCTGTGACTTTATTGAATTCGTTTACTAGCTCTAATTTTGTGTGTGTGTAAAGCCTAGGGCTTTATGTATATAAATAATGTCATTTACAAATAGTGACCATTTTACTTCTTACTTTCAAATTTGAATTCCCTTTATTTCTTTCTATTGCCCAACTGATGTGGCTAGGGTTTTCAATACTATGTTGAATAAAAGTGGTGAAAGTGGGCATCCTTGTCTTGTTTCTGATTTTAAAGGAAAAGGTTTAGTCTTTTCACTACTGAGTAGGATGTCAGCTGTGGGTTTGTCATATATGGTCTTTACTATGTTGAGATAATTTCCTTCTATATTTACTTTCCTCAGAGTTTTTATCATAAATCGATGTTGTATTTTGTCAAATGTTTTTTCTGCATCTACTGAGAAAATTATATGATTTTTATCCTTCATTTTGTTAATGGGGTGAATCACACTGATTTATGGATGTTGAGCCATCCTTGCATTCCTGGAATAAACTCCACTTGATGAATGATGTATGATCCTTTTAATGTATTGCTGAGTTAAGTTTGCCAATATTTCATTTAAAAATTTTGCATCTATATTGCCATGTAATTTTGTGTGTGGTGTCTTGGTCTGATTTTGGTATCAGGGTAATGCTAATACCAAACTCATAAAATGAGTTTGAAAGTGTTTCTCCCTCTTCAATGTTTTGGAATTATTTGAGAGTGGTAGGTACTGACTTCAAATATTTGCTATAATTCACCTGGGAAGCCTTCTGACTCAGACTTCTGCTTTTCAGAAATTTTAAAATTACTGACTCAACTTATTACTTGTAATCAGTCTATTCAGATTTTCCATTTCTTCATGATTCAGTGTTGGAAAGCTGGGTATTCCATTTTTTTTTTCTAGGCGTTTTAATTTGTTGGTATATAATTGTTTGTAATAGTCTCTTATCTCTTGTGTTTCTGTGGTGTCAGTGGTAACTGCTCTTTCATGTCTGATTTGGGCCTTTTTCTTGATGAGTCTGGCTAGAAGCTTATTAATTTTGTTTATCTTTTCAAAGAATCAGCTTTTACTTTCATTGGTACTTTCTATTTTTTTGTCTTCATTTATTTTAATTCTAATCTCCATTATGTTCTTCCCTCTAACTTTGGGCTTTGTTTATTCTTTCTTTTATAATTCCTTTAGGTATGAAGTAAGATAGTTTGAGATTTTTCTCATTTCTTGAGGTAGGCCCTGAATCACGATGAACTTCTCTCTTAGAAATGCTTTTGCTGTGTTCCATAGATTTTTTTTAAAGATTATTTATTCATGACAGAGACAGAGAGAGAGAGGCAGAGACACAGGCAGAGGGAGAAGCAGGCTCCATGCAGGGAGCCTGATGTGGGACTTGACTCCGGGACTCCAGGATCATGCCCTGGGCCAAAGGCAGGTGCTAAACTGGGATCCCTATTCCATAGATATAGATTTTGGACAGTTGTATTTCCATTTCTTTCAGGATATATTTTGATTTCCACTTTTATTTCTCTGTTGACCTGTTGGTTGTTTAGTTTCCATGTATTTGTGTTTTTCCCAGTGTTCTTCTTGTAACTGATTTCTAGTTTCATACATTGTGGTCAGAAAAGATGCTTGATATAATTTCATGAACTTTAATTTATGAGACTTGTTTGGTGGCCTAACATATGACCTAGCCTGGAGAATGTTCCACGTGCACTCAAAAAGAATGTGCATTCTGCATTTTTTTGGATGGACTGCTCTGTGTACCTCTATTTCACCCATCTGTTCTAATTTGTTGTTTACCGCCAATGTTTCCTTATTGATTTTCTGTCTGGATTATCTGTCCATTGATGTAAGTGGGAATATTAAAGTCCCTTATTATTCTAGTATTGCCAGTTTTCTCCTCTATGTCTGTTAATATTTGCTTTATATATTAGGTGTTCCTACATTGGGTGCATAAATATTTAAGAATACTATATCCTCCTCTTGGATTGACCCTTTATCATTATATAATGCCTTTCTTTGTCTTTTGTTCAGTCTTTGTTTTAAAGTCTATTTTGTCTGATAGGAGTATCATACTCCAGCTTTATTTTCATTTCCATTTGCATGGCACATCTTTTTCCACTCCTTCACTTTCAGTATGTGTGGGTCTTTAGATCTGAAATGAGCTTCTTGTAGGCAGTATATAGATGGATCTTCTTATTTTTGTATCTTTTCAGTCACCCTGTATCTTTTGATTAAATGTAAATGGACTGAATGCCCCAAAGTACTTGCTGACAGGTATGCACTTACTGCTATCTTGTTACTGTTTTCTGGTCATTTTTGCTGAAACTCACTTTTTAAAAAATTTTTATTATTTTTTAAAAGTTTATTTATTTATTTATTTATTTATTTATTTATTTATTTATTTATGAGAGAGAGAGAGAGAGAGAGAGAGAGGCAGAGACACAGGCAGAGGGATAAGCAGGCTCCATGCTGGGAGCCCAATGTGAGACTCGATCCCGGGACTCCAGGATTGCGCCCTGGGCCAAAGGCAGGCGCTAAACTGCCACCCAGGGATCCCCTGAAACTCACTTTTTAAAACTCAAAACCACCATTCCTGTGTAAATGCTCTCACTTCCCTGTGAGAGTCTGACCATTCATTGCCCCCACTGCCATGGGCAGGTCAATGCCTCCTGGGGAAGAGAACACACCCCTGCGTTCTGATGTTGGCTGGGCTAGATGCCTTGCCATGTCTGACAGAAACTTTTAGAGCCACTGGGTGTTACTTCTGGGGCTCTTGCTCTTTCCCTCTATTCTGACATCCATATACTGCAGATTGGGGTTACCTTTAGTCTGTGTCCCAGAACACAAAGACCTACAGAGCAGGACCCCACCAACCTGCAGTCACCGCCTGAGAACCTGAGTAGCATACAAAATGGTGTCATTGTACTCTACTGAGATTTGGGGGATTGTTTGTTACTGCAGCATAATCCAAAGACTAATTAACATACCTACTTTAATCTTACTCTAAACAATGCTATCCACTGATATGCTGTTATGGGCGAAATAAAAAGTTAAAAAGGCCTTTCAGATCTCATAATCCCTCGTGGGCACATGCCCCATCTTGCAGGAAACACTAGTACAGCCTGAAGGAGGTATAACAGATGGGTACCAGAGGAGATGTAGATAAAGAAGCAGCTCTGATTCTAGGGCCACACAGATAAATTTCAGAGCTTTCTGAATTTGCCCCCAAGAACTGTAAGCTGCACCATCAATTTCATAATTTGCTGTGCTCATATGTGTATATAACTACTTTAAAAATACACATTCAATTGTAAGACAAATCCAATATTCAGAAATCTCAAAATATGTAGGGAAAGTACAGCTAAGATTCAAGGCAAACTGGGAAGCATGGAGAAATCATAGTCAAGGAGAGGACCATGTGGCCAACTCTTTCCCGAAGCAGTTAGCTTCATTACTTAGCCCTCCAGGTACTAATTCTTCCTTCTTTCTTTTCTTTCTTTTCTTCTTTCTTTTTTTTTTTTTAAGATTGTATTTATTTATTCATGAGAGACACAGAGAGAAAGGCAGAGACACAGGCAGAGAGAGAGGAGAAGCAGGCTCCATTCAGGGAGCCCGATGTGGGACTCGATCCCAGGTCTCCAGGATCATGCCCTGAGCCAAAGGCAGACACTCAACCACTGAGCCACCCAGGCATCCTGGTACTAATTCTACTTAAAACAAAATCCACTCTGACCACCTAAGAATAAAAATGTCCATACCTGCTTTACCACTTAATAATTTAGATACTTGGCATAATGGGTACCATTCAGCTTTCTAGAACTTCCAGTCAGCTTTATCACACTCCAATCACTAATGGTCCACTTGCTTGGTTCAGGTAAATTACATTTGCATATGCAAATTATGCCTAAATACTCTGTACTATTAATGTTATCACTAATTACATAATAATAGTTACCAATTTCCACACGGATCAAACTTACAGTTTTGTAGCTATTAGGGAAATTGTGCTTTGTAATTAAGATAATCCTCATTTCCAGATGCTAATTAACTATATAATAATTAGTCTCATTCACTAATGCAAATTAAGGATTTTCATCTTTATTGATAGAGGAATTGCTTCTTATCGGTTAAGGAAAGATAGCCCCAGAAATCTTGCAGAGAAATACTTTTCCCTTTCGAAAGGTTAAAAGGTAAATCCATTTTTATCAGTCTCATTTGAGAATGCAAATTAGGCCTGATTAATCAAGTCAAAGATAAATGTGCTAGTCTTATTTCAGGACAGAACGTATAGCTTCCTGAGTTCATCTCTTTTCCCCTTATAAATACTCAGATAAACAGTCCACAAAGCAGAAGTCTTCCTAACAGGAGTAATCCATCTATGGTCAGAGGAAAGAGTTGTGATAGGAGTGTCAATTACACTACCTTTTGTTTCCCTTTCAAGTATCATGGAAGCATCTTGAAATAGCTGTGTCTTCATGGTTAAGCCATGATGGGAATGAGCAAGCAGAGATTTTTGTGAGTAAATAGAGGAAAAAGGGAAAGCCACATTTGCTTGGATTATTAAGTTTTCTGTGCTCCAAACACAATACAAACTGGCACCTCCCATCGTGACTAATGAGGGCTGCCTCGGCGAGAACAGAAGGGCTGACAGCCAGCAAGGCCTAGTTGGCAGGCCCCAGCCTGGGCCGTGCAGCATTCATCATCCGCTAAACCAATCCACCAATTCGGTACCACCATTTGTCATTAATTATGCTAATCAGCACACCATTACTCTCTGATGACACTGTAGCTGTTATTAGCTAGTTATGGCTTTTCAAAAGCACAACTTATTGTGCATGCACGGGCTGTGCATGCATTAGCCTACAGGGAAGAAATGTCCAATTATGAAAAGAAGAAATTTGCTATTATCTTTTTATAACAAACCAATTTAGTAATTAGAAAAGTCTCTGAACTCATAGGTTGTTTTTCTTCCCACAACAAAAAACTTGTGCTTCTCAATATTTCTCCAAAAGACCAGGAAATACCAACACAGATTTTTTTGGTGACCTGTCTGAAAAGTGGGGACCAGGGATGTGACCACATGTGAGCATGGGGCACAAAGAGATTCCTGTTGGGCTGGGATTTTACTTTCTAATTTTAAATTAGCAGGACCACTTTATTATGTACATTTCAGTCACTACGAATGCCTGAAAGATGAAAGCACACCCATGTGACCTTTTACAGTTCACTTATGGCAGATCGAAGCTGTTCACATAACGATGCCAGACTGTGCACACCTTACCTGGCAGATGCTTACACAGGAAGCACAGTGACAGACTCCTTTAACCCTCCCGTGCCCCAGCGACACTGCTAAGAGTGTCAACGCCACTCAAATGACCTTGGAGAGGTACAATTTGGCCAAATTAGCACATGTCTTGTGCCTGGTTTCAGGGGAAAGAAAGGACTGCGTGTAGAAAAATGGGAGTCCTCTGGGGTCAATGCACAGACCAAAGCAGGAAGGGGAGACCCTCTTCCAGAGCTCAGGGCTCATCAGAGAGGCTTGCACTGGCCTCTGGAATGTCAGCAGGACTAACCTGTGGGCTCTTGTCCAAACTAGGCACTAATTCCAAGTTGTTGTTCAGGCTGGAGTCTTTACCACTAGTTATAGAAGCTTAGTCTGTATTAAGAGCTCATTAATATCATCAGAGTAAATGGGCCTATTAAAACATCTTTAAGCAATATCTGAACATAAATCTCCCTAAACTATATTTAATGACTGTACTTAAGATACATTATATGCAAGTCTTAATGAGACATTAGATAGCATT
The DNA here is from genome assembly GCF_011100685.1 of Canis lupus familiaris. Taxonomy (NCBI): domain Eukaryota; kingdom Metazoa; phylum Chordata; class Mammalia; order Carnivora; family Canidae; genus Canis; species Canis lupus. Next base: position 56,870,371 of record NC_049230.1, read on the forward strand.
TTGAAGATTAAAATTAGAGAATCCATATAAAGTCTGTCCACTTAATGTAGCCTTAAGCTGTACTGATGAAAGCATTACTACCAAATTATTACTGCATTAGAACAAATATTTTTAATCATGTCTGATTTATGCATTCTCTGTTTCATATAATTTTCATTTTTGCAAAAATATAGTTTGAGATAACAAAAGAGGATATGTGAAAGGTTTCAAGTTTTTGAAGTACTCTAGAGGTAGAACGAATACAGAATTTCACTAGTATTGCCTTTTGGAAGTGCTCCGGGCTCTGAATCACACTTCTTTATGTTTGGTTTAACCAGTCATTCTAGTATTATGGGTAGCTAAATACATCTACCTTACAATAAACCTCCTTCAATGCTGGACTAGATACAACACAGAATTTAACCAAAGATATTTTGAAGGCAAGAATATAGTAGAGTATACACAGTACAATCTATAAAACACTGGTGGTGGTAATATCTGGGCATCTGACTGAATCTGTTTTTCTGGACTCTAGGAGACCCCACACTCCCAAGAGAGCACTGGTTGCCCTGCACCCCGAAGCCCCAACCCTAGAAGACACAGGCAGAAGCTGTCCTCTGAGTTCCAAGGTTTGTGACCGCCTGTTTGTTTCCCTAAGGGTGTGCCATGGAGGTGTCAATTTCCACTCTGGGACCACTCTGTGAAGAACAGACAATGTTGCTGGTGGATTTAAGAAAAAAAAAAAAAAAAGGGCAGCCCGGGTGGCTCAGCGGTTTAGCGCCACTTTCAGCCCAGGGTGTGATCCTGGAGACCTGAGATCGAGTCCCACGTCACGCTCCCTGCATGGAGCCTGCTTCTCCCTCTGCCTGTCTCTGCCTCTCTCCCTCTCTCCCCACCCCCCTCTCTCTGTCTCTCACGAATAAATAAATAAAATCTTAAAAAAAAAAAGAAAAGAAACGAAAAAGAAGTCTGACTCCCCTGGGAGCTAAGGGAACTGAATCCTTTAAACAGATCCAATTCTATCTCGAGTCCATTTAAGCAACAAAGAGTTATCAAGGCCTGTGGACGACTGATATGGGTGGGAAAGTGCTGATGTGCAGGACTGGGCTATCTGGAGCAATGGGTTGGGCCAGCCACATAAAGATCTGTGTGTTTCCATATATGAGATTCGACTCAAATAGAATTATGTATCTTGAATCTATAAAAGTCCTGATAAGACTTAATACACAGAGGTCTTTTTTGAAAACAAATCAAACTTCAGATTATATACATAGAAATATTTTCCTTTATCTGCTGTATTTAAAATACTGCATATCCGGCTGGGAATTGTGGTGTAACAGAAAAATCTACCTCCTCCTGCCCCCTTGGAAACTGCATCCATCCTCACACCAAGATCACAGCCCTCTGATACCATTCTGGGGTGAACCTGCTGAGTCCTTCATATCCTACTACCAGCTGAGGTGTAGGGAGAATGTTATCTGAGAGTCTGGACAAGGATAAGCCTAGATTAATGTCACCTGGTAGCACACACAACCTGGACTTCGACCTGACATTGGCACGGGACATTGCAAAAATCAACATTTTGGGAAATGTTAGAGACGAATTATCATTGAGGCTTTTTAGACTTTTTTTTTTGATACTTCACACCAAAGTGTAACCACCTTTTATAAATGCTATTCAATTATGAAAGGCTTCTGGGATTATGTAAATCAAGACAAGTCAACTGATGACACCTCTCTTAATAGAATGAGATTATCTGGGCTTTTTCCCCCCCCCCTTCAAAGAAGAAGAAAGTAGCACAATTTAAACAGTCTGCTCATTAAAGACAATCCCTCCTTCAGCATGTAAAATCTGCAGCAATATGCCTATTGCCATTTGCTTCTCTCAGATACTCCCTCCCCAAAAGGAACTACTTCATGGTACAATTTTGCATTTTTAACTGTATGAATTAGGCATTCTTCATAAATAACAGCTATGTTCTATACACAGGAGCTCCTTTTTATTAGGGACACAGTAATGAACAATGAGCAATGTGTTCTATTATTCTTTGTCAAATCACAAAATGCTACATTAGAATAACTGTGCTGGTCAATGTAATATAGTAGATTAAATTCAACTTCTGTGGAAAAACCACTGTAAAACAGCATGATAAGAAGGCTATAAAAAATTTAATTTTACTCCAAACTCCATCACAAAAAAAATGGTGTGAAAAGTAATTTTGCATAATCAGTACACGCCATCTGGAACAATTAACCGATTTCTATAGAACTATGAGGATCAGTCATATCTGCTTATTAAAGATCAGAAATTATACAAGTAATAAATCCTTGAAAAAACTAAGCGTACTCCCGCCTGTCAACGCTATTTTAACTTCAAATACTGAAGAACGCCTGATAAGGCTGAAAAGAAGAGATTAATATATGCAAATTACATCCAGCATTTAAAATCCCCACAACTGTCTCTGGTTTTCTGTCCCTTATTGCTGCCTTTATGTTTTATTCATACACCAACTCACCTGTCACTTCATAAGCTATAATATTATGGGGGTATTATTAAACAGCATAAAGCCGTGCTTTAATTGGAAAGCTTCATTGCATTTTCCAATTATTTGGAGTAAATTAAAAGCAGATGCACATAGTTTAATAAGGAGTCTAATATCAGTTCCGGGAAATCAAAATTCATTGTCATTACTATGCCGTGATAGTTTTGCAAACTGTACTCAATTTCAGAGGTTTTCAAAAGAAAATCTGTCTATGCAATCTGTTAATTGTCATTCGGTTAATAACTGTTTAAATATCCAAACTACACAGCAGCTTCCTATTAAAAAAAAAATTAAACTATGGGGTTTATGCAAGCAAACAAATGTGGCGTGCCACTCGTGGGCTGGACTTTTCAGACTTGCCTGTGCACCTTAAAACAATGGAGGCTGGGAGAAACCCACCCACGCGCCAGTTTCGCCCGAGAGGAGGACAAAGAACGGCGGCTCGGTACTTCCACGAGCGCCAGAGGTTACAGCGCTACCAGGCAGCTCGCATTGGAAAAGGGCAGAAGCCATGCTATAAATTGCGTTTTCAGAGGTCTGTGCTGCTCAGCGAAAAATTAGCTTCCAAAGTTTTAATTGGTCCGCCTAAAATAAATCCTTTTAACGAGTGAATTAACTGATTCAGGACACAAACATGGAAAAATCAAAGAAAGCAAATGTCATGAGCAATTTGTTTTGAAAAAATTGACCCCCGAAGGGCCATTCCCTTACTGGTTCTCGACCCAGGAATGGAGCGTTCCCTAGGCTCCGCGGGGGGCTGGCCACAGTGCCTACAAGTGGGTTGTACCGCAAGACAAAGGACTGTGTTCTAAGCCATTCTATAGATTTTAAGGCACTGAATCTTAAAGGTTACTCTTCATAAGGAATCTTGCTCACAGATGTAGTTAGATTATAGCTCTGCTGCTACAAGTTGCATACATACAAATACGTGTAGCTAAAGCATTTACAAATGAAAAGTCATAGGTATTCTCCAACTAGTAACGTAACCTTTTCATTTTCATACTAAGTGACAGACTTTTTCAAATCTTAGGTGTGTAAATTATAATAGGACAAGCAGTAATTGACTTTTAAACTCCACCCACTGTGAGGGCTACAATTAATCTGTTTTCAGCACCAGAGCTGCTGCTCTGCAAAGTTCATAACTTGTAGGCTCTTTTCCCCAATCCAATTAAAACCTAAGAGTCTTTCTAAAAGGTAACAGCATAGAATGTACTCTTCATCTCCCATTTCAAAAGGTGCAGTGGCTAACACCCCAATCATCCCAGGGCAAGCCCCTCCAGACCAGAGAGGACACCAAATGCTTGAACGCGAGAGCCTTCTGGCAAAGCAATGAGAAACTGTGCTCAAAGATGAAGATAAAAGCAATTCTTGTGCAGTGATCCGAAAAATAGCATCTCTTTTTTTTTCAAAATTACCTGTTTTAATAAAGTAGACACACTGTGCCAACTGAACCATTTAATTATCTGCAAAAATGATGAATCAAAACAATAGTTTGCAAAAATAAATGACTAACCTCTGATTAAAATGTCTGTCCTCATTAAAGCCAAATAAAATGTACAATATCTTAAAAAAAAAAAAAAGTAGCCTGAAGAAAGGAACAGTCCCTCACCATCGATAGATAGTCTGGTGTCCTCCAAGAAGATGGGGACATCTAGGAAAGTTGTTCAATCCACTCTCAAAACACAGAGAAAGGATGCCTTGGTTGCGGCTATGTCTTCAGTACAGGCCTTAGAACCTGGGGCCCTGGCCTGACAGCCAGCTTTGGAGCAGGGCACTTGGTGATGTGCTCAGTGGGTGGTAGGATTCTGATGTACCCTTAAGCTAAGCCCTGGCTCACAGATATGTAAGGATTCTGGGGCAAGGAAAGGGTTGGGTTTTTTCTTTCCTTATTATATATTTTTTCTTTTCTCTAAAGTGTCCTGGGATAAGAGGGGCAAGAAAGAGCGAGCCACAAACCAAAAGGCAAAGATAACATCAAATCATTTCAAGGGTGGAACACAGATACTGATCCTTTGTCAATCAGAGCTAATTTGATGTGAAGGGATAAATCAGAGGCTGATTTAAATGTTGAGGAGTTTTGTTTTGTTTTTTTTTTTAAAGATTCTATTTATTTATTCACAAGAGACACACAGAGAAAGGCAAAGACACAGGCAGAGGGAGAAGCAGGCTCCACACAGGGAGCCCGACGTGGGACTCGATCCCGGATCTCCAGGATCACGCCCTGGGTCGAAGGCAGGTGCTAAACCGCTGAGCCACCTGGGCTGCCCGAGGAGTTTGTTTTAAAGTTATTTTACCCAGTAAGCAAACTAACACCTCAAGCAATTACTGATTTCTGAACTGGGATGGAGGGTTTGCCTTATGTTTATACCAGAAAGTCCCCTGTACCGGGCAGGGTCCCTGCCACTGTGAGTTCCCTTCTGGTTCTTCCCTAGTGAAGCAGCTGCTCCCTTGTCCAATTGCATTTTTAGGTGGGGTGGCTGGGGTTGTGTATCTAACTGTAGGGTGAATAAGACCAGTGCTTCCAGAATATTAAGTAGCACTATGCTGGAATAACAGTATTTATGGCAGTCATACTTGCTACAACTTCTGGGGTGCCCATTCTGTATTAAGTACTTCACAAACATGATATCTGATCCTCAAAATTACAGAAGAGAAAATTAACTGAAATGTCACATAAACTGTCACATAAACTGTCAGAAAGGGTGGATCTCAACTGATCAAACGACAGATAGCATTGAATGCCTCCTGCCCAACCCCTCACCCCCCACTCGCCCCAAGTTGGGCCTTAGGCACATACTAGAGCATGAGAGGCATCGTTGTGCTAGCATCCCAGAAGGGATCCTGAACTCCAGCAGAGAACCCAGCACCGAACAAGTTGTTACAACCAAAAATGAATCTACTTTCTTAGAACTGGGAAACCAATCGGATGGCCAGAGTTTCACAAGAAGCATAAATAGCCAAGAGGCTTGTGGCCAAAGAAGCCACCCATCTGGGCCTACAGAAGGCGCAACCCTCTTTGGCAGAATAAGGGTGAATGAGGACTCTGTAATTCATGAGCCAAAGGACCTTCCGATGGGAGTGACACTGGCATTCTATCAGCACAAGGCTCACTTACAGTAAACACGCAAGGCAATGGAACCTAAGGATGGGTGCGTTTATTGCCTCTAGGTAGCAAGCGATTAACTACCTCTAAGTGTGTCACCAGAAGCGATGCTTAGGGCCAACGAGGCAAGCTTTACTCTCTCATTCAAAATTATGGATGTTGTCTCGCCAGTGGATCATGAGATCGTTCATGCTATAAAACAAGTCAGGCGTGAGAAACCGCTCTCTGACAAAGGATCTCAGCCTTGAATGAGAGTTCCACATCGTTCATTGTCTTAGAGACAATCGAAAGACAAATCTGAGGAAGAAGGAGCCTCCTTCTCTGGGATAAGTGATAAATACATCCCATCCAAATTCTAGGCTGTAGCACTGAGATTTTTTTTTTAAACATAAACAGGTGAGGGCCACCCTTGGCCATTAATAAAAAGAGAGGAAAAATGCACTGGGTATTCAGCACACAAACACCAAATGCACGACAATGGACAGATGTGGGTATTCCATCCACAGGAAAGGTGGCTTCGTTGTTCTAAAACAGATCAGAATTTCTTTTGTCCCAGTGTTAGCAAAATAACACATTTGTTCTGCCACAAGTGAGGACACTTAGATCATGTGACAAAAGACAACTTCTGATCTCATCCCCAAACCCTATGTGGTTGTCCAACTTTCCCAGGTTCTGCCAATGCCCACATCTTTACTCACTAAGCCATCAGGAGTTTAAATGCGTTCAACACTCTCCTGGAACGTGACCCCATGCCTACCATTGTAGGTCAGCAAGGCTGATGCTTGGGTGCTTAGCACTGGTGGCAATGGCAGAACCTGGGGAGCCGGAATGAAGCAGGAGAGGGATGTGGCCTGGGTGCTGACAGGAACTCTCAGAGTCTGCAATGGCTTGGTAACCTCAGGCTCGGATGCATCCTAGGAGGCCCAATCCAGAGAATGATACTTCAAAGTAGGGGAGGCTCTAAAGTGACTGTCGGTTGAAACAAATGTCCCATTGTGGGTACAGCCCAGGACAGCTGGGGCAGAAGAGGGAGAGGAGCTAAGACTCAGTTCCAGTAAGGGAAGTGGTGGGTTTGGGTCACCTTCTCTCACCACAGGGCTAAGAGGAGACCATGACATGGGAATATCCAGATGCCCAGAGCTCCCTAGACAAAGATCTCCAACAGCAAGAGCAGTGGTAGCTCCATTTACTAATGGGGAGGAGGTTCCTTGAAGCTCCTGGAATATTCCCTTTCCTGGTTGAGAAAGCTCTAAGAAGATGGGAAGAAGGAGCTCTGAAACCGTTACAATCATAGCAACACTTCTATGGCACTTTCCATGTACCAGGCATGATTCCAAGCCTTACCAACAAACCACTGTCATCCCCATTTAAGATATAAGAAAGCAAAGGCACAGAAAGATTAAGCCTCTCACCTAAGGCCGCTCAGCTTAAGTATAGGTGCTCCATGCTCATTCCTTCACAGTTCTGCCCAGAAACAGCCAATGGGATCCAGATGCTCTGTGGCCTCAGGCCTTGTCATCAGCCCAGCATCAAGGGCCTTACTCTGATGGGGTTCCAGAGAGGATGGTCCAGGGAATCGTCTGAGATTTAAGCAACACTGAGACCTAATATCCCAAGTTAGTCCCGGTGTGATTCACTCTAGGTGCCATTTTCAACTTCAATTTGACGAGGGGAGGGAAATGGTCATGTGCAACCTGGAGCTGCATCTTTGGCATGGGGATTTGGAGCTTAGCAGCTAGGCCAGAGAGACTTGGGTTCGAATCTCAGGCCTACTCCTTACTAGCAGAACTGTGGAGAGATCAAAATCTCCCAAAATCTCATTTTATTTCTCTGTAAAATAAAAATATTTATAAAGATAAAATAAGGATTTATATATAAGAGAGATTTGTTTTATAAGGTTTGAGTATGGGAGCTCAGCACCAGTGGCAGCTGTGCCATACCTAAGAACTAAAGATAATAATAGTAATGGTACAAATCCTAAGGCTTTTTTGTAGGGTTTTCTTGGTAAGGATTTGTCGCAATTAAATGACAAAATGCATGCAGACTGCTTACTACAGAGTCTTGTACATGCTAAGTGCTGGAGGAAGGTTAGGTATTATTAAAATAAATTAATATAATCCATTTTAATAAAAGCAAAAACAACTTCAGCTCCCTAACTGTGTTTAAATTAAAGAAGTTGCCTTAATTATAGCATCTCCCTCTCCCGGCCGACAGTCTATTAGTGTGAAAGAGAAAGAGCTAGAAAAAGAGAGGAAAGGCTGATGTGATGTCAGCTGCCCTGAGGCAGGACTGTGTGTTTGGCCACCCAGGCTACTTCATTTACCCCAAAGAGACTCTGAAGAGACACTAAGAGCAGATGAAGAGCGGGGATTAAGTGTGCCCCCTTCATTGTCAGCATTTCTCTGACTCGGCCCCCAGAAAAGACCCTGTTGCTGGCTCTCGGGGCATGCAGCCTGCCAGAAAGGGAAGTGGGACAGGCAAATGCAGGCATATTTCTGCTTGACAACTGGACAAGGAAGATAAACATACAGGGAGAAAGGGGTCAGGAGGCTGGTTTTTCTCAAGTTGTTTCTCTATTCACGGTCTTCACCATCAAGGTGGTGTTGGGATGGGATGCCTGTGAAGTCTGGGACTACAGCCACACATTGGTTGGTGACATCCTGAGCAACCAGTTAGCAAACCTGTGAGGCTCCTTCCCACAGCACCCTCAACCCAGGAAGGTGGGTAGGATTACTGCCACCTTAGATACTAGACCACATCCAGACCACATCTGGAAGATTCTGGGAAACATTGTTCTGTTTAAATTATTGATGTTCTTGTTGCAATTACGGACACTGGGAGATTCGGGCATTTAGATCCAGGAAGCCATCATGGGGCTGGTCGGTGGGGAAACGGGGCCTGAATCTGGTGTTCCTGGCTTCTGCCCTAGTTCTTCCTGCTGCCCCTTGGCTCCTCTCCTTCCTGCCCAAGCCATCATTCTGTCACCCTCCTGAGAAAGGGCTCGTGGGCTGCCAGCCACAGAAAATAGCCCACTTCTAAGTGACCATGTGTGACAGAATGTCTGTTTCCAGGGGGTGCCGAGCTAAGCCAGGCCACAGAGCCTTTACTGCAAGTTTGTTTGGACTGAGGAAGAGATTTTCTCAGAGCACACTAATTAAAGAGAAGTAATCTTATATATAAAAAGTATAGAAGAGAGGGCTAAGAAGGTGAGGGCCATGCGGGAAAGAGCCAGCATGTCCCAAGTGATAATTCTCAACAAATCTTTGGGCTCCTGCTCTGATCATAGCCCCGGAGGGGAGGTGGAGAGAAGGGGGTACTCCCGCAATGCTTCCTGGCTTACAAAATGTTCTTACACACCCTAGATCCTCACACCAATGGCAGGAAGGCAGCAGTAACTACAGAATCATTTCATAAGCAATGTAACACTGGACTGTGGCATGGCTCTGACAGGGACCTGTTCACATGTGTTGTGTGGTGCACAACCTGTGTGGTCATTCACGGTGGCTCTGGTGTGATGGCCACACATGCTTCTGGTACCAAGTGTACCATCAGTCCACGTGCTGATCTGTCTTCCATGGGCTTCCTATTGCCCTCGGGAGGAAATGTGGGGCTAGGCACATGGAAGCTCTCCGTGTCTTCTAAGGGAATGCAGGAGCAAGCAATATTTCTCTTTACCTGAGTTTAATTACATCCTCTGTGGTTCAAAAAGGATTGAAGGCAGTCTCCTTCCTCACTATACATGAACCTTTGCCATCTCCACGTCTCACAGGTGAAATGTCTTCACCACGAAGCAGTATGGGTATACACCAGGCAGGGAGCAAGCAGTCCCAGATTGGGGTGGGGGGGACTGCCTGGAAGAGGCAGTCTAGGGACAGACCTTCAAAGATGGATCCACAGAGAAGAGACGTTAGGTCAATCTGGCAATCTGGGCCACGTGACTTTAGGCAGGGGCAAAGTCACAAAGAGACAAAGGTGAGGACACAAGAGTGACCCAGGTTAGGGAGCACAGGTGAAGAGAAATGGAGAGAAGACCCTGGAAAAGTAGAGACTGGCCACCAGACAGTCTCAGTGATGGGCAAGTGAGGTGTGGATTAATGCAGTTGGCCATAGACTGGGCAGGCTGATGAAGAGTTTGCTCTGTAGAGCAGACTACTTTGGGGAGATGAGTCTGCTACCTGGGCAACTAGACTGAGGATAGGTGAGCCATGTCAACGAATACAGACAAGTTAAGTACGAGGCATCAAAGCCTGGTACCGCCAGGCCTGAGCCCAGCCAGCTCCATAAGCAGGGATGCAGGAAAGCCAAGAGAGGACCCCTTTGATGTTCAGCTCCCAAAGACTCATTGCGGCCACTAGCAATGGCTGTGGATCCATATTTACTCTGAAGTAAGATGATCCAGAGCCCAGCTAAGGGGTTTTGGGAGGTCTCTCTCTCTCTGTGAAATCTGTGAGGAGGCATTGCAGAGTGGAACACCTCCAGGAGGCGAGAGTTCCCCAAGCGCCCTGTGTGTTTGCCCGCACACGCTGTTCATTAACTTCAGTGACACAGCCATCACAGCGGATGTATAAAAGCACATCCAATTAGCCAGGCCTACATGAATATTTGCACTCTTAAATCTTTTGCATTTCGAAAGGGTTAAAGCTTATTATTAGCATATAATTTATAGTCCTTTCTCCCAGGAAAGGAATAATGCACAGTAAATGCCACATTCATTTTAATAATACATGTTACAGTCTGTGCCCAACATCTGCACAAAGGTAAAGGAGGCAGATTTTTTTGACATGTCCCACTCTGCCATCTAAACACAGGCTTTTTGTTTCTTAAGTGACGGAAGGTTTAATCAAGAAAGCAGGCAATTCATCAATCGAAACAAGGCAGCGTGCGCGCGCCTGACAGCACACACATGGTTGTGTACAGAGCGAACCTGGCCACCTGTCAACTGCACCTTTTACATCAGGATCTACAAATACACTCTGTGATCAATTCCCCATCCGCTCCCATTCATTTCTTCTTTTTCTTATTATATTTTTCTTTGCACTCGATTTTGTTGTCAGTCAGGGTGAGAATAGATGGATAGACAAGGGACGCATGGCTGTTGGAGGTGATGATAAAAATTTATATGCCTCTAAAATGACTTATTTCCTCCCTGATTTGAGCACCATTATTATAAATATTTTTTCGCTTCATTCAGGAATTTCCTCCATCTGCTATTATCTATGGCTGTGTCAAACGGATGCTTCTTTCTCAGATCCCTGCCACCCGCCACCCGCGCTCCCCCACTGAGTCTCCAACCAGTCTTTGGTGGTTCTGAAAAATCCTCTTTGGAAGGCAGGGGTCTGGACGTGAGGACACGTAAGCCACGTGAACACGTCCATGAAAGACAAAGGCCATAGTGCGGGTGGGGGTGGAGGGGGTGCCTGGGAATGCAGAGGTTGCCTGGCATTTTTACATGTGGGACTTCCACTGCAAGACAGTGGCGTTCCCTCATTTGTGGTTATCAGTAACATCGTCACTCAACCCACACACGGCTGACACTCACCCAAACACAGGGGAAAAGGAGAACCATGGACATGCACACAGAAAATGCAGACGCAAATTCTGCCAGAATACCATAAATGTAGTGTGTGGAGCAGCTGTTGGTTAGAACACCTTACACAGAAAAAAACCCCACAAAAAAACAACCAGTCTTTCTCGAGCACCCTATTGTTTTGCTCTTTTAGCCTTCATTTTCTAGCCTGGCCATGCTTTATGATCATGAAAGTATTAAGTTTACTTTCAATTTTTCAGGTGAGATTTTTTTTTCCTAATTAAAAGAGAGAAATAATGTAATCACTACAAATGAAAGGAAAATATGTTTATAATTGTTTGGTGTGCTGCAGAAGAGTTTTTAAATGATCGCACTATAAAATATACAGATTTCTTCTTTTTTTGTAGTAAGATGAAGAGCTGATGGCAGAAATTTTATCCAATTGGATGAAATATATAAATCATGAATTTCATAATACTGATAATTAAATGTCCATCTTCCAATTTAAATGAGGACTAGATTAAAACTGCATGGAGAAGGCTGATATTCAGAAATCATTAATTATTTTTAATTGCTTTGTGCTTTCCTGGTCTGATGTCAGAGTTACACACAGCTCATACACAGTTCTGTTTCAGAGGAAGCCCTCCTCCTCCCTGTACAAGTGTTGTGAGCCGACACGACAAGCCAACGGACTCAGGCTTGTCCATGCTCACAGTCCTGGCCCAACATCTTGAAAGGGGACTGGTTTTTAAGAGGGAACATCTGTGGAGGGCAATAAAAGGGTTTTTCCAGCCATGAGAAAGAACACTGGAAAAAATGAAAAGATCAAGAAAGCTAAAGGCAAAGTGACCACAGCTTCCCTCCCCCACCCCAACCCCAGCATCCCCCGTCTGCTGGGATGGTTCCAAGTTACAGCTTTTGTCTGGGTACAAGTAGGTGCCTCTTTTACTCTCAGAAGGGACAGTGTGGGCAATCAATTATATGGTCAGCCTAATACTGATGGATAAATGAAGATGTCAGCAAGGCAATCTGCCTATGTACTAAAGGGAAGAGAAGCTGGACCCCTCGGCTCCCTGCACTGTTTCAGCATTGTGGCTCAACCTGAGTTTATGGGCTGTTTGGAGATTTTTGGTTTTATTACATGCCAGTTCCAATATGCATTTGGCTTAATTTTACTATTTTACACTACTATGCCAATTTTTTCAAAAGGGAGAAAAATAATATTTTTCTTTGGAAAAAACCTTCACATGGAGATATAAATTAGTTGATAACAACAACAAAAGAATAGCACAGTGTGGTTTCCCATACCTATCGCTTCCTGTTCATTAAGTAAAACTGCCCTAAGACAGATGGCAGACATTCCTTGCTTAGAAAAAAGCAAACCTGGGCAGCCTGGGTGGCTCAGTGGTTTAGTGCCGCCTTTGGCCCAGGGTGTGGTCCTGGAGACCTGGGATCGAGTCCCACGTCTGGCTCCTTGTGTGGAGCCTGCTTCTCCCTCTGCCTTGTGTCTCTGCCTCTCTCTCTCTCTCTCTCTCTCTCTCTCTCTGTGTGTGTGTCTCATGAATAAACAAAATCTTGAAAGAAAGAAAGAAAGAAAGAAAGAAAGAAAGAAAGAAAGAAAGAAAGAAAGAAAGAAAGAAAGAAAGAAAGAAAGGGAGAGAGAGAGAAAGAAAAAGAAATCCTGGGCACCTTGTTCATGGCTGGCTGAGCTGCTCCATTGGGGAACCTCTGGCACAGGTGTGTCTTCTAGGTTGGACAGGAAGCCAGGAAGCTCCTCATTCCTGACATTCCCCAGGTCTCTAATCCCTAAGACATGTGACGCTCAACACAAGAACATTTAAGAAACATTTCACTTAGCAACCAAGCATCTTAGGGGTTCAAAGAAAACCAGATCCCCCAATACATGGGCACCTGGGCTGTCTTCCTCAAACTCACTGAAAAGTGGTTGTTCTGTGGTCCACAGCCTTGTACAGGGTCCTGTTTATGAGGACAAATTCCATAAAAGGAATAGTTAGGTTCTTCCAAAGCAATCAGCTTGGTTTTACACTTATCTATACAGATTGCCCTGATTCAGAACCAAATCCAGACCTCCTTCGTGCAAAAGCTTGCCCACAGCCCACACCCGCCTTTTCCACCCTATATTTTTGTTTGTTTTTATTTTTTCACTTCCATTTTCATTTGATTACATGCATTTTTGGAGCTGCCTCATATCTTTCTGGAGTAGGTGGACTAGAAATAAATGGTCATCTAGACATCTAAAATAATTTTAAAGGAAGGAAAAGGATAGGAGACTATCATTCAGGACTAAAGCAGAAGACTTTCCAGGACAGAGAAGATATGGCTTTTTCCTTTCTTTTTTTAAGATTTATTTTATTTATGGGGTGGATGGCAGAAGGAGAGACAGGACTCGATCCCATGACCCTGAGCCAAAATTAAGAGTTGGCTGCTTAACTAACTGGGCCACCCAGGCACCCCAAGAAGAGAGAAGATATTCTTAAAAAAGAAAACTAATAGCCCCCAAGAGGCCTGACAAAGACACTGAGGAATAGGGCTTTGGGGTAGAATCTAGAAAATCAACTAGGCCCCGAGGAAAGACCTCCCAGGAGGTAAGGTCTTAAGAGGGACACACTCGTTAGAATGTTGCTGGGAAAGTATGAGCCCGTAAGCTGCCATTTGTCAAATGTAAGAATTAAACTTAAAAAAAGTGGTTTGCCAACTCTAACATACATAGATACCAGAGTGAGCCAAACCAGGCACCCATCACTTGATTTCTATCTCCTCTTTCAAGGAAAACAGTCCTCAAGCCCCAACAAGTAGAGCGACAGAGTGATGTGGGGTTTGGGGAACAAGACAGGTGAGGAGATGGCCCAAGCAGCTGGGCTGTCACAATCTGTGTCTCTAACGCTGGCAGAACAGGCCAGATGGTGTTAGGCTGGCGGTCAGTGGTCTTTGGGGGACATCAATGGACAGGAGGTTCTAGCAACTGGACAAGAGGGGAAAAAAAACCAAACCTATCTTCTCAAAAAGGGACCATAAGAAATTATTGATCTGTGGCCTGGAAGTGATTTTTAGCAGAATTCAGAAACCTACTGAGTCAGGGGGCTTGGGAGCACACAGAAAAGACAAGGTGATCATGGGGCCCAGCAGGGCTTGCCAAGAGAGCATGCCAAATGGACTCAGGGTCTAAACTAACTAACTTACTTACTTTCTTTCTTTCTTTCTTTCTTTCTTTCTTTCTTTCTTTCTTTCTTTCTTTCTTTCTTTCTTTCTTTCTTTCTTTCTTTCTTTCTTTCTTTCTTTCTTTCTTTCTCTCTCTCTCTCTCTCTCTCTCTCTCTCTTTCTTTCTTTTTAAGATTTATTTGAGAGAAAGCATGTGAGGAGGGGGAGGGGCAGAGGGAGAGAGAGAGTCCAGGAGTAGACTCTGCACTGAGTGGGGAGCCTGCTGTGGGGCTTGATCCCAGGACCCTGAGATCATGACCTGAGCTGAAATTAAAAGTCAGCCACTTAAGACTGCACCACCCAGGTGCCCCCAAACTTGTTCTTATTATAAAAGTAACACTTGCCAACAAAGAGAAATGAGAAACTGCAAAGAAGAAAAAAAGAAAAGAGCAGGAAAGGCTGGTCAAAACCACTGTAAACACTTTGGGTGGGTACATTTCCAGATGTTTGGATTTTTTTTTTTTTTTAAAAGAGACAGAGAGAGAGACCATGTGCAAGTAGGAGAGGGGCAGAGGGAGAGAGTATCTCAAGCAGACTTCATGCTGAACACAGAGCCTGACATGGGGCTCAATCCCACAACCCTGAGATCATGACCTGAATGGAAATCAAGAGTCAGATGTTCAACCAACTGAGCTGCCCAGGCATTCCTGGATATTTTTAAAAATGCGATCACATTGCATATTCTGGTTGTCACTTACTAACATTCACCCACACTTTTTTAACCAAATCATCATTTTCTGATGCCCGAAGAGTTAAGGCCATTAGAAGGACGTTTCATAATTTAACCCTTTGCTTTTGTTTTGGACATTTAAGTGTTCCATACCCAGGACGCCTGGGTGGTTCAGTGGTTAGGCATCTGGCTTTGGCTCAGGGAGTGATCTGGAGTCCTGGAATGGAGTCCCACATCAGGCTCCCTGCATGGAGCCTGCTTCTCCCTCTGCCTCTGTCTCTGCCTCCATCTCTGAATATCTCTCATGAATAAATAAAATCTTAAAAAAAAAAAAGAGTTCCATTCCTTAACCCTTTTTTCTAAGTATTATTTTTTTTTAATGTTTTATTTATTTATGATAGTCACAGAGAGAGAGAGAGAGAGAGAGAGAGAGAGAGAGAGAGGCAGAGACATAGGCAGAGGGAGAAGCAGGCTCCAGGCACCGGGAGCCTGATGTGGGATTCGATCCTGGGTCTCCAGGATCGCGCCCTGGGCCAAAGGCAGACGCTAAACCGCTGCGCCACCCAGGGATCCCTCTAAGTATTATTTTTAAGAAGGAACAGTGCTCATCCTGTGGATAAACCTTTTCGTACACCTCTAAGTATTTTTCAGAAGGAATTTTTACTGGTGGAGGTGTGAGGATCAAAGGCAGGCTTTGATGAGGGTACAAGGTGGCATAGCAAGGGACATGAGCTTCTCTGGATTTGAGCACTGAGTTAGCAGAAGCCCCTCACACCACTTCTGTGGGCAACAGAGAACTGTTGGCCCAACGGATGGCACATTTTGGCTGATGGAACGCATCTATACTCCAAATGGCTGGATGGATACGAACATGCAGAAAGAGCCCAGCTGAACCAGAGAGGGCCTTGCAGAGATGGAACAGGCTGGTCAGAGGTGATGGTCCCAGACACTGAAGGCATGCAAGCAACAGCACATCAGGATGATCACCTGCCCCAGAGGTCAGAGAGGGTATTCCTGTGCAGGGCAGACACTGAGCTAAAGACTCTCTTCCTTCCTGTCAACAGTTCATGAGCACCTCTGCGTGCTAGGGCCTGAACTCTGTCATGTCTCCTCCCCTTAATCCAGCACCTCTGAGCACTGTCCCTCCTTCTCTAGGCCTGACAGATGTGAACAGTCTCAGTGGAAGATATAGGAGAAGGACCAGATTAACAAGTATGCCTTTGAGAAAGCACTAATATATAAATATTTAAATAACCACACATACAAGCTAAATGTGGGCTGCTCGCTTTCCAAAATGACAGTTTGGAAATCTACTTATCTTAGGAAGGGCCTGCAAATGAAGGGAGCCCTAAATAAATGTTTTCAGGAATGATCCAGAGTGTACTGGGAGCATGTACCAAAGGCTTAGCCCCTGAAGCCTGTGGCAAATGTGTGCCAGAGCTGGTTCATAAGGAGAACAGTTTGATGATTCAATTTAATACCAGCAGAGCTCCAGCTACCACGCATCAGGCACTGGGCAAGGGCTAGGGCCTGGGGCACACTTTTGCCTTGACTGCTTTTGGAATAAACCACTGAAACCCTAACTTTGCAGTACCAAACTGAGACGTGCCACTCAATGCCAAATACTGCTTGGGGGGGGGAGTGGGGGAGTGGGGGAGAGGTGGTCTCTGTTCTCTTCGAGCAGAACGGCTCGCAGGCAGGCAGCCGGTGGGTGGGTGGGCAGGCTTCCCAGCTATACCAGGATTGCCCAGTGCTGAGCTTGCAGCCTTATGGAGCCGGCAGGTCCTGCGGGTTCTTTCTGGCAGCATGACAACAAAGCAGTCTTGAGCCCTGGTGGAGCAATTTGGTGCCTACAGCCACTGAGGAGCCAGGGGCTGCCTGCTGATGTGAGGCAGCCTCAACTACTTCTGCTTGGAAGATAAAAATCCAACTGACTGCCACTTACATAAATGTAACAGGAAGTTTCTGAATGGCTTCCCCTGTGTCTTGAGGCTGTTACCCTGGTACTGCTAAACTAACAGCTGAAATGAATGCAGACAACACCTCATCAAAGCTGCGGGGCGAGGAGGCCATGGTCCAGAGGCAGACAGGAACATTCCTGCCAAACCAGAGGAGATTTCACTCTGTAGGCCCTTTTCTGCAGAAATGCCAACAGCTGGGAAAGCCATCAGAGAACCCAGGTAAGGCGGGGATAGCTGAACACTGTGGCTGGAAAAGAATTTGCAAGCTGGAGGGAAAAAAAATCATCTGTTTTGATTGAGCTTTCCTTATGTGCATTCGGAATGGGGTTGCCCTGCTGGATTTCACAGACCTGTTTTGCACCACTATGCCACAAAGCATCTGGGGAAATATTCAGCTTTTCTAGGTCATCTTTCCACACTTGTTATGCTCCTTGTCAACTTTGCTGAAATAGCCACAGCACAGAAGAAATTCTCCCTAGAGGTGCTTTTCTGAGACAACATGCTCCTGGAGCGGGGCTGGGTACCAAGTTCTTTGAGAACATCCCAGGTCTTCCTTTTCCCCACCCAGAAAGGGAACAACTGGCTTTTGCTTATACTTCCAAACCTATTAGGGAGTGATCATAACAAGAGAAACTGATACTGACATGAATTATACCATTGTTCTATTTCATCTATTTAGTAACCCCAAGTTGCAATTTTTAGAAAAAAGATTATCTTTTAAATAACGGATTCATTATGGTACATGAACGAATGCCATGTTCCCGTGTTCAAAACGTCACTCACCATTAAGGATGTGCACTGGTAAGTGGCACCGATTTGCCACTTCCCCCTTAGATACGAATGCCCCTGACTAGAGGCCAAGGATAATCAGAGGTGAGCTGGTGGGTTTTCTTGGCTCTTAGCGGGTCACCTGTGCTGCCAGGCACCTAATGAATCTCCCCCCTGTAATTGGGCCCATAGGTGTTCCCCTCCCTGGGTGAAGGTGGGAGGGCAAACTTGTACTGCTGAGGTCCCTGCCAAGGTAACGCCATTAATTTCAAGGCTGAGTTCAGAAATCACAAACCCCTACGATGGGGGTCAGAAGGGGAGACCACCACCATCCCTGCTGGCTGCAAACCTCGCTTTGGGAAATGAGTGGTAAGGACAGACCTGGACACAGGTTGGGTGGGCGGACTGGGCCTCAGCTCTGTGCTGCTCCCAAGATCCTTTGGGAAACCTTCCCTGGCTCTGGCAAGTGAACGATGCAGCGGCTATTCTCTGGAAACTTCCCTTCAAGCTTGTGAAATCCACACACTGTTTTTCATCATTAGTTTCAAAACACAGAGTATCTGGCCCTTTGTTAAGTGCTGAGGTGACACAAGGGAAAGGAAAGGGCTGATCTCCACAGGAAACAGGCCCCTTGCAGGGTGAAAAAGAGAAGTAAGAGAGATGCCACTCAATGCCAGGAGACAGGCAGAGGGAGGTGGTGCCCGGGACATAGACACAGTAGCTGGCCGTTAGCAGAGGCCCCACATACCTGATATGGCATACAGATTGGAGTGCTGGTACTCATAGTCAGCCCGAGTGCTGTTTCTGCCTCGGAAGGTAGCAGGGAGCGTTAGTGAGATGTGCCTAAGAAAGAGAGGAGAAAGGAAGTTACAGGGTGCACAGAGCACTCCCCAAAGGCTCAGAAAGCACCCGTGCCACCAACAGCCCACAGCAGCACAGAGCAGGAGGTGGTCCCCCGAACCCCAACAGTTTGAGTCCCCCCAGGGAATTCAGAAGTTTCCAGACATCAGCAGCTGCCTTTTTCAATTCCAAGAAGAACATCCAAGTGGAGGAAAAGGCTTCCCAAGCCTTATGGCATGTGCCAGGCGCTTGAAGGAGCCTGGCGACCCCGTCTAGATCTCTGCCCACTGGGCAAAACACACCAAAAGGAGCAGAACACTTGGGCTCGGAACAGGAGCCATGGTGTGTTCTGATGTCTTGCTTTCATTATCCATCCAATGGCTCTCATTCCTGTCCTGCAGGGCCACTGAGGAGGAGGCGTGAGAAGTACTTTGTGAATGAATGTTATTGTTACCATGCAAGTCTAGGAAAACCACTGCTGCTGAGACTCAGAATGGCAGGCTTTTCCATACTGCTATGTTTGTATGTTCACCCTCAGGCAGGAGCGCACAGTAGGTGTTCAGGAAATCACCTTGGACTGATCCAGCACTGCCTTTTATGGTGCAGGTGTTGGCCATGAAAGCTCGAGGCGCCCACAGAGCGTGAGTGGGTATTCAGTCAAAGTAAAGAATACATTTGGTGTGGTCATCAGCTGCCATTAGCAAATGCAAAAAAGATGAAAATGATAGGGAACAGATTTCAAACCCAACAGGTCTCGGGCAGCCCAGGTGGCTCAGCGGTTTAGTGCCGCCTTCAGCCCAGGGCATGATCCTGGAGACCTGGGATCGAGTACCACGTCGGGCTTCCTGCATGGAGCCTGTTTCTCCCTCTGCCTGTGTCTCTGCCTCTCTCTCTCTCTCTTTCTCTGTACTCTCATGAATAAGTAAAATCTTAAAAAAAAAAAAAACCTAGTATCTTTTTTCAATTAATTAATTAATTAATTAATTTATGATAGTCACAGAGAGAAAGAGAGACACAGGCAGAGGGAGAAGCAGGCTCCATGCACCGGGAGCCCGATGTGGGATTCGATCCCAGGTCTCCAGGGTCGCGCCTTGGGCCAAAGGCAGGCGCTAAACCACTGCGCCACCCAGGGATCCCCTAAACCTAGTGTCTAAAAAAAAAAAAAAAACAGGTCTGGGCGACAAACAACAATAAAGCCTTGCACTGGTGGGACTGGGGATTGGCTTGAACTAGCTTGGTAGCCTGAGTTTTGGCCACACTCAGTCATTCCAGAAGGGAAAAGTCCGAGGAAGGGAGTATTTATTATATAAAGAAAGTTTTATATTGTATGTGTTGTTTTTCATACAGCCAATACATGAACTCTAGGAATGACTCTTGTACATACAGGCTCCTGGGAGGGAAGGTTCTTTAGGCAAGCTCTGGTCCCACAGAGCCAGGAGTGAGCAGAAGCCTCTCGGAGACAAGATGAGCACCAGAGACTGTAAAGGCACATGGTTTCCCATGCTGCAGGGTGAGCAGCAAAAACAAACATCTGTGCCACAGAACAGCCTGGCTCAACCAGGCAGGGGCAGGGAGCTTTGCTGAGCACTGGTGGTACTCAGGGCTATAGCAGAGCTAGCAGACCTAAGCATAGGGACACTTTGACACGTGTGGAGCAAATCTGAGTGTCTGCTCATTACTGATGCTAGCTAAGAATGTGGAGGTGAGCCCCCTGAAGGAGCTTCCAGGCTATAGGGGATCAAGGTGCAGAAATAAATCACCATATCCAACAGGACATACACCTGGGTGCTAAGTGAGCACATGGGTTCCAATGAAGGGCCTGGGTTTCTAGTGACACCTTCTCAGAGGAGGACATGGATACTAATGGAGTAAAAGGGACTCACTGGGGAGTCAGGGAAAGCCAACACTCTGGTGCAGGGTCAGGGTACATGTGGAAGTGAGACTGGAAAGGCAGACTGGGGCCTAGTTGGAAAAGATACCCACCAAGGCCATGCTGCAAGACTTCATCCCCTAGGATAAGGGTTCCTAACTCTGTTCTGCCCATCACAGCACAAACGAAGGCATCAGAGCTGCCTGGGAACTTGCTAACAATCCAGATTCACAGCCACGGCCCTGGGGAGTCCGGTTCAGTGGGCTGGGGGTGCAGCCAGAAATCTATTTTTAACAAGCTCCAGCAGTGACTCTGAAGGTTGGCCAGGTTTGGGACCCTGAGAGGATAAGGAGCAGCTGCAGAGGGTTTTACACAGTTGATCAACGCCTCTGACCACAGCACTTAGTCAATGAAGCCGAGCAAACAGAAGAATGAATTATTGACTGTGGTTGTGGTTGAGCAGAGCTAAAATGATGACAGGTGACCCTGCAGAGGGTGCCCACCATGTGCCAGGCCTCCAAGGATGCAGAACTCACACAGTCTCTTCTGGCTCCTCGTGCTGCCTTACAGATGAGTGCAGGGCTGGCTGCATGACGTGCAGGGCCCAGTGCAAAATGAGAATGTGAGGTCCTGGTTCAAATATTCAAAATGGTGACAGCAGAGCAGTATGCCAAACTTAGGGCCCTTCTGAGCCTGGAGCCTGGTGGGATGGTGCTAGCTGCACATCCGTGAAGCTGGCTGAGGTGGATGGATGCTGTTATTACACCCAGTGTACCACAGTGAGGGGACTTGCAGAAGCCACGGAAGAGCTACACTCCAGGGCTGGCTGCCATACCTTAAAATCTCTAAACCCTGAAAGCAATTTCAAAAGGTGCATCCAACCAAACTAAGGGCATCACACATCTATCCAGTGCAGTGGCTCCTCCAGTGGCATTCAGGAAGGCTCATGGAGCAGGTGGGTGTTAGCAGAACTTTGGAAGACAGGCAGACCTGAATGATGGCAAAGAAGCCACCCAGAAGCTAGAAAACAGGGTCAGCCCAGCCGTTCAGCAGTTAAAGATGGGCCAAGAGTGTGACAGGAGAAAATGCAGATGGGACCTTAGACTGGCAGGACAGGCAGGGCCCCCTGTGTGCACAGAGCTCACCCTGCAGTAGGGCAAGTGGGGCATGAAAGTGCCCACAGAGTTACAGAACACCTGCTTACAAATGGGATCATGCATGGACAACAGGAAGTGCTGTGCTGGAGGAGAACTGAGGATGGCCAGGCTGGGGGTGAAGGAGGGAATGGGAGCAGGGAGCTCCAGGCTCTGCAAGGAGCCTCCTAAGTGGTAGGAAGTCTGGTGGAGGGAAAACCTGGCAGGAGGTGGAGTAGCCGGAGCCTGAAGGCCAGAAGGAATGGGACCAGGCTGAAGATGGCTGCGAGGCCACAGCACAGTGGGGCCCTGCATGAGCTCTGACTTGATCCAGAAGGATTTTTAAGTAGACGTGTGACAAGATCCAATTTGCAATTTTAAAAGGGGATCCCTGGGTGGCTCAGCGGTTTAGCGCCTGCCTTGGGCCCAGGGCATGGTCCTGGGGACCCAGGATCGAGTCCCGCATTGGGCTCCCTACATGGAGCCTGCTTCTCCCTCTGCCTATGTCTCTGCCTCTCTCTCTGTGTGTGTGTCTATCATGAATAAATAAATAAAATCTTTAAAAAATAAAAATAAAAGATTGTCTGCCTGTGGCCAAGTGAGGAAATAAAACTGAGATGCCATGGTAGGCAGGAATGGAGCAGCAAATTACAGTAGGGATTCTCATGAAACCGCAATTATTGAGCACTTACTGTGTGTAGACCCTTCACAGTTCCTGCCAACGTGTTCAGCTACAACATTCCGAACAAACAGTCCGGGGGAAAATTCTATGGTATACAGGACTTAAAAGCGAAGGCTATACCAGAGAAATCAAGGTGTCTGGCCCCTTAGCTGCCCCACCTGATGTGCAGTACCTGGTCTCAACTTTCCTGCTTCTCTGGGGCATCTGACTGCGCCTGGCTGACATGCTCTGCAACCCTCCCTCCCTTTGACCAGCCTCTCTTCCTTGCAGATGGTC